>NC_061109.1:14728621-14786657 GCF_015104395.2 Macrobrachium nipponense | reverse complement strand
TGATCGGGATCGGTGTTGTGCTCCTTGAACAAGGTGTATTGTCATGTTAGTGGGAATAGCACCCAATGACAAAGGCCTTTAGGCTCTGCCGAGTAAGTGGATAAGACCCATTGGCAGACCCACAAGAACTCTTAGCATAGATCAATATCTCGCTGAGGCTCTTGAGGCTAAGCAGACTCCAAGGCAGTAGCCGCGAAGTCTTCAGCCTAATAAGACTACTGTCTATTTCAGTAGTTAGCTGTCTCTTACCCACCACAATGGGTGTCTAATCCAGCTAAGTATATATTCTGGCAGGGAGTTGAATGTATAAAATGATATTGTCATGTTACAATAAAGTTTTATACATACTTACCTGACAGATATATACGATTAATGGCCCGCCCAGCCCTCCCCGCAGGAGACAGGTGGAAGAGTAAGAATTCTGATTAGAAAACGGGAATGGTTCTAGTCCTGCCACCCAGGGCAGGGCGGTAGATCACCTGACCTACCGTAGCGTGTGCCGCGAAATTTGAAATTCTGTCGGAGACGACGGAGTCTATAGCTAAGTATATATCTGTCAGGTAAGTATGTATAAAACTTTATTGTAACATGACAATATCATATTTCTTAGCTGATCAGACATTCCATGAACTTTGAATCATAGATCCACAATTCGTCTGTCAGCTGTTAGTTTTGTAGATAACTTTGTCCATCTGCCAAGTCCTGGGAGGTGGCCTTGGCCACTTGTTTTCATTTGGGTAGATGTTTGTCAATTCTGATGGTGCCCAAGAATTTCCCAATTCTTGCTTCATCATAAGTGTTGTTGTTTCCTAGGACTTAAGATCCCATGGAAGAAGTCAGAATTAGTGCCATCAATGAGGACCTGATGGCAAAGAGGAAGATCAACTGTCAGCTGTTAGTTTTGTAGATAACCTTGTCCATCTGCCAAGTCCTGGGAGGTGGCCTTGGCCACTTGTTTTCATTAGAGAAACTACTGTTTCAGCCAGTTGAGATTAAGAGCCCTTCAACTAAAACTGGGTAGATGTTTGTCAATTCTGATGATGCCCAAGAATTTTCTAATTCCTGCTTCATCAGAAGTGTTGCATGTCCTATGCTGCTCCCTGAAGTCTTGATGGTTGTGGATGCACTGACTCATAGAGGAGGTAGCTACATTTTCTGGTTCTGGAGAGACCTTGAGTTTTTTTTATACACGAATGGCACTCATTCAGAAAACTTTAGTTTGCTTGTTAGTTGAACTAATGAAAAATACGTAATATTTTTAACACATAAACAGTGATCAGAAATGCTAAGTAAAAACAAAATCTGTTAGGAGAGAAAATGTGTTATTAACTAGAGCTAAAGGTTGGTTTGCTGGAAAGATACATGTTATTAATTAGAACTATAGGTTGATTTGCTAGAAAGGTACAGGTACTTTGACATAGAGGAAAAATAAAATTATCATAACACAGTATATCAGTTCAGACATTGAAAATACCTAAGAACTTGGCACTGCAAGCAAATTTATTAAGGAATGTTCTTATAGAAACTGCTGAAACTACATCCAGTCTGACAAGGAAAGCTGCTGATGTTCACAGATCTGATCAGATTTTCAGAGTAACTTTTCATCTGGCATAAAGAGAAAATTGATAAAATAAGAAAAGAATGAATGGAAAAGGAGAAGGAAATGACACTTGGTAATCCTAAATTGTCCTAAAGTTTGGGAATCTTTAGAGCCTGACCTTCAGTAGACATAGTGATTCAGGTAACTCATGAGGACATGAATGAGTGTATGCAGTGTTCCAACCTGCCAGATTTATTTGATGACCTTTTTCTTCTTCAAGTGGACAAGTATGTCTGGGATTTACATGCAACACAAATACAGGTACTTAATGTTGAAGTAATGGGTTTATAATAAGCAAGAGAATTATATCTTAAATGCTCAGTTGCACAGCATTTGCTCCCAAATTTACCTAAAATTGACTTACAATATGCTTCACAGGATGCTTTTTTGGGATGTAAAAGTCTAGCAGCAAGTGTTTGTTAGGTGCTAGCCTACATGCTTTTAGTATGCAATGAAAGAGTGTTACATTGAACATTAAAGAAGGATTTGCTTACCATTTATGGACTATTTCCTTATTGTTAGGAGAAACATGGTGAGTATGATATACTTTTGTAGTGGTCACCTTCTCCCCCTTGAGCTGGAAGGCATTGACTGATTAATGCCGTAGTCTTGTGGAAACATAAATCAGTTTACCAAGATGAAGAAGTTATGTTTGTTCTCTTTATGAGATACAGATGCTTACCTACCATGTTTGTGCTTTTTTACCAGGTTTTGTTATGGAATCATTTATGATAAGGGAATACTTATTTATATGCAAGTGGGGGAATGTATGAGTATAGATTTGTGAAATATAATTAAAACTTTAGGGTTTACTACATGGAAATGATGCCAATTGTTTTGTGGTATTAGTTTTTGATAATGAATCAGTCATTCAACTAGTACTTTAGCAACCTATGGATTAACTTTTTGGAAGTTTTAAACTTATGACTTGTGAGTTACATTAAACCTTTAATTGTAAGTTTTGTTTCTTATGAATACTACTGTAGTATTGAGTTTAGATATTTTATATGATATTCTGGAAAAGTATCAACAAGATTGTAATTATAAATTATTCCTTTACTTACTTACTTCTCAATTTAGGGATGGCCTGCTAGCTCCTAGAGTGTCTACTCCTCCTGTGCCACGTCCACGCAAAGCTTCTTCTCTTTCTTTGAGCTCTACTCCCAAGCACCTGCTGAATACCCGTCATTTGCCACTTGTCAATGGACATGACTATCCCTTAAGGTAAGGTATGAATGTGTTCAGTCATGTGGATAAGTCATTGCTTTACTAGTGATTCTTGCCTTTCTCATTAGCTAGAACTCTGTAATTGTAAACTGCCTCATTTAAAACTTGAAAGTATGGATGTCCCAATCCACTGGTTTTGGCAAATAAAACCCTACATTTTTATGGCCAAGAGATAACTTAGAATTTGCTGGAATTTTAAGATTTACATGCAATAATCCTTCAATTATCCGAATTAATGTAGCCAAGTGCTTGTCAGATAATGGCGAAATCTAGATAATGCAAGTAAATAAATCTAGGGGTGTTCAAGGGCAACTCCATACTCTTCCTCACCTAACCTTGTCAGTACCACATAACTGTAGTATGCATATAAACAACAACCACCATACTTTAAACTGAAAACTATTCAATACAGGCAGCCCCTGGTTATTGGAAGGATCAGTTATCGGTGTTTTGGTTTTATGGTGCTTGTCCAGTATATTTATAACTGGGGTTTACCCTCCTAGGGTTATAGCGCCGTTGTCTGGTTAATCGGCAACTTAAACGCTGTGAGACCCTCATAAAATACAAACAAAACGAATATGCACGGTTTCCTTGGATCTTTTAAAAGGTTATGCTTTACTTCACTGTATCCAGTAATACTGTGTGTAGTCTCATATTACTGTTGTACAGTAATTGCCGACTTACAACCGCAGTTGGCTCCGACCAACCGTTTGTAAATCGATTTGGATGTAAGTCGGCCCATGTTAATTTACCGTAAGAATATTATACTAGCCTAGCCTACACTAGGGTAATCAGTACCATCTTTACATATAAGGTAGCCTAGCCTACACTACACGGCATACTTTATACTACATACGTATATGGCATAGTAATTATTAATTTCAGCCAATTCTATAGGTTCACTGCTCATTGTCTTATGATAATTCAGTTCAAAGAGAAACTGAATAATATTTAACAAGTTAGCCTCTCGTATACGATGATGATGTTATCATGGTATGAATACAGTAGCCTAGCCTATACTATACTGTATACTACATATACGATATAATTTAGTAATTTATTAATATAAGCCAATTTTGAGGTTCAATGCATTCTGACTATGATATATCAGTAGAAAAAGAAATTTGACACCAAATGGGAATCAGATTTGGACTGACATTGGCATACCTAATTGAGTGATGTCAGGCTGCGGACGGCTATATATATATTTATGAAATAAAAACACAATGAATATGCATCTTTTCTGCGAATCTTTTAAAAATTTATACATTACTGTATCTAATAATCCTTGATTCTAGTTAGTCTAAAATATCTAGATACTTTATTTATATGAGACAAGGTAATTTGTCATTATACGACGTGTTTTTAAGCCAAAATATGAATTTAATAAGTCGTAAAATGAATTTTTTTTTTCTTTACAGATTGCATTGTGGGCATGTTTATTGTGTAAAAATATTATGGGATTCTGTTCGCTATTTTCACTTCATTTCATTGTAGTACGAACTTTACCGTTGCGTTACTTATCTTTAATCGGTGTGAAAACAACAGTAAAATGTGTTCTTTCAAGACCTGAAGTTTTGATTAAAATGATTTTCCTTCAATTTTATCTACGGCTGTGTTTGATGGCATAAGTATACTGGAGCTATATCCCTGTTGCTGATACACAATAATAGTCGTTAGTAGCTCGAAAAGTGAGCGCGTGTGTAGAGAGGCAGGAGCTGGGAAAAAACTTTTGTACGTTCAGCTGGACACCACTCTTTCTCGTTCACGTCGCTTCCCAGTCGTTTAAGATGTGGGTGGTCGTAAAGTTGATCAGTCGTAACTCGCATGGGTCGTAAGTCGACAACTAGTTGTATTATAAAATACAAACAAAGCGATCAGTGTTTTGGTTAGCAAAAATCAGCTGAGGGTGAAGTTAAGTTTATTCTGCTGTACCTAGTTAACTCAATTCTGAGCAATTTTCTTGCTTATCATTAGGGTAAATAAATCTCTAGAAATTCCATTTTATCGCGGATTTTTGTGGAACACATTCAGTTTTCCACATGGAACTTTCACTAATTTGCAGTTTTTTCTGTTGACCATATGTAAAATGATTACTAATTTGCTATTTTTTTCTTGTAGAGCAATGCTATTTATTCATGAATTACTGTATTTTTTCATTTTGTGTATGTGACTAAAGACTGATTTTAGGTCTGGATAAACTAATCTTTTATAATAATAGAAATTATGATAAAAATCATTTACAGCATACTTATGCTGTAGTTATGCATCTATCATACTCATTCCACGTTGGGTCCCATACTGAGCGTAATAGGTGTCTGATTCTCTCTCTCTGTATCTTTCTTTCTAAGGGTAATGTAAGATATATTTGAAATTATATTGCTGTAAATAATTTTGATGATAGAGCATATTGTACAATATTTAAAGTATATTTGCTACTTGTTTTAATTTTATTTTCTGACTGGTATCACTCCTACTTTGTGCCACCAGTCAAGGTAAACTTGAATTTATTAATAGGAAAATTTTGCTGTGTAATTTCTATCCAGTGAAGTATATATTGTTTAGATATTGCTCACAGACCATGTGGTCATCCCGAAATGCAAGAGTAGTTATTATTCATCATGTTTACAAAAGCTACTAAACTCAATTTCTCTGTGTAAGACCTCTGGGGTGATTTCATTATCAAAACCCTCTCATTGAGAAAATGTCTTGTTGAAGTCGCATGGCTCTACCACAGAATATGTATTTACGTATATATTCTTTGTTGTAGTTGTGTGACAGGTGAGAGGGTTCTTGTCACCTGTTCAACCAAATGTCTTGTTACACTTTTTCTCTCTTGTTATTAATCAAGTCTCTTTCCAGTATTATTAGCTTTCTTTATGCTGCCCAGCCACTCCAGATTCCTCTTCACACCTGTAGCCCTGCTGACGTTCTTCTCTATGCAGTGATAAAGCATGTGCTTTACAAAAAATCTTTTGATCAGTTTGGCTTAAACACAGTTATCCAACAGTGTGGAGTTTACTTTAATTTTAGCATTTTCAACTGTGGGAAGGATATGTTTTTAAGTGCTAGTTATTGTCCAATGACATTAACCTCTATCTCCATAGGGGGTAGTGCCATCAGTCCACCTCATGCAGTGCACTGTAGGCATTACTTAGGGTTCTTTCCAGCATCCTTCAGCCACTAGATGCAACCCCTTACATTCCTTTTACTGTACTTCCTGCTCATATTCTCTTTCTTCCATCTTATCTTCCATCCTCATGTAACAATTGTTTCATAGTGCAACTGCATGGTTTTGTCCTGTTACACCTTTCAAGCCTTTTTTACTCAAATTTCCCTTTCAGCGGTGAATGACCTCATAGGTCCCAGTGCTTGGCCTTTTGGCCAAATTCTATATTCCATTAACCTCTGGTCTACATAGTATCATATACTAAATGATTTGTACAAGAAGGCTTGCATGGGTGTTGGAAAAGAAAGCTACTCTATCAGTGGCACAGTGTAGTTTTGAGAGACCAACCTCTATAACAGAATGGTAATTTGTATTGAGTCATCTATGTGCATCGTTTGTACCCAAACAGCATCATGTGATTGGTATACTTTGACCCGAAAAAGAGATAACTGTGGTTTGAGGCCTGGAATGATTCAGACAGCACGTACAGTGGTCCCCCCGTGTTTGCGGGGGATGCGTACCATACCCTACGTGAATAGTTAGTACCAGCGAATGTTGGAACCCCTATAAAAACGCTAAAAACAGCCTATTTTGTTACTTAAAACTCAGAAAAACCCACTGGGCAAATTTTTATACTGGGTTTTTTTCTTTAATAGTTTTTATCACAAAAGTTGCATTTATATGAAATTGGTAAAAAAACAGGAATTTGTGGTGGATATTTTCTCATAAAAAAAGAAAAATACCGGCGAATGTGACGAGTCCGCGCGAATCCGGAGAACGCGAATACGGGGGTCCACTGTACATACCACAGGATTAAGAGATGAATTGTGAGTCTTCATTAAGGCATGTTTAGTAATTTGGTTCTTTCAGGTGTGAGTAGGTAATACAGGCGGTCCCCCGGGTACGACGGGGGTTCCGTTCTTAAGACGCGCGTAACCCGAAAATCGTCGTAAGCCGGAACGACGTTCTTGAAAACATGTCCACAGGAAAATTTCACTACTAATTTGCAATTTTTCTTAGGGCCGTATCTCTAAAATTATCACTAATTTACTTTTTTCATGTGCAAACATGTGTATTCACAAATTACTGTATATTTTCATTAAATACAAGAGAGAGAGAGAGAGAGAGAGAGAGAAATAACTCCTTAGGTTTCAATAGATTGAAATGAATGTCTGTAGGCAACTTTCCCCCTCCCATAAATACATATATTTCTCCAGAGAAGAGAGAAAGAGAGGACTGTGCAATTATGTTTGTCTGTCTATCAATTCTTTTGCTGAGAGCGAGAGAGATAAAAGTAAGAAACGAAGAAACACCAAATGTATGACAAGTATCTTGTGGAGAGAGAGAGAGAGAGAGAGAGAGAGTTGTTTAAAAGAGAGAAATGAATGATTATTGTATTTAAAATACTCAGATATGAATTTTGTACTTGATTATTATTGGAAAATATTAATGATAAACTTATTACATACACGTCCATGAAAATGATCTCATCTCAGTAAGAGAGAGAGAGAGAAAGAGAGAGGAGAGATTACATAACCATTAAAATTCGTTGACCATTGTATGGCATTGTTAAGCTTGAGTGTCACTACGAAGTTGAGGTGGGGAAATTGATACAGAAAAAGACAAAGGGAAGAATTTTCTTTTGAAATTATTTATCGTATTATTACTATTTATTATTATTATTATTATTAATTATTATTATTATTATTATTATTTATTATTATTATTATTTGAAAATATATAAACACGTGCATCGTACCATAAAAAATTCTAAACTCATCTCGGTAAGAAAGAAAGAGGAATTGTCCTTACAAGTGAAATGAAAGGTCATTTTCATCTCTAAAATACGACCATTATGAATTTTGTAATTAGTTTATTATTATATTATTATTATTATTATTATTATTATTATATTATTATTATTATTAAATAACTGAAATTATCAATAAACATTTTACATACCAGTACCATAAAAATTCTTTCATTTCGGTAAAAGAGAGAGAGAGTGTTTATCTCTTTCGTTTCTAACGCTTCCAGCGAAGAGAGGGAGGGCGTTACCACTATGACTCATTATTACCTTGTGTGGCAAAAGAGAGAGAGAGAGAGAGTTAACCTTATTAAAAGTGACATGGATAGATTAGTACGTATTGTATTTCTTTAAATACTATCACATATGAATTTTGTAATTGAACAGTTATTATTATTATTATTATTATTATTATTATTATTGAAAGTATTAAAAACAAATAGTACAAGTACATAAAAAAATCTCGGAAGTCTCAGGTAACATGAGAGAGAGAGAGTAAAAGGAGAGAGAGAGAGAGAGAGAGATGAGAGAGGGGGGGGGGGGGGGGGGAATGTCAGGAACCACTGATTGCAACACCGCAGCTCTCCCCCAACTCTCCCCCAGCTCTTCCCCCTTTTGCTGTCACAGAACATGATATATATCTGACAGTTTTAGTACCTGAAAGGTTACAGAAAAGACTGGGATTTCCTTCATTCTTCGATAATTTTTTTAAATATAAGCTAAAATCTTACTATTCTATGGTGTTTTCTTAATGAATTTATATTATTGCTGTATAAATTAATATTAATATTTGAAAATAGTAAATCATTTATATTCATCACTACACATCTTTGTAGTATAGAGAGAGAGAGAAAATTATAGTGATTATTTTTCTTGGAAAATACAAAGAGAGAGAGAGAGAGAAACTGCTAAACTATAAAGGATTCTTATCTTATCATAATATGTGTTTTTAAAAGCATCGTAAACTCAGAGCGTCGGAAGCGTCAGCGTCGTAACCTCGGAACAAGCGTCGTAACCCAGAGCGGATTTTTCAATGAATATTAAGAAAAAGCGTCGTAACCTCGGAACGTCGTAAGCCGGACCGTCGGACCCGGGGCCCGGGATCGCCTGTACAATGTATGAAAGGAAATGCCAAGGAGTTCTACAATGTACAGGTCCCCCGTATTTGGGTAGGATGTGTACGAGACCCCCCGCGAATGGTTAGAATCCGTGAATACAGTAATACCCCGAACTTACACGATTCAGGTTGCGCGAGTTCACAATAGCGCAAACCTAACTAATTATCATTTGCAAGTTCTTCACAATAGCGTGAACATTTGCGAATCCTCCAGAAAACACTGCAAAACCCTGCAAAAGTCTCTCCATGGCGCACCACCGAATGGCTGCCAGTCAG
The DNA here is from genome assembly GCF_015104395.2 of Macrobrachium nipponense. NCBI lineage: Eukaryota > Metazoa > Arthropoda > Malacostraca > Decapoda > Palaemonidae > Macrobrachium > Macrobrachium nipponense. The sequence continues at coordinate 14,777,461 of NC_061109.1, read as the reverse complement.
TTTACAGAATTAATCAAACCACCCACGAGAAGCCTTGAAGTCTGGGGTTGGTGTTGTTGTCCCTTCTCCTCCTCCTTCGTCTTCAGCCTGGGCAATCAGATCACCGAAAATAGCGCTAGCCTTGTGGCAGATTGCTGTCTTGCTTATCGTATCGCCAGCGATTTCTTTCTTTTATCCATACACGTGACTCCTCTTGTTGGACAAAATAGTCACGCCCTTGGAAGGTGTAGCTGCTTTGATGGCTTCCTTCTGCTTAAGGATGGTGCCTATCGTCAACAGATTTTGGCTGTATTCCTTAGCGATCACACTCAACCGCATGCCAGCTTCATACTTCTTAATTATCTCCATCTTTGTCTCCATCCTCTTCTTTCCTTGAACTTCAGCAACTTTCTTGGGACCCATGACTATAATTAAGTTAATAAGTTCACGCACAACACAATAAAGTACAAAGCGAAATCACTAGCACGAATTTACGTTAACAAACGAAATACGTATACATGAATCAACGAATTCCGCGTGCGTACGATAATGCTGGTGCGACGAAGTGGCCGATGGACGCCTTTACGTAGAGGCATGATGGGATAGATGCTGACCAATAGGAGAGCAGGATCTTATGGCGGTGACTAGCATCAGGAACCAAGGGGAGAGTGGTAGGATGGTGGAGAGTCTACAGAGTTAGAGGTGCGCGAGTTTTAAAATTGTTCTTGGTGGTCTGGGCGAATCTCGGGACTTTACAGTAACACCCTTTTGTAACCTGAATTATTTTCGTAAGCAGACGCAAAAAAATTTTCGTCTTTGCTTTCGTAACTTGGATTTTTTGTAAGTTCGGACTTTCGTATGTCGAGGTTCCACTGTACTAGTATGCTAATTCAAGTTTTCATGCTTTCAAGTGTAAAGTCAGTATGGAGATTCTATGTATGCTATTTATATTTTTGAAAATATGTACGAAGGCAGTACGTAATTTACAGTGCTTGTCACTGTATGATCAACTTGTAGAACATATCAGACATAACAGTTGTCGTTCTGTGAAAATTATTATCTTAACCTTGAAGAAAAGTACTGGTACAATCTGTATGTACTATGTTACCTAAGTACAGCACATACAGTTAATGTACTTTCAGAAGATGTTCCCATTCACACTTTTTAAAGATAATACCCCTCCAGAGTTTACCTCACATGACATATGTATTTCTTTCTCATAGTTAGCCCTCACACTAGTGCATGATTTTAAATTGATTGAATTTTATCTTCACCCTCTGCAAACATTACATATGTACATGCATGTTTTCTTTATGTCATTGAACTGTGTACTTACCTTCGTCATGACAGACTTATGAAGTTTACCTAGTGACCAGTGAAAACCTATTTTACTCTGAGGGAAAAAGAAAATGGCATCCCATGAATTAGGGGTAATGTTAGTATGTATATGTATGATAATGGATACGTATGTACGTAGTAGTTCCTGTAACTACTTTTATGCCAACCAGTTATTTCTTTATTAAGGGTAATGAATTAAACTAACTTTTACATCAAATTACAGTAACTTTAATTTCATTTAAAAGTTAGCTTAATACTTGGGTAGCAAGATTAGGGTCATATTTAGTGTTCAACCTCTGGAAGTAAGCTTTTATTATTTTTAGAGACCGTGCTAAACTTACGCAAAACTTCCCCTTACGCGAGGGGGTCTGGAACCTATCCTCGCGTAAGTTCGGGATATTACTGTAGTTGGAACCCCCATAAAAATGCTGAAAATAGGCTATTTTGTTGGTTAAAACTCAAGAAAAACCCACCAAAAAATGTTTATACTGCATTTTTTTAATAGTTTTATCACAAAAAGTACATTTTATGATGAAATTGATAAAGCAAAATCCAGGAATTCGTGGATATATTTCTCATAGAAAAATACTACGAACAGGTGAAATTCCTGCGAATAATGGGGTAGATATGGTCCAGAGAGAAATCCGTGAATCCGTCAGTCTGGTAATCCGAACACAAATACAGGGGTCCCACTGTATTATACTCATTAGTATGCTCATCTTTACTGTATTTGCTTCCCAGTGACATTATCCACATATGCACTTTTTGTTGATGATCTTTCAGTTTTATTTGCAGGATCAAGAATGCCACTGAAAGAAATTTCCAGCTTTCATACTGGCAGATTTATATGGCTTCAAGTTCTCAATAAGTAAAACAGCAGCCGTTCTGGACCACATCCAGACATAAATATTAAAGGTCAAAGAATTCTTTATGTGGAAGAAACTTGACTGGTTCGGTATAAAAGTGGTTCAGAGAAAAGTTTTTTATGTCTAGTAATGTAGGTTTAGAGTTAGAATTGAGTAATGTAAGATAACTTTAGCTATGAGGTTGATGTCTCATCTTCTGTGATTTCTGTTGAGCCTTCTCTTGCTGTTCTTGCCGTGCGGCCTCAACCTATTTCTTAGTCTATTTCCTTCTCAGTACCTTCCTCCCTCATGTTGTAATTTTCCTTTTTACCCTCTGTCTTGTCTTTGTCTATTGATATTAGTGGTTCTTCCTTTCTGCTATCCCAAATATATATGATTTGTGGCACTGCTGCCTCCACAGAGATGAACATAGATTATATACTGAAAGTATTTTTTAACTGTAAACTATCGTCATCAGGTGGTATGATGTCGGGTAGATTGGTGGCTGGTGGTCGGTTGTGTTGGGTCTCTCCGACACTTTCCCCTTCCCTCCAAGCTGCCTTTCTAATCGTCTTCCCACCTTTTTACTTGTATCATCACTCTCTTAGCTGCCTCTTGACACCTCAAGTATTATGCTTCTGCTTCGTTTATTGCTTTACTTGAATAGTAGGTTTCTGTTGCCCTGGCTTCTTTGTCAACACTTGAGGAGGAGGAGGAGATTGAGGTGGAAGAGTCATTGGTTTTTAGGCAATTTGTAGACAGGTGTACTTCTGTCTACCCTCATTTGATTAAGGTTTTCAAGACGTTAGGGACATATTTGAGATGCGCTGTGCTTTGAGGAAACTTCAAATGTTCTAGCAAATAATGGCACTTTTAAGAATGCTTTTACTTGTCTGCTTCCATTCGTGAGGTTGCTTGCATTGACCCCGTAAAAAGAGCATTGGAGATTGGGCAAAGTTCTGTGGAAATCTGATACTGACACTTTTCCAAATTATTGAAATGTCATCATTGGCTGACTTTCACTTACTATTAGTGATCATTCCTTACATAAGCTTAAAGGTCTTGGTTTAGTTTTGAATTCTGTAACACTCCATTTGACAAGTTCTGTGATTGTGTAAATGTTACTATATAATATTGACAGCTGTAAACATAAAAATGATGGTAACTCACTATTGCAAAGTGATTATGTAAAGGAAAGTTTTTTTTTTTTTCAAGTTACCCAGTAATTACATAGCTTATAGGTTTCCACATACGGCAGCCTAAATTCAAACTTTGCGGGTAGCACTTCAGTTGCTCAGTGTAGTTATACAGTGCCATGCTCGACTAAACATCAAGTGCATACAGCAGCGTGTTCTTATTTCCAGTTATACCACCGAATTTCGGTAGTATTAACAAAACCACTGGAAGACATTCATAGCTTTTGAGTAGGATGAGTCTTGTCTTTTGTTTATTTTTAATTATTTTAATTCAGATTATCATTAAGCTTGCTGCTACGTACTTGCAGTCGCTAGAATAGTTTTGTCTTAAAAAATAATTCTCAGATGTTACACCATCCTTTTAAGACAACTTTTTCAATTATTATTTGCTTACCAGGCTTAGGCTATGTGCAAGTCACTGGTTAACAATTGCCATAAAAGTAGTTCTTGATTGTTACATCATTCATTTAGGCCAAATGTTTGCTTTTAGGATTTGTTTACCGGCCATAGGCTACAGGCACTCCCTGGTTAATGGCAGACTTGGTTAATGGCAATCCGGTTTTGGCGCCATAATGGGCCAAGTTTCGGTTATTGGCGCCATAAGGTGCCGATAATACAATTATGGCGACATAACATACTCAACAGAGATACCATTAACTGGTTTCAGCACCATTAACCGAAACTTGGTGCCATAAATGCCATAAATCACCGAGTTTCAGTTAATGGCATTTTTCGCTAATCAGCAGCCTGCTGAATGGAACCCCTGCTGATAACCGGGGACTGCCTGTATTCGCAAGACACTGGTAAATAATTACTTCTAAGTAATTAGTGAATGTTAAGACATTCTTTAGGCCAAATGTTAGCAGTTAGGCGGAAACATTTTGTTTTGTTCAAAGAGCCTAGGATACTTGTCGCTTTCTTTTGCAGAGAACTGAAAAGTGTGGAGGTTGAAATGTAGAAAGGAGAGAATGGTGTTAATGTTTGGCTTCATTGGGCTTTAGGTGGAAACTTCCCGTCAGTCGAGTATCGACTGTCGGTTCTTGCTTCGGTAGTACTTTGGAATGTTACAAAGAAAGCTTGCATGGCCTCGGCGTACGGAGATATATTCCTGGTGTCACGCTTACTTAGTGGACTGCAGTGCAGGCCACTCGAGTACACTAATTGGTTATTTGTAAATGATATTTGTTTTATTTGTTTTATGTCTAATTAGAGAATGAAAGCAATTGTCCTACAATGTTAGAGTTGGAATTACTTTGGTACTTTAATGCTAAAGCTACTTTTTTATATGAATATCTTTTATCATTGAGGGTTCAGATACAAATGTGTTATCTTAAAATGCAGTCATGTCTGAATATTGTTCATACATATTATGCATATTTCTATGCCTAGATGCTAGAAATTGCAATAAAGATATAAAAAGTAGTTTGTAATTGATTACTGATCGATTATTTTTTATGTAAGTAAGAAATAACAGAGACTACTAAAAATCAGTGAGGCAACCACCTTCTAGCCTTCACCCACCCATGCACACACAAGAGCTCCCATCACCTGCCTCCATCCGCCTTCTGTCTCCCACCTCCCGTGCCCAACATCGCCCAGTGCCAGCTCATGTCCGCCTGCCACCAGTTCTCTCCTACTACTAGCCCTCCTATCTTGTTCATTTGCTCCTGTGCCTGGCTCCCTCACTTCCTTCCAATGCCTTTGCCAGTCTTTTATTTTGGTTATCAATAAAATAATCATGTAAGAGTGAAGTGTGCAGTGGAGGAGGTGACTACTCATCCTGTGATGCTCGTAGACAAAGGTCACAGTCCTGCTCCCCCACACTGGGGAGAAGACATACCTTATGTCCAAGGGAGGTCGGAGGAGTTGTCCCCTTAGTCGAGCCTGTTGCTGGTCCCAGGTATCAACAGACAGCCACTGGAAAGGCATCTTACTGGATGTGATGTGGAGGAGGTGACTATCTGGCCCCTTGGATCTCCTAGATCTGAAGTAATTTCTTGCCCCTCCACACCAGGGAGAAGACATACTGGCAGTTGAAGGGAGTCCAAGGGGGTTGCCCTTGATAGTTGCCTCTTGGTCGAGCCTGTAACCTATCCCCAGGTGTCGGCAGACAGCCACTGAAGAGGCATTTTGGTGGATGAGTAGTGAAGAGTTGACTATCTGGCCCCTCGGATATCTTAGACCTTAAGTCACTGTCCTGCTCATCTGCACCTTGGAAAAGGCTTACTGGCAGTCGAAGTGAGCCCGAGGTGGTTGCCCCCGATAGTTTCTTCCTTGGTTGAAACTGTTGTGCGTTTACAGGTTTTGACTGAATGCCGCTGGAAAGGCATCTTAGTGAGTGGTGCTCGGTAGTAGTCGGATTCAGAAGAGTTGCTTATTATACTTAATTAGTATTGAATATTGAATGTCCTTTGCTAGCGCCTAGACATTTGGAGCATCGTAAGTGACTCCCAGGCGTTCACCACCAAGTGTGTCGACTCGCTCGACTTCACTTGTACGCCCCCCTTCTGTTAGTTGCTTGGCACCAGTGGTAGAGCGTTTGGCACCAACTGTTTCTTCTCCTAAGACATCTGGTTTAGAGGATTTATTTTTAACTCCACTTCATCAGCAACTTCACGATCTGATGGTTTTTCTTAAGAAGGTTACCGCTCTTACAGGTAGAGATGCTGCCTTGCCGTCTGACTAAGAGGAAGTGGATCAAGTCTCTGGTCCTGTGTCAGTGTATTCAACCTTCTCAAGTACTTTTTGTCCTGGCACTCATCTGAATAGTACCGATTCTTCTGATGAGCACCAGGTGTTTATGCTCTGACTTCTGCTTTTTTTTCTCTCTCTCTCTCGAGCACCAGCCTCCGTCCAGGTGCTCTGCACCATCTGAGGTGCCACCTCACACAGCACCTGCAGTTTGTAGTTTAGCACCAGTTGTTTGACGCCCAGCAAGACCGTCTCCTCATCCATCTTAGTAGACATGAGGATCCTTCACTAACCCCTGTTTGCTGCCACTTGGAGGATTGGATGGGCTTCCTTAAGAGGAAGAAGTCTGTTGCCAAGAGTAAGGATCACCCTTTGTCTTCCATCTCTTCAGATTGAAGATCCAGGCCAATTAAATGCTCCTGCCTCTTCATATTCTAGCCTTCTGAGGTTTCTTTTGTGAACTTCCTGGACTTCTTTGTACCAGCGCTTTCCTGTTCACCTGCTTCCATTCTCCTCATGAGGAAACTTTGTTCTGACACTTGACTTCCCAAGTTAGTGCTCTCCTCTTCTGAGAAGAGATCCCTGCATAAGGCAGAGGAATGGTTGGTGTCAAGAGGGATTAAGGTAAAGCTTCTTTTGCTTTTCCTCCGTCTAAACTGCTGAAGAAGAGGTATCGCTTTTATTCCATCAGGGAGGTTCCTTCCTGAGCAGTGTCTGCCTCCTCCCAGGGTGAATTCTACGGCTATGTAGAATTCTTCAGCCAAGTTTTTCTTCTCTTCGCCTGAGCTGGAATATTGTTAGTGTGGGGAATATTCAGTGTCCTAGACTGGACAGTTGTTGTGTTAGCCAAGAAGATTGAGGACTACCCAATACTTGCAGAAAACCTCTCTTCAGATTGATTAGGCATTTTTTTTGTGCACCTGTAAGGCAGTTAGGCGAGTTGGCCTAGATTTTCGCCATTGGGATGCCCAAAAACAATGAGAATTTTGGTGTTCTTTCGATACTAAAAGGGTGACAGTTACACAGAAGGCAGACCTCTTGTTTTTGTCCCTCAATAAGTCTGATCTTGATAGCTCAGTCGACAAAGCGGCCACAGATGACTTCTGCTACTCCTGCCAAGGTTTTTTCACCTAGGCACAAGCCTTTAGAGGAGGAAAGTCACATCCTCAAGAGAGACCCCACTCCAACCTTCAGCCCTCTTTGAAGTCCTTTTAGAAGTCTTCTTGAAAGTGAGTCTCCAGTCTTTCGTGCTCCTGTCGGGGCCAGACTGCACCTATTTTTGGAGGAATGGAGTTACAGGGGGCCCAGAACCTTGGGTGGTTCAGGTTCTTCAAGAGGCTACTCCATTCTTTTCAGGGAAAGAACCACTTTTCCAAGTCTTTCATCACCATGGCGATGTTACGTTCATCCCTGACCTCCGGGAGCACTCAACATCTCTCAATCTCAATTTCCTACTCGCCTGACACCTAGCTCCTCTGGCGCCAACTGATGCTTCTGACACCAAATCGTACTCTGAGTGTCCACCAGCTCCCAAGTCCCTAGCTCATCTGGTGCCAGCTACAGTCTGGCTCTAGTTCTTGCTACAAGCTCCCCGCTCCTCAGTGGTGCTCCCCATCTCAGAAGTAGTATAGAGAGCTCTCTGTCCAGTTCGAGTTTTTCAGGAATTCCATGAGTTGAACAGGAATCAGAGGACCATCCATAACCTAAGGAGTGATTGCAAGAACCCGTCTCTTTCTCTCTCTAAACATGTTGTCTTCCATTTTATATGGACTTCACTTTTGAGACTCACTCAATGTTATGGAGTGGTTTTTGCCTACTATGAAGCAAAGCTAAGGGTGTCAGAACAGCCTCTACCTTCTTAGTTTTCAGACAGTATTTGCTCCTCTTTACAACCCACTGGAAGCATAAGCGATCTTCGCTTCTTATTATATATTTCATAAAAGCTTAAAAAGTGTCAACATTTTTCAATTCCTCAAGACCATTTTTAGTGACTGGTATGGCATTGTGGAAGGAAACACAGGATGTTCTCCTACTATCTCTTCACCTTTTCATTATGGTGCTGAGTTTGTAGATCCAGGGCATACAGTGTACCTGGAGCACTCGCCACTTGGTGGATGGGTCATTACTTTATTTCAGTGTAGGTGTCAGTATTGTCCAGTTGTTTTTATTTGGGTGCTGTGCCCAGGGCAAGGTCGGGCACCTATCATACTTTGCTAGGCATAGGAGCACTTCCCTTGCTGCAAAGTTCCCCTTAAGAGGAGGTGTCTTTTGTCTATACTGCCACGCCACTACTGGTTAAGATGAGCACCAGGCAGAGGCAGTAATCCATCAGCAGTAGTTCTCTCAACTGATGGGAAATGTCAAGCTTTGTTTTTCAGTGACAGCAACTTTTCTACTTCAAATTTATTGTCTCAACATAAGCTTTGGAGTAGAATATGTCCATGATCCCATCTCCTTTCAATTTGGAATCAGTTATGTAATTACTGGGTAAGTCACTTATACAAAAATGACATTTTTATTATAAAATGAGGTTTTGTATATACTTACCCTGTAATTACATGATCAGAGCCCTCCCTCCCTCCCCTCTGATGGACATTATGCATAAAACAGAATGAAGTGTAGCTAATTGTTCTTAGTATTGCCATTAGAGGGCAGCACTGTATACCTACACTAAACAGTGGAAAGGCTACCTGTGAAATTTGAATTTAGGCTGCCATACATGGAAAACCATAAGCTATGTAATTACTTGGAAAGTACTATAAACAAAACCTCATTTTAATTTATTATAAAAATGTCATTTTTATGTTTGTTTCAGTTACTGTGTTACTGTTTTGAATATTTTTATGCCAAGCAACCTGCAAAATTTTGTTTGTGTCTCTGTGTAGAAAAGAGAGTTCAGATTAATGTGGTTACTATTGGTTTAATAAGATTAAAAGTGACACCTGCTCATACAGCCCTGCTCATACAGCCTCTTCTAGAATCCTTTCACTTACTGCAAAGTGACTTCTTTGCCCAGTATCAAGATACTATACTTTTCAAGTATTTTTCCAGTCAGGTCAGTGAAAGAGTCCCTTCTCTCAAGTGTTTTCTGACACCCTCACAATTGATCAGTTACATAGCAATGTCTTATTCTCTACTGCCATCTCTTTGGAATCTTTATCTTACTCCATTTTCAGTGTTGCATTCTTTCATTGGTAAAGGAGCAAATCTGTTTCTTCCTTTTGGGTTAAGCATACTCCTTTTCCTTTGACCTTCATTTTTTTTTAGGCTAGGGCTGCATAAAAACACAGTCTTACACAATCTAATGGCATTGGTGTAATAGTAATTGGTCAGCATTTGTGTGTTTTAATAGTATTTTAGAATGTAAAGACATGGCAGGATGTCATTAGGTCAGTTAAAAAGGTAGGAAAGGGTGAAAGTTATTGTTCAGTACTTAAACTATCTGTCCTCTTAGACTACACACACACACACACACACACACACACACACACACACACACACACACACACACACACACACACACACACACACACCCCAATGCTGCCAGTTGACACTCATGGTGATGTATCTGTACTGTAGTGTCAGTCATTGCTGAAAAGCTTACAAGAAATATATGTACAATTGTACTCTGTAGGTGTCTTTAACCACTCGTTTCTTATCTCTTCCTTTTCAGTAAAAGTTCTCGGGTACATCAACAAGGTATGCATCGTGCCCCCTCTTTGGACTCTGCTACTCATCGTGATCTACCATTGTCGCCGATTGCTCGCATTCATGATGCTCAAAGTGACAGGTAGAGTGTGAGGTTTTATTTCTGTTTGTTTTATAATTGTATGCTACAGTATTTTGATATCTTATGAAACTTAAATTTGTAGAGTATTGCAATTGGAAATAAAATTTCATATATTTGCTATACCCTGGATAAAAAATAATTGTAAATTCTTAGTTGTATTTTCTGGGCTCAGCTCGTGTCGCTGCGCGAAATATCCTTTAATCTATTATTTCTAGGGTAAATGTACTAACACATACCAGAGAATAAATAAATAAAGAAAAAGGTCAGTACAACTGACTCGCTCACCCTCCAAGAGGGTGTCGGTATGAACACTATGGCGAGTGAGACCACTACCACGAGCCGAATGCCAATAGAAATCTCCCACTACAAAATCCCCACAAGAGGAGAGCCGACCCACAGAGTGGGCAGCAACTACTACTACTCCATCCCATGCTGCCGACTGCTGCGCCTCTGGTGGACATCCTTTTCAGTTAGCGCACACGATACACACGTGCCCTTTTTTACTCTGTGTTTTTTGTGCCCTTTTCTTTGGATTTATTTATCATGGAGCGTGCAGCCATCGCAGCAGCTAAGTTAAGTACTCAGTGTTTATTGCTAATTGGTTTTTTCCGGCCCTGAGCCCGTATTTGCCGTTTTTTAGGTATAAATACGAACTCTAGGTCGGAAGCATGGCAGCATGGTTCTGCCTCGTGGTGGGTTCGTTCTTGGTCTCCCATACCCAGAACATCCCCTTACTTTAGTACGCTCTATTTTAATCGTCCGATTTGTTTTAGGGTACAGTCTACACGGTTTTGTCATGCATGCATGTCTTTTACCTTATGTAGGCTCCTTCTATCCAGACCCTAGCCACGGCTCTTAGTATCGGCCCCGGCTAGCTTTGAGTGGTAGACTTTCCTTCGGGTTAGTCGTACACTCCTGGATTTTTTCTCCTACTATTTTGTTTTCTTTCTTTCATGATTATTCTTTTGAATTATATTATATTATATTATGTTTAGGTTAGTGTAGGCGTCTGGCTTGCTTAGCCTAGGTTATGGCCCATAGGGCCTATATGCTACCGCTCTTCAGTTCGGTTGCTTCCCGATAGCATCTCTCTGATCAGACGGTTGTGTTTTCTAGGCATTATTGTTTCATTGTTTTGTACTTACCGCCCCGTGGTCACTACGTGATCACGGAGCAGCCAGACGCCTGTCCAGTCATCTTCCCCCCTCCCGCTCTTCCATAGAGTCGGGGGGTGGGTCGGTCTTCCCATGCTCGCTCCGCATACCCGAGCCTGCCTCCCTCTCCCCCCCAGGCGGAGGGAGTAGAGGGACGGGACAGACCCAGACTGGACTCGACCTCTCCAGCTTCTCGGTCCGGCCGGATGGTAAGGTGGGGGGACTGGCCTTTCCCCCCTCCGTCGCTCCGTTGCTAGCTTGAGTCTGTATGTCCTCTCGCCCTTTCCCACCTTACTGGGGCTCCTTTACTACCGGAGACCTGGCATTCAGCGGAAAGGTGCTAGTCCACCCAGCAGGATGGACCGGGACATACAGTTGGTCTCTTCTAACCACTCCGTCTCGCTGAGTCACGACACTCCGCCACGCACTGGACTTAGTCCGGTACGTTCGAGTTTTATAGGTTTAAGATCTGTTATGTTAAACTAGTAAGTTTATCTTTAGCTACCTTAAACCATCCCCCCTCCCTTACCTGTCTCACCGGATCTCTCCGGGGTTATAGCCTATTCAGGCGTTAAGGGAGGGGTTATGCCCAAATTTTTTTCCGAGCTCCGGCATGCAACGGAGTTCTTCTGCCCTTTAGCCTGTAAGTGATAGCCTTTAAGATACTCATGTGTCTTTTCACTTACAGACCACCACTGTGAGCATCCGGGATGCGCCGCCACACTTCAAGACCCATGTGGACATGAAGTTTGCCGGTCCCATGCTCCATGCGCGACTCCGCAAACTGGGGACATCCAAGGTCTTGGTATCACGAGGACATGCACCATCTGTTATGATCTGGTGAGCCAGCTCTTAGACGGGGTAAGTATTCCAACTCCGTTAACTGGTCCTCATTTTGTTATAGTTCTTAAGTTTTTACATTAAATCTTCCAAACTTAAGATAAAATTCATGGGGTTTTGCAGCCCCTATAATTTTAAGTTAAGCTTTTAATTTAGTTTTAGTTTTAAGTTTAATCTTAAAATCTAATCAATACCCTCTCTTCCAGGCTCCGGCTGTGAGGGATACCGCACTGGCAACCCTGCGGGCCTGGGTCGGCGGTTTTGGGAAGAACGCCGCCAAGGGTATGCCCTACATTCTTGAAAAGAAGTTGGCGGTACTGATCTTCCCCGGAGGCAAGGCTACAGGCTACGTCGACCCAGCAGAGGCGGCCCCGACTATCGCTTTCATTCAGCAACAGCTGGCTGCCTCGTTGACGGATCAAGGCCAGGACATCTCCTCGGAAGTCGCGACGTTGGACATTAATATTGAACCTATGGTAGGTGTAGACGACCTGTTGGTCGAGGTAGGTACGTTGGACGCCCAATGGGATGCCCTTGGGTGCCACTGGATCTTCTACCCCTGTAACCTCTCCATCCTTCCAAGGCTTTACAGGTACAGAGTTATATACTTCTCCTGACGCTTCCGTTAGACCCAAGGTCAAAGGTCAAGCAGTAAAAACCTTGACGAAGACGTCGTCGTCGTCTAAAAAGACGGCGTCGGCGTCATCTTCTTCTCGTAAGTCTCCGGCTAGAAATCCTGGAGCAGAGAGATCTAAAGCTTCTGGGTCCGGCTCTAAGTCCTCTAGGAGTAGATCCTCCAGGGAGAGATCACACGCTCCAGCGGAGTCGACAGTTCCGCTACCTTTGGTTCCGGTTCAGAGCCACCCTTCCACCTCCGCAGCAGCTCCGGCTTTGGACTCCAATGCTGGTCTGTTGCAACAAGTGGGCGATCTGGTTGGTTCTCTGAAAAACAGCATGGAACAAATGATCTCCCGGTTGTCTGATAGGATCACCTCTCAGGACAACATTATAGCCGGACTGAGCCAAGCTCCACTAGCCTCTCCCCCTCCTTTCAGCACAGGGGGAGCCCAATTACCCCCGTATGACTCTCTACCTCCGTTCTCAATGAACAACCCTTGGAGAGTAGCGTCATACGCCCCCTTCCAAGACGGGCTTATCTCTATCCCGGAATGTGGAACTCGGAGGATTGAAGACTTCGAGTTCTACCCGGAAGACCTTCAGCCTCCGTTCATCGGCTACGCCAGGCTCACCGCCTCGGCCATGACTCGGGACGATAAGGTACCGAAAGAGACAGTCCTCTATTCACGAGACCAGGCTCAGAGAGAATGGCTCAGGTGTCTAGAGGACATGGATTGTTCCAATACGAAGATCCAACCATTTAAGAGTCCTTTTACGATCTTTACGATGGAAGAGAGTACCCCGCTCCCTTTCTTGACAAAGATCGCGACAACCACCATTCCAGCAGCCCAGCAGGGGGATTCGAATGCCTCAGCTGAAGGAAGCAGATCCTACGTCTCCTTTAAAACTTCCCTCAGCCGGTGAGTTGTGGGAAGATTTGCCAATACCTTTTCAGCAGGCAAACTCAAACCAGACTGCGCTATGGAGCAGTTTGGTGAGAAGCTACCTAGGCTTCCAGATAGCCTTATCCAGGCAGAATTCGATTCCAAATCGAGGTTAGCCAGGTCGATTAATACCATGGCTATGACCGAGGTGGCTACTATTGCCTATGGTTCTGAGCCACTTTTTAAGCTTCTTACCAAGTCTCTGACTCAAACGGTGCAGTCGGATATGTTTGAGTTCGCCACGGCTAGGACGAACTGTAGGACATGTCCTCCAAGAAGCAACAATTCGGCACGAGCCGAATAAGTTGCTTACATCAAGCATCTGGGGAGCAGACCTCTTCCCAGAGGCGATGGTGAAGGAGGTTCAGGCAGAGGCTACGAGATTGAACCAAAGCCTTAAAGATCGTTGGGGTCTTACGGCCAAGAGACGCCAGGATCAAGGGGTTAAGGGTAGGGCTCAAAGGAAACCCAGACGTTTCCAGCCCTACCAGAAGAAACAGCCACGCTTTTCTCAGCAGGTTCCAGCTGTTCCGTTGGTGCAAGCAGCCCAACCTTCTACTTCCAAGCTCAATCGCAGCCGATCTATGTTATCTCCCCTCAGCCTCAACCCATCCATCTTACGCTCTCTCTCCAGCCTACAATCAGGTCTTCGAGGGTCAAGCTTCCAGAAGTACGACCGCTCGGGTAAGGGAGGCAGAGGTAAACGATCCTTTCGTGGGAGAGGATCGGGAGGGCCCTTTAATAGAGGAAAGCATTTCAGGGGAGGCCGAGGAGGCTACCAAAACCAATGAGGATTTTCAGGTAGGAGGGAGGCTGTTTCACTTCCGCCACCGGTGGAACTTCAGCAAGTGGGCGCAGAGCATTGTGTCAAAAGGCCTGGGTTGGGAGCTGGATAGCGAACCCACCCCCATCCAGACCTTTCCGCCAACTTCCATCCAAAGAATTGACGGAGTATGCGGAGGACCTCCTTCAGAAAGGAGCTATAGCGAGAGTCAACAGGTTAAAATTTCAAGGGTCGCTTATTCAGCGTGCCAAAGAAAGGCTCACAAAAAAGAAGGGTAATCTTAGACTTGTCCCGCTTAACTTAGCCATTCGCTGCGACAAGTTCAAGATGCTCACGATCTCGCAGGTGCGGACCTTACTTCCCCCCGTGTGGGCCGTCACCACCTCTATCGATCTTACAGACGCTTACTATCATATCCCTATTGCAAGACACTTCCGTCCGTATCTGGGCTTCAAGATAGGAGACCAGACATTCTCCTTCAAGGTAGTTCCTTTCGGGCTCAACGTAGCACCCAGGGTTGTTCACGAAGCTGGCGGAAGTAGTAGTTCAACAACTAAGATCGCAAGGGGTTATGGTAGTAGCGTATCTCGACGACTGGTTGATCTGGCTCCAACAGTCGAGGAATGCAACAGAGCAACACTGAAAGTGATTCAGTTCCTGGAATATCTAGGCTTCAAGATAAACAGGACCAAGTCAAGACTCACTCCAGAGTCAAACTTTCAGTGGCTGGGCATTCAATGGAATCTATCCTCCCATACTCTGTCGATTCCATCAACCAAGAGGAAAGAAATAGCGAAGTCAGTCAAGCAATTTCGAGTCACAAACTTGCGTCAAGAAGAACTCAGGAAAGGATCCTGGGTTCACTCCAGTTGCATCAGTGACAAACATCTGATGAAAGCCAACTGAAAGACCTAACCAGAATCTGGCGCTCACGAGCAAATGTCAGGTCCAGGGACAAATTATCCTCAGTCCCTCAGATTCTAAAGAATCGACTCCGCCCGTGGGCGAAAGTCAAGAACTTGTCGATATCAGTGCCCCTTCAGTTTCCTCCTCCGGGGATTACCATCCACACAGACGCTTCATTAAGCGGTTGGGGAGGATATTCCCAGTTCAAGAAAGTTCAGGGAACTTGGTCACCTCAGTTCCGTCAGTTCCATATAACGTACTGGAAGCAATGGCAGTGTTCTTGACTCTAAAAAGGTTACGTCCGCCAAAGTACTCCCATATAAAGCTAGTCTTGGACAGCGCAGTGGTAGTACATTGTATAACAGAGGAGGCTCCAAATCACGTCATCTAAATCATGTCATGGTAGCCATCTTCCTCCCTGGCGGACAAGTTCAGTGGCATCTCTCCTCCACCCATATAGCTGGAGTGAGAAAACGTCATAGCAGATGCTCTATCCCGATCAGTACCTCTAGAGTCGGAATGGTCACTGGACAACAGTTCGGTTCCATTGGATTCTTCAGAGAGTTCCAGGCCTACAAGTGGATCTCTTCGCATCTCAAGCGAACCACAACTCCCATGCTATGTGGCCCCCAACCTGGACCCTCTTTCCTGCCATGCACGGACGCCCTGGCTCTAGACTGGAACAACTGGGAGAAGATTTATGTCTTTCCTCCAGTGAATCTTCTCATGAAGGTACTGAACAAACTCAGGACATTCAAGGGTCAAGTGGCTCTAGTAGCCCCAAACTGGCCGAAGAGCAATTGGTACCCTCTAATTCTGGAACTGGTCTTCGCCCTCTTCGGATTCCCAGGTCCCAGGCTCTCCCAGTCAGTACAAACGAGACTGTGTTCGCTTCCTCAGGAATTCTCAAAACCCTAACTTTATGGACTTCATGAAGTTTGCAGCGAAAAGGAATGCGGATATTGACCCTCAAAATACTTCTCTTCTTTGGAATCCGATAAAAGAGATTCAACTTTGAGACAGTATGATGCAGCTGTCAAAAAGTTAGCAACCTTCCTGAGAGAATCAGATATTAGAATCATGGACAAATCAATTCAGCTATATCCTTTTCAGATCTTTATTTGAAAAAGGCTTAGCAGCTAGCACGATTACGACAAACAAGTCAGCCTTGAAAAAGATTTTTCAATTTGGTTTCAACATAGACTTGACGATTCCTACTTCTCGTCTATTCCCAAGGCGTGTGCTAGACTTTAGACCTTCTGTAAGGCCTACGTCAGTCATCATGGTTCTTAAACGATGTTCTAAAGCTGGCTTCAGAAACTGATAATGACACATGTTTCGTTTATAATGCTCTTAAGAAAAACTCTATTTTTATTAAGCTTGGCCTCAGGAGCTAGAATTTCAGAACTGTCGGCTTTATCCAGAGATCCGGATCATATTCAGTTCCTTCCCACAGGGGAAGTGCTACTTTCTCCGGAACGTAGTTTATAGCTAAGAATGAATGATGAGGTGGGGAAAAACCATGGAAGGTACTACCCCTTCCACAAGATGTATCTTTCTTTGCCCAGTTTCGACCTTACGAGCCTTTCTGTCTAGGACCTCCTCATCCTCATCGGGTCCTCTCTTTAAGAGAGAAAAAGGTGGTACTTTATCTATTAAAGGCGTCAGGCAGCAAAATCCTGTACTTCATTAAACAAGCCAATCCTGACTCTTTTCCAAAAGCACATGATGTCAGGGCAGTAGCCACCTCAATTAACTATTTCCAACATATGAACTTCGATGAGTTGAAAAAAATATACTGGATGGAAATCGCCGACAGTATTTAAACGTCATTACTTAAAGTCCTTGGAAGCTCTGAAATTTTCAGCAGTAGCGGCGGGTAACATAGTTTCCCCCGACTCTGCCTAATCTTTAGTAGAAGATCCAGTCCTCCTTTCTACCTGTCTCACCCAGCAGTTCGTCTATTCCTGCCTTGTTCATCTACGGTTACCTTGGGTCTTAGCTGCTTTTATGATGATATGGTGGGTGTCCCTTATTTTTTTTTTTGCTAGGGGCACTCACTATCGATTGTATATATTGATCTCTTGGATGTCATCCCTTATTTTTATGCTAGGGGATACATCTTATTTGTAATGGTTACGGGTTGTATATTAAGTTATATACATTCCTTTATATATTATTATTGTTGAAGTTTGTTTTTTTTTGTTCAGCTTATTGTTTTAATTGCTCTAGTTTTTTTTATACATATCATTACACAGATACCATTTCTGTACATATATGCCATATTACCCCTGTATATATGTAAATTACCTTAAGTTAAGAAATATTATTAGAATTAACTTTAATTTAAGCATATTTCTATTTGTATCATTGTGTATATGTATCTTTATTAGCAATTATATTCTTTTATTTTATTTTATCTTTTATTTGAGACCTCTTTTTTTGTTTTGTTTGAATTTGTTTACAATCTTGTGCTATTTCTCTGGTACGATTTCGCGCAGCGACACGAGCTGAGCCCAGAAAAGGGATTTTGACGTAAGGAAAAATCTATTTCTGGGCGATTGGCTCGTGTCGCCAGCGAAATCCCGCCCTACCCATCCCATCGCTCAAGATTGTCTGCTAACTTCAGGATGGCCACCAGAGGCGCAGCAGTCGGCAGCATGGAGGGATGGAGTAGGTAGTAGTTGCTGCCCACTCTGTGGGTCGGCTCTCCTCTTGTGGGGATTTTGTAGTGGGAGATTTCTATTGGCATTCGGCTCGTGGTAGTGGTCTCACTCGCCATAGTGTTCATACCGACACCCTCTTGGAGGGTGATGAGCGAGTCAGTTGTACTGACCTTTTTGCTTTATTTATTTATTCTCTGGTATGTGTTAGTACATTTACCCTAGAAATAATAGATTAAAGGATATTTCGCTGGCGACATGAGCCAATCGCCCTGAAATAGATTTTTCCTTACGTCAAAATCCCTTATTTGGTGAGGCACATGAAAGCAAGGATTTAAGTTATCCAGGATTAAATGGTGGTAATTCATTTTAGGGAAATGAGTTTTTAAAGTATGACTGGTTGGTTTTTTATTGACTTGGGTGCCTGGTAATGCCACTAACACACTAGTGACAATCCCAGTAGGTATTTGTAATATTTCCTTCAACAGTTACTGAAAACAGGAACACACTAGCTGAAATACTATGTATTTTCTTGTTGTCCCCCAGGTCCTGTGTATCATTTATCAGTCCATTAAAAGGAAATGAACAAGGAAAATATATATGGAAGTTACTTTTATTTAATCTTATTGTAAAGATATAATAATAGATTTTACACTTGTGACTTACCAAGCAATTATGAATAGCTGTAAGCTTCCTACCACGGTAGTCAAAAATTCAAAATTTGTGGTGGTGCTGCCATCAATTGTGTAGGTGGACAGGACCCCACTTTCAGGAACGATAGGTGCCAAACTGTAGAGCTCCATCATTTGTTTTCTGCCTCCTCCCGGGTAACAATGGTAGTTTTTTGGCAGTCATCTCGTCATTTTTTTGGATGTCCATACTTTTGGTAATGTATTCATTTCTTTTTGTGGTGGTTTGTTGCTATTTAGCCTTGGATTCCAGCGTTTCAAGTATATTGTATTGTACCGAGGGGTGTAAGACCAGTCTTACCAAATTTCCTTATGACTCCCATACCAAATGTGTTAAATGTAGGGGCCATGATTGTTCGATAGATTTAACCTGTCCAGAATGTAAGAATTGGGAAGAAAGTAAACTGGAGGTTCAAGGGATGCTAGTGAGGTTTGCCCACGAGCAGTCGCCCCCTCTGTTGAGCCTCGTGATCGACCCCAGGTGTCGGCAAAGCGCCATGGGAAAGGCATCTCTTTTAGTGCCAATCATCTGTCATCAGACTCAGAAGACTCCTCTCCAGACAGTTCGTTATCCCAAGACTTGGGATAGCCCCGAGTCCGTCTGGTTTTGATCATCCTGTGAGGTCTACGAGAGTTTTGGAGTTTCTTGAAAGTGCTCGGCTCGTTCCGCTGAGCACCCTTCAAAGCACCCTTCAACTTTAGGACAGTTGGTGCCCACTCTCGTTCGTATGGCTTTCTCTTCTGTTCGATTGGCGCCTGCTGCCATTGTCCAGGCGCCCACTTCTGCCTTCCACGCACCCGCTTCTGCCTTCCATGTGCCTGCTTCTGTACTTTCAGCGCCAGAGGATGGATGTCAGGTACCAGGCGTAGTGCGCCCGTCTACTTCTGCTTCTTCTGCACAGGAAGTTCTTTCTTTCGCTCCTTTCAAGTGGCAGCTAAAAGAGCTAATGGATTTTCTCATGAAAATACTTTTGGAGACTCCTAACGACGATGCCTTGTCTCCTGCCTTGTCTCAGATCTTGTCTGAGGAGGAAGAAGTGGTCCAGGACTCAGCCCCTTCCTCTGCCTACTCATATTCGCTGAAGTTCTTCCTGATAAACTTCCCCTACTTCTTTGAGCCTGCATCCCGTGCTTCTCCAGTTTCAACTTTCCTTATGGGGAAAAGGCGGCTGACAGAATAGGTCTTCCCAAACTTGTTTTGTTGTCCTCTTCTGAGAAGGTGCTTCAGGAGGTGGATGAGTGGCTTGCCAGCAAGAGTGAGCAAGGGAAAAGCCTTATTTGCTTTTCCACCTTCCAAAATTCTTAGAAAGAAGTATAGGTTCTATATTACAGGAGAAACCCCTTCCCTGGGAGTTTCTGCCACTTCCCAGTGAGACTTCTCAGGCTTAGTAGAAGCTTCATGACGTTCAGCATCTCATTAGCCAAGACTTATTTTTCTTCTTCTAAGATGGACCATCTTGTCAAGAACTTGTTCAAGGCTTTAGAGAGATTGAGTTTTCTCAGTTGGACCATGGAAGCATTAGCCAGAAAGATCGAGGACTGCTCGGCTCCTGTGGAGGAATTTTTGTCTGACTGGTTAGTATTGTCATGTGCCGACAAGGCGGAGAGGGGTGGTTCTGATGAGCTGGCTTCCCTCTTCTCCATGGGAATCTTGAAGAAGAGAGAATTTGGTGCTTGTTTGCGTTGAAGGAAATTACCTCCATCCAGTAATTGGGTGCTTTTGTTTGCTCCCTTGGATAAGTCCCATCTTCTCCATCATTCCACGGTAAAAGATATCTCAACGGATTTACAGAAGAAATCCACGACTTGTTTTAGTCTACTAGATGACCGAAGGAACCTTTCCCGGCTATAGCAAGATTTTCTTCTCCTTTGCAGCCTCAGCCTTTTCAGGGAGGAAAAGGTAAATCGCAGCCTAGACTAAGAACTAAACATGTGACCTACCTACAAGCCCAGCAAGAAAGTACCAACCAAGACAACCCTTAGAAATTATTCGCCATTTCCCCATGCCCCAGTTGGTCCCAGTCTCCTTTTGTTTTGGGAGGAATGGAGTCACAGAGTGGGGGAAACCTGGGTAGTCCAGGTATTGAAATAGGGATACTCCATTCCTCTTGAAGAGAAATCTCTGCTATCATTTTCACCAATAGCATTAACAGCGTACCTGCAGGGATCTGAAAGGTTTTTGGCCCTTTCCCAGGAGGTAGAAGCTCTCTTAAGAAAGGGAACGACAGAAGAAGTTTTAGACCAGTAAATCAAAGTGGTTTTACAACCATTTCTTTGTAGTCCCCAAGTCATCAGGGGGATGGAGACCAGTCCTAGATGTCAGAGTCTTAAGTCAGTTTGAGGTGAAAATGAAAATTCATATGAAAACCAATGCCTCAGTCATGTCCTCCCT
Source organism: Macrobrachium nipponense (assembly GCF_015104395.2). Lineage (NCBI taxonomy): Eukaryota > Metazoa > Arthropoda > Malacostraca > Decapoda > Palaemonidae > Macrobrachium > Macrobrachium nipponense. The sequence goes on along the minus strand of NC_061109.1, from coordinate 14,756,632 downwards.
ACAGCAGGATGATGAATGGTGACTGGATGTGGTAGATACTTACTTCCACATCCAGATTCATCCACATTCCAAGAAATTTCTTTTTTTTGTCTTCCAAGACAAGGTTTTTCAATTTCGGGCCCTCTGTTTCAGTCTTTCATCAGCCCCTTAGGTGTTTATGAGAGTTCTTGCTCCTTTTGGGAAATGGCTACATCTTTTAGCCATCAACGTGTCCCTTTATCTTGACGATTAGCTTCTCCGTTCTTCCGAGACAAAGTGCATGGCTATTGACTCAGGAATTGGGATCTTGATTAACAAGAAGTTACAGTTAGTCCCAACTCAGAAGATTCTATATTTGGGCATGATTCTGGACTCGGACTTTCCAGGTTTTTCTCTCGCCCAAGAGAATAGACTCGTGCCTGCAGACAGTCCAGAAGTTCCTTTCCCTGTAGAAGTGTTCAGCGCTAGAATGGTTAAGCGTGATGGGGACTCTGGCCTAGTGGAGACTTTCGTAAGTCTCTGAAGACTTCATATGCGTCCTCTTCAGTTTTATCTGAGCGTTATGGTGCAGGAAAACGCAATCAGACTCCTTCATTTTCCCCATCTCTTTGGAGATCAAAACAACATGAAGTGGTGGTTATCTGTGGAAAAACTTCAGGAACTTCGACCTCTGAACCCCCACCTTAGATTTTATTCAGACGCTTCGGATCTGGGCTGGGCCGTCTTTCTAGGAAGTCAGAAAGGGTCAAGAGTATGGTTGACAGATCAAAAAGCTCTTCATATAAGTGTAAAGGAATTACTAGCAATTTTTCTCGGTCTCCTACAGTTCTTGCATTTGGTATTGGGGAGAAAAGTGATGGTGTATATGGAGAATACAAGTGCTGTCCTATATCTGGAAAAAAGGAGGAATCCATTCCTTCACACCTTATCAGACAGCGAAGGACCTGCTTCTCAGGACAGAACAAAGCCAAGTAACCCTCCTCACTTGTTTTGTTCAGGGAAGGTTGAATGTCCTTGCGGACTAACTAAGCCAAAGAAATCAGGTCTTTAGGATGCAGTGGACGTTAAATTCTCGTCTACAATGACCCATGGAGACTTTGGGGAAAATCATCAGTGGATCTGTTTGCGACAGTGTAACATCAATGCCTACCAATCTTTTGCCCTCCAGTTCCGGACCCCCTCACAAGGTTGACGGATTTGATGTTGTTAGATTGGTCAGGACTAGACATGTATCCGTTCCCCCCTTTTTCAATGATCAGGGAGGTGATCAACAAGTTTTCAGCTCACGAGAATGTGTCCGTGACGCTAGTGGCTCGGTCTGACCAAGGAAGGAGTGGTTCCCTGATTTGCTTTGACTGCCTGTGGACCTTCCAAGACTCCTGCCACAAAAGCAGTCACTACTCAAACAGCCACACTTCACCAGATTCCACAAAGGGTTGTCCGCTCTGGCTCTGACAGGCTTCAGAATATCAGGAAGCTTGTCAGAGCGAAAGGCTTCCCGAAGCAGGCTGCAGAACCCATTGCTGAATGTCAACGAGCTTCTTCTAATAGGCTCTACCAGTCAAAGTGGGCTGTATTTGGGGACTGGCATAGAAGAAATAACATCTCTTCTTCGAAGACCTTTTTAGTGCAGGTCGCAGATTTTTTATTCTGTCTCCTTTGACCATTAAGGGTTATAGATCGATATTGAGCTTAGATTTTAGGCACACAACCCTTAATCTTCACTCAGGCCAAGACATACTAAGTGTCCTCATGAAATCCTTTGAGACATCCAAGCCAAAGAACCCTGGTATAGAATTTTGACGTGGCATTGAAGTGGCTTCGGGTCCCACCTTTGAGCCCCTTTGTTCAGCTCCTCTTAAAGACCTTTCTAGAAAAACACTTTTTGGTAGCATTAGCGACTGCAAAACGGGTAAGCAAGCTGCAAGCAATTGACAGGAGATAGGTTTCTCCCAGGGGGTTGCTACTTGTTGCCTTTCCCTGGGATTCCCTTGTGAAAAATGAGGATATTTCCAGACCTTGGCCTCACTCTTTACCATAAGGAGCCTAACGGACATCCTCGGGCCGGATGAAGAAGAAAGGCTGTTATGTCCAGTCAGAGCTGTTATTCTGTTTGAGATTTATCCACAAAATTCTTCATTTTGTCTTCATTATCTTCATTGTGATCATGGAGAATTTTATCATGTTTGTCTGGTGCTCTTTCTACTTGAACTGCCATTAAGTCTAGGTCTTTATCTATCCTCTTTCTCATCTCTGTGATATCCTGGATCTTTCTTTAGGTCCTCATCCCGCCACTTCCACATGTACTCTTAGTTGACCAACTATTCTTTATCCCTTTTCATCACATGACCAAATAATCACAGTCTTAAAGATTTTCATTTCTTTCCATCCTCATGGTAACATAGATACATATTAGTATAAATCTTAGTTTCATATAAGTAACTTACGACTTAGCAGACAACCTCATTCTGTGTCTGCGGCAGCTTTTGTTAATTTACTTCTGGTTGTATTACTGGATTCGGTGAAGTGTTATCTGTTAATTTTAAGTAGCCATCAAATTTTGTTAGCCTATTAATGTTTAGGTTCAGGATTTTCATATTATGTCTGATTCTAATTCCTCTAGCCTTCACTATTGTAGCGAAAGTTAAAGGACGAGACTGACTAAATCTTGCTGTAATTCACATACAATCTGCAGTAAGTGCAGAGGACAGGAGTGTAGTAGGGAGAAAACTTGTGCTGAATGCCGTGATTGAGATGAGAAGAAGTGGAAGTTCTTAGATCTCACCTAGACAAGTTAGAAAGGGATAGGAAGAGTAAAGCAGTTTCTAGAGCTGGGAGACAGTCACATAGCCTAGAAACAATGTAGCATAAAAGCAACACCTAACCCAGGTCTGAAGTTACCCTGCTATTCATTCTACTCATTTTCCCAACTATCTCTTAAATCCTTGTCCTCCTACTTTCCATCCACCTACCTCTGTGCCTGGCTCACTTGCTTCTGTGCAGTGAAGTGAAGTAGGTGGCTACTCATCCCGTTGGTTCTCCTAGACTGAGGTCACTGTCCTGCTCCCCCAACCTTGGGAAAAGACACACCAAAAATACAAGGGAGGCGATGGTTTGTTCTTGGGTAGTTGTCCCTTCAACTGCACCTGTTGTACAGTCCCAGGTGTCTGTAGGACTAGCTTCACTGTCCTTCTCCCCTAACCCTGGGAGAAGAGCTTTGGTCTCCAGACTCACATTCCACAGTCCTGATCATGTGCCATATGAGCCCTTGGAGGAGGCCTCAGACAGTGCTCACATTCAGAGGTCTTTTTGCTAGTGTTAATTTCAGTGAAGTGTGTTGGGGTTTTCTATGGCCATTCCTATCTTGTAGGACACTCTGAGGATTGAGAACCACTCTTGTTCATCCCTAAGTTTGTGGTGAAAACTTGGAACCCGTCAGTATCTGCTCCCTTTTTCTGGCATTTTAACATGTCAGTGAAGTCATTGCTACTTTGTCAGACTCTGAGAATTGCACTTGTTCATTCCTAAGTATGTGTTGAAAACTTGGAACCTGTTAGTACCTCTTCCCTCCTGGGATTTATTTGGTAGTAATTGGAAAGAGGTGGTTTTATGTCTGGCACAAACTGTGTGGTGCTACATTTAATGGCCTGAGTGTTAGAGCCTCTTTGTTAGTATTTGCAAGCACAAGAATGAGGTTTCAAGGTCATTCTTTCATTTTGGCTTTTTAGCATAATCAAACTGATGGACAACTCATCTGGAGAAGGTGGCTATTCCGTTCTGGTAAGAGCTCACAAAGTTGGGCAGTGGAATGTATCTGTCATTTTGGAGATACTTTTTAATTTTACAGGTAATGAAGGCAGTTGCTAGACCATCTTTTCCTCGTTCTTCCTGAGGGAGGTTACCCACAAGTATGTGGAAACCTTTTCCGTAGGATGTTTGGTGGCTGCTCAGCAGTTTGTGTGATCATGCAACCTCTTCTCATTCAAAAAAATATCTTGCCTAAGGTACTTGGGGCCATAAGGCTGCAGGTTAAATGGATGAGTGGCTGGTTCTCGCTCTTGCATAAGCCAGGCCAAGCATTTGGTGGACTGGGCCCAGATGCAGGTAAGCTACATAACCAAGCACCCTATCTTTGAACTTCATCTCATAAGAGGTAATTCTGTCTACTCTCATTTTGAAAATGGTGAGGGGGAGTTGGCTGCAATGGAGATACAGTCAACCTTCGGTTTTCGTACGCTTCTCTTTTCGTACGTTTCAGTTTTTGTAGACTTTTTTCTACAAAATTTTGTCTCGGTTATCGTACATTTTCTCAGTTTTCATACACTTTGAAATGCTCCATCTGAGGCCCAGCATGTGACTGGACCCCATATCAAGCACCCAAACAAAGCATCCTATCTCTCGTGTCACATTCTGGCTTTGTTTCTTGCTGAACAAGCATCACTGCACTTGTAGTCCACATCACCCAAGTGTTTATTGTGTTTTGTGCCAATTTTGCTGAAAAACTTATTGCAAAGTTGCCATCATGGGGCCAAAGAAAGTTGCAAGTGCCAGTCCTTCAGTAAAAAAGACCAGGAACATGATTTAATTCAAGAAAGAACTTGTAGCAAAGCATGAAAGTGGTGCACATGTAGCAGATCTCATGGATGTACAGCAAGTCAGTGTCGACGATCAGCTCTTATCTTAGTAAAGAAACATGAAACCAAGGCATCTTATGTTGCGAAAGGGGTTGCTTCATTAACAAAGCAGAGATTGCAACTAGTGGAAGACATTGAAAAGCTTCTGTTGATGTGGATAAATGAAAATAATTTGTAAGAAAGCTAGGATGATGCTTGCTGGTTCAAGTAAGAGAATGCCAACAACTAGAGCTGCTCTTGGTAATTTCAAGGCCAGCAGAAGGTGGTTTGAAACATTCAGAAAGTGTACGGGCATCCATAGTGTCGTACGGCATGGGGAGTCTGTGATCTAAGATAAACATGCCGCTGAAGAATTCGTTGGCGAATTCAAAGAGTATCTAGAGGCTGAAAGAGTCCTCCCAATTGTGAAGCCCCTACTTGTATATCACTGAAACTCCCCGAGTGTTCAAGAAAAACAATGTGATAAAGAATAAATTGCCTGTGATGTGGAAGGCCAATGTAAAGGCATGGGTCATGAGGCAAATTTTCTTGAGTGGATAAATGAAGTGTTTGGCCCGAGTGTGAAAAAAATAGTTGCAAGAGAATCAATTGCCCCTCAAGTGCCTCCTGGTAATGGACAATGCTCCTGCACATCCTCCTAGCTCATGAGATTAGGGCAATAACCACTTCTCTGGCTTTTAAGAGAAATTTATGTCATAGCTCTATTTTCAGTTTTACGTTTTGGAAATGCAAATCCGTGTTTGCATTGCATTATCTCCATGACATTGAAACGGTATATGAAGACTGAAGCACCCTGGGTCTGTTTCTTTTGGCTGGTGTGGTGTTGGGAAAGGAAGTGTAGGAAGCAACCCTTCCCAAAATATTTTTCTCCTTGACACAAGGTGTGAGGTTTTATGGGAAGCCCGAAGGTATGAAGTACCTGGAGTGCCCTTCAGTCCTTTGTTAGGGTGGTGGTGGATATTTTATTATTTTGGTTGTAGGTAATAATTTTTTCTGGTTATATGTTGGTACTGAGTCCTGGACAGGGGCAATTAATGTTGATCCTTTGTTATCCATCGGAATTGTCCTTTGCTACAAAGGTCCCACTATGTAATAGCGCTACATGGCTTTACCGCTACGCCGTTACATGATAAGATGAGAGGCAACCAGAGGCAGTATTTTCTTGCTACAACTTTTATCAGGTAAGGAATCAACAAACATTTTAATTAATGTTGGCAAAGTTTTTTCTATTCTCGGTTTATGTGTTTTTATGAATCAGAGATAGAATTATCCATGCTTCCCACCTTCCTGCAATGTGGGAATCAGCTATATAATTATTAGGAAGTTGTATAATTAAAAATGACATTTTCATGATAAAATTTTAATTATGCTTACCCAGTAATTTTATAATCAGAGCCCACCCTCTGTCCCTTAGCATGGATTTGTGTTGATAAGCGTAAACAAACTGACCTCTTTGCCATGTTGTTCCTCTCTCTAACCCCGAAGGTGGGCGGGGTGTTGTTACCTAACCAAAACAAACAAAATTAGCGCAACCTGCGAATTTCAGGATTTTAACTGCTGGCGAGTGAAACTCTTAGCTATATAATTAATGGGTAAGTATAATTAAAGCTTTATTTTATCATGAAAAATGTCATTTTATCATAAAAATATAATTTTTAGATAAATAACTAAAGATTATTTTTATTGAACTCGTAAGACCCTTGAAGGGGATTTGACACCAACTTGAAGGGGATTTGACACCAGTTGTAGGTACATTGAATTTTTAAGTGTTTATATTTATTTTTCTTCATTTTAATCATATGTTTTTAGGTGTATATTGGAAAAAATGGAATTCAGTCATATTTTTGGCTAGAAAAAATTGTTAGTATATAAGGTGATTTTGAGGGTTTGTGAGTCACTTGGAACACACCCCTGATTTTCTTGTAAAATACTAAGATTATTGTATGATATATCCCTTGAATTTTACTCATGCAGATGCACACCTCAGTCATATGGCCATGAATGCTGTTACTTTTGTATTTGTTGTTTTAAGTTATCAGAAATTGGTCTTGTGTTTTTGAAAGATTTTTCTTTTTTCTAGTGAAACTGAAGATGATTGCGGCCCATCTTCATACCGTGGAAGTGTATCACGTTTGAACAATGGTGCACATCATTGTAAACACTTCAAAAAGCCACATCAGCACTCACATAGCCTGCCTGCCACTCCAAGAGTTAATAGTAATTCCCATCCATCTTGCCTCAGTGGGAATTTTCCCTTGGGAACAATTTCACCCTACCATGGCATTCCTTGCTTATTGGCACCTAATACTCCCAATCATTCAAATCAAGATAACATATCACAAGCTAGCCAGTATATCACATGCCAGACTGGTGTCAGTCATTTGGAAAGTTCTGCATTTCTTGATCAGTCTGAGTCTAAGCTTCCTGGGGCAATTGACTATAGTAGTTTACCACTTCCTCATGAAAACATAGAACCAGTAAGAAGGACTACGGATATAAGCCGACATATGAGCGAGCCTTGCATAATAGAGTCTCAGAGTGAATGCAATAGTCTCCCATATACTAATAATAAAAAAAGAGGGACACGAAATTACAGAACTGCCATTCTTGGTAAAGAAAATGGTCTCATGGACAACATAAAAGAAAGTGGGCAAAGTGAAGGTGATTCTGAAGAAATGCATGCCTTGGAAGTGCAGTGGAGATTTATTCAAACACTAGTAGCAGAACTAAACACCACAAAGTGCAGTAATCGTAAATTGATGGCCGAGTTACACCAGGCTAAGATGGAGATTCAAGTCCTTAAAGCATCTCTTGATTCATATATAGAGAGTGGACTGCAACCAGGTGCCATCACAGGTAGAGTTCCTTGTATTGTTACTTGTTTTTACAAATATTTTTATTGTTTAATGGTTAAGTACTATAGTAATGAAATATTTCCTAGGGTTTTAAGCAATTTTAAATAAATAGTTTTTCACTGAGAAAAAGTTTTTATGGAGAAATATTTATTGTGTTTCCCATGATATAAGGTAAACATAAAAAAAATCTGGGTAAGTCTAGGGGTTTTGGTGTTGGTTATCAGTGCTAGACTAACACCTAAAGACCACTGTTTGACACAATAATTCTCAGATAATTCCCAGAATGGTATATATGTATGTTGTCATAAATTAGTAGATATTCATAAACCCAAATATATATAATGCCAAAATATAAAAAACTTTTTGCCACCACTCAGAAATACTGTGCAACATTTGATGGCCTTACTTTTTTTGTTTGACAACTCTCAGTTGATTATTAAAACTTATTTTAACTTAAAAGCTGCTAGACTTTTGTCTTGATGCTGTAGATATGAGATGGCTAATGTTGTTTTGACATTAACACCATACACAGATGAAACATGGCATTGTTGTCAGCTTCACTGATTTGTGAGTTTTCATGGTTAAACAGTAATTTCCATAGACCCTTGCAAAAGTGCTTGAAATGCCTAGGTCAGTTACAGTTATTCTGAGAATAAAATCATAGGAAAATTTGCTTAGTTAATGAATAGCTTTATGGTGAAACTATAGCTGTAATTTATATAAAGAAAGTGTTATATTAGCTGGTAACACTTTGTGCACTTACCATGAAGTGTAGGGCTATGAGCACATAACCCAAACTGTGCAGGTAGTGAACCAACTAACAGTTGCCAACAGGGAAAACATGGTGTTTTAATCATTCTTAAATATAGCTTACCAAATTATGTATAGGTGACCTTATACTCTAGTTTATCTTATATGCTGAGAAATATGGTACTTTTTGTGAATGGTATTGTTCAGTATTTCTGTGCAGGTTATGCTGCAATTGTACCTTGCCATAAGGTCATTTTCAGCATCGCCAAAACATGTTGATAGTTAAAGACATTGATTTAAACTCATTAGAGCTATTGAGATCTATCAAGATGATGCATTTAGTTTACAATGTGTCTCAAGATAGTTTGGTCAGAAGCATTACCTCTCCATTGCCATCCTATCATATTAATGATCAGTATTTTGATTGATGATAGCAGATTCCTAAATTTGCTGTTACAGGCAGTCCCTGGTTATTGGCAGGGGTTCTGTTTTGATGGCCAGATGATAAGAGAAAATCGCCGATAACCAAAAATTGGCAATTTGTGGCACTTATGACGCCAAGAATGGGTTAATGGCTTTTCTGTTAGATATGTATCGGTGCCATAACTCTATTACTGGCACCAACAACCCGAAATTGGCACATTATGGTGCCAAAAATCGCAGAGTTTCAGCGCTAGACAAGTGCCATAAAACCAGATCGCCAATAACTGAGTTCGGTGATAACCAGGGACTGCCTCTATTTGGAATAAATCTTACCTACTGTTAAAGTTAACTCATACCTTTCTGCTGTTAGGTGCAATTGGCATTAAAAATAAAACAAAATAATGCTTGGCTAACCTGCCAGGACTGCCTGTAGTTGCCAGTTTACCACCTGGTGGTGTTGGAATATTTACATTCTTGTCAGAATTCTTCATGCCGTGTCCTTATGCAGACAGTGTGAATTGGCGTTAGTAATAATTTAGATGATATCTGGCTGATTTTTTCCTGTACAGTGTTGTGTTTATTTTTTACTTTTTGCATTTGACATCTGCAATAATCAGAGATGAAAGAATTAGGCTGTATAGGAAAGAGATTGTGGAAATCATATGTTTCGGTTGTGCATGATTTCCACGTATGTGTTAGCCTAGCTGTTGAGGCACGAGTGAGGTTATCTTGATGTGAAGATAATAAGGAGTGATCTGGTGAGAGGATGAAAGTTTTGTGAAGTATTTGAAGATGCTAGAGGCCGAAAGATTATGTAGACAATTTGTTAGGGCACACCATATGCCTACTCAGTCTTTTCCTTTTGTCTTCCGGTGTTGCTTCTCCTCCTCCCCTCCTCTGTTGACCTACCTGGGTGCCTAGGTTACTTCCTCTGTCACTCCTTCTGCCCCACCTTCTTTGCTCCCAATGTGTTTCAGGAGAAAAATAATGTGTAATTGAGAAATTGAGTTAGCCTGGTGATAGAACGGATCTCACTTCTTGGCAATCGCCTCCTAAGTGTTGTGCAGTTGGCCCCGGCTGTGGTCATTGTTACATGGTGACATAATGCAAGAGCCCTCTACCTTACCCATTTGCCATCTCTCTCCCAGCCACCGGGTACTTACTACCGGCATTCTGTGACGTCATTGCTGACGTACCTTGGTATGTCACCTCTGGCATTTTTTGCCTCACTGTGATTGTTCGTAGATTCCTGTTTTCTTCTGCCTCAGTTCCTCCATCTAGCTTGCTTTGTTTCATGTTCACTTGCATTGACCAGCTCTCTTTAGTTTAATTCTACCTCAGCTCATGTTAAAACAAGTAAGAAGTTACACTGATTATGGTAAGATGTGTCATCATGGAAGTAGGGTCTTTGGGAAATGGATGAGCAGTCAAAAGAGAAACCTAGGAAACTATGTAGCGTGAAATAGCTCTGCACCTAACACGAACAGTGTATTGTACTTACAACTGTGTTTGTAGAGTAAGCTCTTTGGAATCAACCAACCTAGGCAATGTGCTGCCATGTTTCTGGCCTAATCTAAACAACAAAAGGTGACCTTGGAAGTGTATCTTTTAATGCTGGTTCTCGGATGCTACTGCATCTATTTCCAGTTTTTAAAGTTGCTTAGAGCTGGGTTAGGACTGTGATATAAATTTTTTTATCCTTCCTCTATCCAACTTGCACATTTCAAGTTTTGGACTGTCTGTTATGGGCTTTCAACTTGGGTACAGGAGTCACTAGTACTCTACGAGGTAGAAATGCCCTTTTTATAATAAAATAAGATTTTATGTATACTTAGCAAGTAGTTACATAGCTATAGTTTCTAAAACCGTCAGCGGCTAGAATTTTTGAAATTGCGGTAGTGCTACTTTGTTTTGGTCAGGTGATACCCCCCGCCCACTATCGGGGGAGTGAGGAACCAACACCGCATGAAAATCAGTTGTTTATGCCCTACTATCCATGTGGGGGGGAGGAGGGCATGCTTTGATCATGTAACTACTTGATGTAAGTATACATAAAATGTTATTTTATTATAAATATATCATTTTTATGTATGCAACTCACCAAGTACTAGTTACATAGCTGAATCCCACATTGTAGGAGGTGGGATCCATGGATATGCACATATCTTTTGAAAATTAATAAATATAAAATATGTACTTAGTTCTAGCATCAATGCAAATGCTTGTTGGTTCCTTACCTGTTAAGAGAGCTAAACAGATGATTACTGCCTCTGGAAGTCACTTGTCTTAACTCATAGGGACGTGGCGGTGTAGCCAGGACTCTTCCTCTAAAAAGGGGGACCCTACCCAGGGTGCAGTACCATATAATATTATGTTACTAGAGTAAAAACATATCGCCTTCACAGTAACCATAATATTCATACCTGACTACAGTGGACCCCCCGTATTCGTGTTCTCCGGATTCGCGGACTCACACATTCATGGATTTCTCTTAGGAACGTTTCCCTGCATTATTCACGGAAAATTTGCATGGAATTTTTCTATGAGAAATATCCACAAAATCCTGGTTTTTTTAATCAATTTCATCATAAAATGTACGTTTTGTGATAAAACTATTAAAAAAACCAAGTATAAAAATTTTGTGTGTGTTTTTCTTGAGTTTTAACTAACAAAATAGGCTGTTTTTAGCATTTTTATAGGGGGTTCCAAACATTCACGGGTTCTAACTATTCACGGGGTAGGGGTCTGTTACGCATCCCCCGCGAATACGGGGAGACCACTGTATACACTTGACTGAAGGGTACTCCTAGTAACCAATAGTACCTCCAGGCTCCCCTAAAAACTCAACAACCTTATTCAAGGCGAAGAGATAGGCTAGGAAGGGATGACATCCTACACACCCTTACCCAATGCTGTGCCAACTGCTAAATACGGACCTAGGGTACTGCGATTTTCATAGACTCAATTTCCCTCGGGTAATGCGAGGCAAACACTGATTTAGATTTCCGATTCGTTGCTTGTGAAATCAAGTCCAAAGAGAGGTTGTGTTTAAACGAGAGGGTTCTTGCCACTGCTCTCACCTCGTGAGCTTTCACTTTAAGTTTATTAATATCAGGTTCTTTCACTTGTGAATGAGCATCTACAATGACACTACGTAAGAAAAATGCCAGGGCATTCTTAGACATCGGGCGAGAAGGATTCTTTACCGAACACTGTAAATGATCAGACGGGCCCCTAATTTTCTCTGTCCTTTGTAAATAGCATTTCAGAGCTCTGACCAGGCAGAGTAACCTCTCTTCTTCCTCCAGTCCTACTAAGTTCGTGAGGTTTTTAATACTGAAAGAACTAGGCCACGGTTTGGATGGAATCTCATTTTTCTCTAAAAACCCCAAGGTTAATGCACATGCCACAGTACCCTGTGCAAATCCTATTCTCTTGTCCATGACATTTATTTCACTAACCCTTTTAGCTCTAAACAGGGTCTTCCTCATCAAATCTCTCAACGTTGCTCTTTGCAATGGCTCACGGAGGTTCTGACAGTCATTTAAGTACTACATCTAGGTTCCAAGATAATATCTTCAATGAGATCTGGAAGATCTCTATTCGTCGATACCTCTGTGATTTAAAACTGATCCCAACATTGCCTTATAACCATTGATAGTCGCAGTAGACAGATTCCTTTCTGTTCCCAGATATAATAGAAATTCTGCTATTTCCGTTATAGTTGTCTTAAAAGACGAAATATTATGTTCTTTACACCAGACTCTAAACACAGTCCACTTTGCCAGGTAGACTTTACTTGAAGATTCCCCTCTGCACTGAGTGATAACTCTTGCCGCTTGTTTTGAAAACCCCTTTGCTCGTAAGAGTTGTTGGACAGTCTGTAAGCGGTTAGGGACAGAGTGGACAGTCCTTGATGGAACCTTCTGAAGTGGGGCTATCTGAGTAGATCTGTTTTCTAAGGAAGTAACCTTGGCCAATCACCAGTAGGTCTAAAAGATATGAGAACCATTCATGTGCTGGCCAGAATGGAGCAGTGAGAGTCATTGAAACGTTGTGGTGTGTTCTGAATTTGTTGACGACTTCTGTCACCATCTTGAATGGTGGAAAAGCGTACAAGTCCTTGTTCGACCAGTCCATAAGCATTGCATCCGTCGCCCATGCTTTCGGGTCTTGGGCTGGTGAACAGTAAAGGGGGAGACAATGGTTTCTTGCTGTGGCAAACAGGTCTGTCGTCGGTTTCCCCCAGAGTTTCCACAATGTGAGGCATACCACTGGGTTCATCATCCATTCTGTGTGAAGGACCTGCTTCCTGCTGCTTAGTTTTTCGGTGAGTACATTGAATTTCCCCTGAATGAACCTTGTTATTAATGTGGTCTGATTCCAATTCGCCCATAACAGCGGGGTTCTTGCCTTCTCGCAAAGAGAAAACGGGTGTGTCCCTCCTTGTTTCCATATGTACGAAAGTGCTGTTGTACTGTGAGTGTATTGCCACTACTTTGTTGCGAACTTCGTCTGCAAACTTTAACAATCTCCAGTGGATGGCAGTCAATTCCTTCTGATTTATATGCCACTGTTTTTGTTGTGCATTCCAAATGCCTGATACTTCCCTTTTTCCCCAGAATCGCTCCCCAACCATGATCTGATGCGTCTGAAAAGAACACTAGGTTGGGGCTCAGAAGGAGAAGAGATCTCCCTTCTACAAGCCTGTCTCTTAACTTCCACCATTGCAATTCCTCCTTAATTTCTTGTGTGATACGGAACATAAAAAGAGTCTGGAAACTTCTTTCTGTTCCAGTTCGCCCTGAGGAAGAACTGTAGATTCCTCATATGAAGTCTCCCTAGTGTTATGTACCGTTCTATTGAGCATAGTGTGCCCAAAAGACTCATTTATTCCTTTGCAGAGCATTTCTGAAGGACTAGAAATTTCTCTACCTTCTGTAGGCACGACTTGAATCTCTGTGGGGATGGAAAAGCCTGAAAACTCATTGAGTTTGTCCTCATCCCCAAATAGACTAGTTCCTGACAGGGAAGTAACTGCGACTTTCTCCTGTTTATTAATAGTCCTAATTCCTGAGTTAAAGTCAGAGTATTCTGATGGTCCTCTGTGCACCTCTCCTTTGTTTGTGACCAGAGAAGCCAATCATCCAAATAAAGGGATATCCTTATCTGACTAGATGTAACTATTTCACAGTGGGAGCTAGCACTCAAGTGAACACTTGTGGGGCGGTCGACAGCCCGAAACACAGCGCTCTGAACTTGTATACAGTGGAACTTTGACATACGAAAGTCCCAACTTATGAAAAATTCAAGTTACGAAAACAAATACGAAGATTTTTTTGCCTCTGCATACGAAAATAATTCAGGTTACGAAAGGATGTTACTGTAAAGTCCCAAGATTCGCCCAGACCACCGAGAACAATTTTAAAAATTGCGTGCCGCCAACTGAGTAGACTCGCCACCATCCTCCCGCTCTCCCATTGGTTCCTGATGCTAGTCACCGTCGTAAGATCCTGCTCTCCTATTGGTCAGCATCTACCGCATCGTGCTTTACGTAAAGGCATTATTTGGCCACTTTGCAGCAGCATCATTATCGTACCCACTCGGAATTCGTTCGTTCACATATACGATTTCGTTTGTCAACGTAAATTCGTGTTAGTGATTTCACTTTGTACTTTATCGTGTTGTGTGAGAACTTAATTAGTACATAACTTAATTACGTATAGTCATTGATCCCAAGAAAGTTGCTGAAGTTCATGGAAAGAAGAGGATGCTTTCTATGGGGACAAAGATGGAGATCATTAAAAAGTATGAAGCTGGCATGCGGTTGAATGTGATCGCTAAGGAATACCGCCGAAATCCGTTGACGATAGGCACCATTCTTAAGCAGAAGGAAGCCATCAAAGCAGCTACACCTTCCCAGGGCGTGACTATTTTGTCCAATGAGAAGCCACGTGCATGATGAGATGGAGAGGCTGCTTCTTCTATGGATTGAGGACAAAGAAATCGCTGGCGATACGATAACTGAGACGGCAATCTGCCAGAAGGCCAGCGCTATTTTCGCTGATCTGATTGCTCAGGCCGAAGACGACGAAGGAGAAGGGACATCGATGGCAACCCCAGACTTCAAGGCTTCTCGGGGGTGGTTTGATAAATTCTGTAAACGGACCGGCATCCATTCATTGGTGAAGAAATTGAAATTTTGTAAAGAAACGTAAAGTATAAAAAAGTAAAAAAAATGTAAACATCAAAAAAAGAAAAAAAAAAGAAATTTAATATTATGTGTTTTGTAAAATTAAGTGTTAATGTTTTCTGCCATTTGTTAATGTGTTTCGTAAAGGTTAGTGTTAATGTTTTCTGCCATTTTTTAATGTGTTTCGTAAAGTTAAGTGTTCATGTTTTCTGCCATTTGTCCTCCTCCTCTGTCGCCACTTTCAGAGAACGCCTCACTTGAAAGGTAAGGTTCCACATTTTACTACATATGTACGTACATGTACGTACAGTATTTCTTGTACCCTGTACACTAATAAACTTTATTTACAGGTAATCAGTTAGGTTAGGTATTGAATGGTCCAAATTGTTGTATTTCATTGTTTATTGGTCAATTTAGCTTTATTATAAAATTTACTGGGGTGTTTTTGTAGGGCTTGGAATGAATTAGGCAATTTACATGTAAAATGTAGTTCAAGATACGAAAAAATCAGGTTACGAAGGCCGTTTCTGAATGGATTAATTTCATATTCTGAGGTACTACTGTATTTTGTTCCTGAAGACAAATAGCAGAAATCTGTGTGAGCTTTGGTGTATCGATGGAGATCATCCAATCCCCCTGACGTATTGATGAAAGGATCAACTGATTTGTCTCCATCTTGAACTTTGTCTTCTGCACATATTGGTTCACAGTACTTACGTCCAGCATGGGTCTCTATCCCCCGCATGACTTGGGGAATACGAAAAGACAACTGTAAAAACCTAGGGTTGGTGGCTCTTCTACTAACTCTATTGCTTTCTTTTGCAAGATGGACGAAACCCCTTCCGAAAGGGCGATGAATTTCTTTGAACTTTCTGAGTAAGCTCTCAAAGTTATCAGAGAGTCTGATAACGGTGGCTTTTTCTTGAAAGGAATATCATACCCTTCTCTTAAAACTTTTACGATCCAAGATTCCGCCCCTCTTGCTTCCCATTCTTCCCAAAATTGAAGGAGTCTTGCTCCTACCGGTGCATGAAGGACTGATACATTATTTCTTGGTCAAGGGATTGGTTGTGGATTTTTTAATGGATCTAAGGACGAAACGTGCTTTACCCCTTGATCTAGGGAAATATCTATATAATCCCCTGCCCTGAAAGAGTTGTCCTCGCATAAGGGGGGGGCGTACACTGGGAATATTTTCTCGAGTACGTTTAGCGGATTGTAAAAGAAGATACTATGTTGCCTTCTTTTGCAATTCTAAGGCAACTAGCACCTCTGGAAACAGGTGCTTCTTATCCAAAGGCGAATACAGTAAGGAAGACTTTTGAGTACGAGAAACTCCTTTAGATATAAAAGAACACCAAAGTTCTCTCTTCTTTAGGATGCCTAATGCGAAGAGAGAGGCTAGTTCCGAGGATCCATCTCTAATACCCTTATCTAAACTGGAGATAACTCCTGAAATGTCTGCAAAGGCTTCCTCGTCCAACAGGGAATAATTCTTGAGTTTACGTCCCAAAGCTCTCACTGTTCAGTCCAGGAAAATTATCACTTCAAATACCCTTAAGATATTTTTAATTAGGTGATCCAATTCTGACGCTGTAAACATGATCTTGGCTGAGTTGAAAGCTTATCTTCTCGCCGAGTCATTAAGACCAGAGAAGTCTCCCTGGGCGGAGGCAGAAACACCCAAAGAGAGAGCTTCTCTGGTTTCGTAACAGATGTCTTTTCGTTGAAAGGCGAGGAGGGAAACTGAAGTTCACTTTGCCTTGGTCCCTCTTATCCTCAAGCCAAAGGTTAATTTCCTTTAATGCCTTTTGAGCCGAAAAGGACAGCACTAGTTTGGGTAATTTTGTCGAGTCTTCATGGTTGTCTCTCACGTAGGAAGACACTGGTGATGTGAGAGTTACTGGCGAGAACGAGTCCAAAAAATTTGCAACAAAGTAAAACAGTAAGGCTTTGTATGCAGTGAGAGACGACTCTTTATCCTCCTCTTCTCCTTTATCTTCTTCTTAGGCTGAAGAACTAGGTGATAAGTTCTCTAGAGGTTGAACCCGGGGGCACTGCAGACTGAATAAGGCCCAAAATGCTGTCCAACTTGTTCTGGATGGCTGAAAAGGAAGGATCGGGGGCAGCCATCGCTTGAGGTCCTGTCGGTAAGATTGAAGCTGAAACTGATGACAAAGATTGTCTGAGAGCTTCATACTGGTCCATCTGTGCACCTGGTTGCATGTCCACCTGTGGATGCTCGGGCGCTAATGGACGTCCAGGCGCCAATGGACACTAGGACGCCAATGGATGTTCTGGTGCCAATGGATGTTCTGGCGCCAATGGATGTTCGGGCGCTAGTGGACGCTCGGGCGCTAATGGACGCTCGGATGCAATTGTATTCCTGGGCGCCAATGGATGCTCTGGAGCCAAAGGTTGCTCTAGCGCCGATGTAGAAATTTTTTGGCGCCAGTGGCTGCTCTGGCGTGCGGGCAAACTGTGGCGCCAATGGGCACTTGGGAGTCGGTGGGCTCTTGCCTGCCCGCAACTTCTCTTGACAGTCTTGAATTACTGTCGGTTCCAGTGCTGTAGGTATCCTCTGTGTCGATGGGCACTCATACTCTGAACACGGAACCTGTATCCCAGGAGTCTCGTACTTGTCCTTCAGCATTAGAAGTACAAACAGGTGCCGATGAAATCTCTGGAAGCTTACTCTTCCCATACTCTTGACCTCTGAAAGTCTGCCAGAGGAAGACCTTCTAGACAACGACTTAGACTTAGAAGATGAAATCCTCTCACTACGATGTTCCCCTCCTGCCGTGTCCTGAGAGAATCTCTCTGGAGAGTCCCAGAAATTACACGAAGGCTGTTCTTTTTGGAAAAGACTAGTCTGTTTACATGGGACTGGAGAGGGAGACAACTTACAAGCCCTCCTTTTCAATGGAAAGGACTCGTCATGGAAACGCCACTGGTGCCTGGGAGAGGACTCCCCGGAGCTGGAAGCACTAGACGAAAGTGGTACTCCAATGGCGCTCCGTTGTCATCTGGGATTTGTCAACAGAATTGCCTGAGGGGGCAACTGCTCATGGGCAGACCCAACTTACCTCCCTTGGGCTACTAGTATGCCTCTCCCAGGTTCTGGGGAGTTTGACAAGGACCTTTGCCCAGGAGAATCAGTTTTTCATGGAGGCTCCTAATTTCTCCATTGCTTGAAGCATGATCGAAAATTTTTTATCTACTCTTGCCTCTAAATTGGCCACAGATTAGGACTAGGATTGACAGGTGATGAGGAAGGTTCAGGAGGCAAGTTATCATTAGACAATTTCTGACTAACGAAGCTTTTAGTTTTCGCTTTAGAAGCCTCTTTTCTCTTTTTATCTCTCTCTAACTTGCTCATGTAGCTAGTCAAGATCTTCCAAGTTCTCTTATTCCAATTAATACATTCTCCACATGTTTGTTCTGGTGTTCAAGTGTGCCCCCTGCAACCTGTGCAAAATGAATGTAGATCATTGCAAGCTATAGCGATCCTAGTATTGCAGCCTTTACTGCAATACCTAATAGCAGATGAGCTAGTGTCTGACATATTTGTAGACTAACTCACAAGTATTTAATTTGGTGCAAATATTAACTATTTATGTGATATCCTAAATAGCTAATATCGCTGAAAAAAAAGCTACCAATATTTATGAGTACTTCACCAAATAACTCCAGCAATGAGCGACGGTAAAGAATTCAAAAAATTCCGCTGAGTACTAGCAGGCAGAAACAACTGAATTTTGTGCAGTGTTGGTTCCTCACTCCCCCGATAGTGGGCAGGGGTATCACCTGACCAAAACAAACTAGTGCTATCGCGAATTTCAAAAGTTCTACCTGCCGACGGTTTTAGAAACTATAGCTGTGTAACTACTTGTTAAGTCGCATACATAAAATCCTTTTTTTCCCTGTAAGGATCCTTTGACAAGTTTCACTACAAGGGCCATACACCCAGTTGTGGTTCCAACATCTAACAGCAGTACTTGCCAGTGAGGTTCACACAACAGGCAGGAATGTTGAGAAGCTTTTTATACCCCTCATCAAAAAGCTTTTAGTTTGCTTGGCTGAACATTGTTTCTCTGGCCGCAATAACCCACCATTCTCATTCAGTGTGGTTATCAGCTAACTTTAACAGTATGTAAGATTCATTTCAAATATTGACAGTTTTTTAGGTGAAACTTACCCACCATCTTTAACTTTATCTTCAGCTACTTGGCACAGGTTTGACAAGTGTTAAAATAGAAACATTTTTTCATAAGCAAAATACTTCCATTAGTTATTCCCCCACCCTTAAGTGGGAGGGGTAAGACGGCGAGTGGTTTGGTTCATCATTCGTCTCTTAGTGTATACGGCCAGCTGTGTAGACAGATGTCCTAAAATTTGCGATTGTTTTCTGGGTTAACGAAAGGTCGTATGGTTTTGGTCTGTATTTGGCAATATGGATTCTTCTTCTCTATCTTCCCTATTGAAATCTCTCAGATTTTGTAAAGTAAGTTACAAGACCAGATTGGTAATAGATGTGGGTATTAAGTAATTGATGTACATATGCATGAACTTGAATGGATCATCAAGAGGTGTTTCACAATTCACACAACTTTCGTGATCATTGCAAGAATGGTTATTGACGTTTGTATTGAGTAATGTAAGTACGCACGCATGAACTTCCATGGATCATTGAGAGAGAATTTATGATTTTGACAACTTTTGTGGTCATTATAAGGATTGGTCTTTGAGAAAGTTTAGTAGAATGAGTTGCCAAATTAGAAGAGAATAGACTTAAAGAGAGAGTAAAAGAATAGTCTTGAATCTAGGTTTTCTTCAGAATGAACACCTGGTCAAGAAGTTTAAGATCATTCAATAGTTTCTTCTTTACCAGATACAGATCCTTCTGCACCCAAAGACAGGCAGTCCCTGATTACTGGCGATCTGGTTTCATGGCACTTGTCTATCAATGACAATAACTGATTTTTCAGTGCACCCCAGTTACTGCTGCCATTCCTTGCTTATTGGTGGCAAGCCTCAGTTATTGGTGGTGAAGAGCTTCTGTCATTGTTGTATTTATTGCCAATTTTCAGTTATCACCCCATTGGGAACAGAACCCCCACCGATAACCGGGGATTGACTGTATCAGCTCAGATAGTAGGCTAGATTTAATGCAATGAGTTGGGTTCGGTTAGATTTAGAATTAAATTGTATGTATTTGTTTGATTCGTTACATGTACAGTAGTGCCTCAAGTTACAAAATTAATCCGTAACAAAGTGGCCTTTGTAACCTGATTTTTTCGTATCCAGAACTGCGTTTTACATGTAAATTGCCTAATTCATTCCAAGCCCAACAAAAACACCACAGTAAATTTTATAATAAAGCTAAATTGACCAATAGACAATGAAATACAACAATTTGGACCATTCAGTACCTAACTAACCTAACTGTTACTGTACCTGTAAATGAAGTGTACAGGGTACAAGAAATACTGTATGCACATATGTAGTAAAATGTGGAACCTTACCTTTCGAGCGAGGCGATGCCTGAAAGTTGCAACAGAGGAGGACAAACAGCAGAAAACATGGACACTTAACTTTACAAAACACATTAAAAAATGGGAGAAAACATTAACACTAAACTTTACAAAACACATGCTGCATCACCGAATGGATGCCAGTCCGTTTACGAAATTTATCAAACCAACCCCGAGAAGCCTTGAAGTCTGGGGTTGCCTTCAATATCCCTTCTGCGTTGTCTTCAGCCTGAGCACTCAGATCACCGGAAATGGTGCTGGCCCTCTGGCAGATTGCTGTCTTGGTTATCGTATCGCCAGCGATTTCCTTGTCCTTAGTCCATATGAGAAACAGCCTCTCCATCTCATCAAGCATGTGGCTCCTCTTGTTGGAAAAAATCGTCACGCCCTTGGAAGGTGTAGCTGCTTTGATGGCTTCCTTCTGCTTAAGGATGGTGCCTATCATCGATGGATTTTGGCGGTATTCCTTAGCGATCACACTCATCTGCATACTAGCCTCATACTTCTTGATTATCTCCATCTTCGTCTCCATAGAAAGCATCCTCTTCTTTCCGTGAACTTCAGCAACATTCTTGGGACCCATGGCTAATAACGTAAGTAATTAAGTTCACACCACATGATAAAGTAAATTACAGTACAATGAAAGCGAAATCACTAACACAAATTTATGTTAATAAAATTCTTCTTGGTGGCCCGGGCGAATCTCGGACTTTACAGTACACCCTTTGGCGACCTGAAGTATTTTCGTACACAGAAGCAAAAAAATCTTCGTCTTTGCCTTCGTAACCTGGATTTTTCGTACGTAGGGACTTTCGTATGAAGAAGTATGACTATATATCCATTGAATTGACAGGGACAGCTTTCCCTCGTTCCTTTGGCCACTCCATTGATGCAGACTTGCCCTGTCTCATCAGCTCCATCTGCTGACAGGTGTGGTAGTCCTAGGTGTTTTCAGATGAAGAATAACATCCCAGGATGTTCAAGGACTTTGCTCTCTGTCACGTACCTATTCTTTCATTTCTCCATGGACAGAGTTAAATCATGGTCGTGTAGGACAGTTATTACAGGTCTAGATTTTGTTTGACATCATTTCCCCACAGTCATGAGTGCTGCCGATGTGCAGTGCACCGCATCTGCCAGTGTACAAGGTGCTGCACTAGCCAGTGTGCAAGGTGCTGCCCCGCCTACCAGCATGCAAGGTGCTGCTGTGCCTGCCAGCGTGCAAGGCACTGTACCTGCTAGTGCAAGGCTTCGCTCTTGCTAGCACCCATGGCATTTGTACCTGCTTCGGTCACTAGCAGTCCTGAGTCTGTAGCTAGCTATCAGAGTCAGCGTTCGCACTAGTTTTCTCTTTGTATCAGTGATGGTCCAAATCTGTTTTGACTAGGCCAATGTTATGTTAGTACCAATTCTTTTGTGGTTTTCAAGCTTAGGGCTAAGTGTGACAGTTTTAGTTTTTGCACGTCGGTCTGTGAGTTTCTGCAAACAGTGAGAGTTTGTATGGGTGTCTGGGAGTCTGAACGAGTCTGAAGAGCCAGCAGCGAGTCCTAGCAGTTGTCTGCAAATCTGTGTGAGTCTGGGTAGAAGGCAGTGAGTCTGCATGGTTGTCTACGAGTCCTTTGGTGTCAGTGGTGAGTGAGTCTGAGCAGTTTTTTGTGAGTCTTAAGGAGTCCACATGTCTGGCGGTGAGTCTGCACAGTTGTTGGCGAGTCTGCACGGTTGTCTGTGAGTCCGCACAGTTGTCGGGGAGCCTGAACAGTTGTCAATGACTTGTAATGGAGGAATTTAGTCCATGAATTTCAGTGCCTACCCTTATGCTTTACTCTGCTTGAATCATAATTTGGTCAGGCTGTCCTGTAGTATCTGTCAGATCCAGTATTTCACTAACCAGTTGAACCTGCTAATATTCCTTCAAGGAGTTTCTCAATGAAGAAATACAATTGATATCTCCTATACCAATAGTGGCTTTAATCTTTTTTAACCAACTGGTTATCACTGACTTAAAACCCCTCATCTCTTCAATTCTTCTATGTCAGACATCTTAAACATTTTTACCAACACTGTCAGCCAATTCAAAGGTATATACTATTGCACTAAGAAATAGATATAAATTTGTCTACCTCTTTAACCCTTAAACGCCGAAGCAGTGTTTTAAAAATCGTCTCCCGTATGCCGACGGCGTTCGCAAGTAAGTGCCAAAGCAGAAAAAAATGTTTTTTTAAAAAATCACAGCACGCTTAGTTTTCAAGATTAAGAGTTCATTTTTGGCTCCTTTTTTTTTTGTCATTGCCTGAAGTTTAGTATGTAACCATCAAAAATGAAAAAAATGTCATCATATATAAATATTGGGATATATGACAATGCAAAAAAAAAATTTCATATATAATTGTATACAAATCGTGCTGTGAGCAAAACGGTTAAAGCTAACTAGTTAATTTTTTTTCATTGTATTTTACATTAAATTGCAATCATTTTGGTATATAACACCATGAAAATGATCAAGGCAACACAGAGAAAATATTATCACAAAATGATGCATGAATTCGTAACGAGCGGACATTAAAAAAACCGTTTGAAAAAATTCACCATAAATCAAAATATTGTGCTAGAGACTTCCTGTTTGTTGCAAAATGAAGGTAATTGATTGAATATTACTAGACTGTAAGTGTTGTAGCATACAATTACAGTTTTCGACCATTTCGGTCGAGTTGAAAGTTGACCGAAGGACAAATTTTTTCTATTTATCGTTATTTATATGTAAATATTTCAAACTGATAAAAGCTACAATCATGGGTGGTTTTTTGTTGCACATTTTCATATATAAAACTTTATGTAAAGGCTAATTTAAAATGGTGCAAACATTACGACAATCGGACGAAAAAATTTATGATTTTTTCGGAAGAGTTACCGCGCGGACGTAAGGAAAAAGTTTATTTCATAAATTCACCATAAATCGAAATACTATTGTGTTAGAGACTTCCAATTTGTTGCAAAATAAAGGTAAATATTTGAATATTACTAGAATGTAATAGTTAGCATACAATTGCATTTTTTGACCATTTCGGTTGAGTCAAAGTTGACTGAAGGCTGAAATTTTGGCACATCGTTATTTATATGAAAATATTTCAAAACTGATAAAAGCTACAACC
This sequence comes from Macrobrachium nipponense, assembly GCF_015104395.2. Lineage (NCBI taxonomy): Eukaryota > Metazoa > Arthropoda > Malacostraca > Decapoda > Palaemonidae > Macrobrachium > Macrobrachium nipponense. Next base: position 14,733,115 of record NC_061109.1, on the reverse strand, counting down.
ATGGGTTATTTATTGTTGTATTCTACCACAAATTGCGCACATTTTCATGTATAAAACTTTATGTAATGGCTAATTTAAAATGGTGCAAACATTACGACAATCAGACGAAAAAATTTATGATTTTTTTGGAAGAGTTACCGTGCGTACGTCAGGAAAGAGTTTTTTTTCATAAATTCACCATAAATCGAAATATTGTGCTAGAGACTTCCATTTTGTTGCAAAATGAAGGTAAATGATTGACTATTACTAGAATATAAGACTTTTAGCTGACAATTGTGTTTTTTGACCATTTCAGTAGAGTCAAAGTTGACCGAAGGTTGAAATTTTAGCACTTATCGTTATTTATAAAAATATTTCAAAACTGATAAAAGCTACAACCGTGAGTCGTTTTTTGTTGTATTCTACCACAAATTGCGCACATTTTCATATATATAATACTTCATGTAACGGCTAATATAAAATGGTGCAAAAATTATGTCAAAGTGACGAATTAATTTCTGAGATGTGTCGCTGATGCTTTTGAGTGCAAGAAGAAAGAAATTCGCGCTTGCACGCCTGGGTAACGATTGTAAACAATCAATGCCTTGATCCGTGAGCTCCCAGCATCCCCCAAGGCGCGTGATTCAAAAGTTTTCGCCTAGTAGGCCTATAACTATTTTTCCGCGAATTTAAAAAAAAACTTTTTATATCAACGTACCATACGCCCAATCGGCACCCAATAGACAATTTATATCGACGTTTAATATGTCCAATCGGCGTTAAAGGGTTAAGCTAACCAATGGTAGATCACTACTCGATATATATACTACTATATGCCCTTGACTACACATATATACACTGTGTATGACATAAGGTTTTATTTCAATTTTGAGTCCTAGAATCACTTAAGTTTCTTTAAAATTACATACCAAAAATTTACGAAGTGGAAATGTGTCAATCATCATTTCGCCTAACCTAACTTAGCCCAATTTCTTGGGTTGGCTTGAGCACAATCAGGGATCTACCAATCCTGACTAAAAGCATATGCACATGTCGCTTTATACAAGTGATCTGCTAGTAGTGTCTTGTAACTATCATAATAAAAATATACTCCTTCACCAGCAAAGTCTCTTTCGACAAACTGGTTGAAAATTAAAGTAGTTTTCAGTTTATTTTCAACAATTGGTTTAATAGATTCTCTTGTGTACAATACCTAGATTTATGAATGTTTTTAGGAGCATCACGAATCTCAAGGCTAACTACTAAAACCTTAGGATTATTAATATCTTCCAATCTTGCTTCTAGCCCTGAAATTTTATTTTTCACTTTATTTACCAAGTCTGGATCATCCTTGTTTACATTGATATAATTTCCTCCAATATATAGGATATTGATGTCTGGGGCATACATTCTTAGTCTGGCCACCAGTCTAGGATCCAGCAAATTATCACACACTGCCCCTGATTTCCCAAAAGTGCAATACAGTGGTCCCTCGTATTCACAGGGGATGTGTACCAAACCCCTCCAAGAATAGTTAGAATCTACGAATAGTTGGAACCTCCATAAGAACGCTGAGAACGGCCTATTATGTTAGTTAAAACTCAAGAAAAACCCACTGGAAACTTTTATACCTGGTTTTATTTAATTGTTTTATTACAAAATGTGCATTTTATGATGAAATTGATAAAAAACCAGGAATTTGTGAATATTTTTCATAGAAAAATACGGTGAATAGGCTAATCTCCCATGAATAATGGGTAGATGACCTCCAGGGAGAAAGCTGCGAATCCATGTGTCCGCGAATCTAGAGAACGCAAAGACTGGAGCCCACTGTAATATAAGGACTGCTTTAGCCATACATATGTCACTCTTGCTACAACAACCTGTCATGAAGTGACTTAGATATTTTACATGGGAGTGTCCTACTACAGCAACTCTTCACCTTGTGTGAAATACGTCTGGATAGGCTGTTGCCATTTCAAAACTAAAAGTAATTGGAAACGAAGGTTAAAATTCTCACCAAAATACTAGCAAAGGATTAGGCTTATGTTAGGCTAGGTGATGATTGACCAAATCGGTCTTTACTGATCCATTCAGGCTAGGCTAACATGTGACTTAATTCTGATATGGCTGCCACCCTCAGCTGGTTACGTCATGTCTTTATTGCCAAATATCACAATAATCCCCAAAATTTCACAAACGCAGACTACATATAAATCACTGCTATAATAATCAGTCTTTATGATCCTGGTCACAGCACCAGTTTTTTATTACTCTCCTAGTAATGAGTAGAGCATTTCAAATCACAAGGGATCGTTTAACCTATAATGAATTGAAATGTGAATAACCAAATCGTAGCCCAAGTTCTATGCTAAGACACCCGGATTACTATACTCATTTTAATAAGTATTCAAGATATGACATTGCTTTGCTTATACCAGTGAGTACATGAATGATATTACCTTACTGTAATTATGAATGATGGATTTATTACCGTGAATGATGAGTTCACTATCCTAGCCTAGGTGGTTTGAGATCCACCCTAAGCATGGTCTCCCTTTCACTATTCTCATCTAAGGAACATTATAGGAAACACTTCGTATCAGATCAACCAGACAGCCAACGGCTGATAATTAATAGCTGTTACATGTATGCATAAGGAGTAACTAAACAATGTTTTTCCTAACTAAATACAAATAGAACAAAACATAATAATATCTTCTTTTCATACAATATACATTTCCACTTACGTAAATGAGGAAAATATATTCAAAGATAATGAGGAAAATATATGCAAAGATACATTACGCCTTGGAATAAAATACTTCAACCTCTCTTGTCGAAGTTTCAACAGATTTATTTATTTTTGTGGTCAAGTGGTATGTAACAGAGATTCTCGATTATGTATTGGTATGCATGTTTTTATTTGGATTTTGCAAATTGATTTTATAATTATGATAGATTTTAACTTATGTTTTTTCATTACTATATCTGCAGAAAATTGAATAGATTATATTCTTTTATTTGTTCCTAATTAAATTTTTCATTGATTCCATATTAGAAATGGTTAGTCAGATCCATGCAGCCCAGAAAGTTCGAGATGAAGCCATGATGTCCAGAATAAAGTTGGCAAACGAAGAAAGGGATGCAGCATTAACCCATACCCGAGTTCTGTTGGAAAAGCTAAGCCTCTCTCCTTGTAATGCAGAACAAGGTACATCGGTGGAAGCAGCTGAACAAGTAAGGCATACAATGTTGTTTAGTATACATAGCATTGATTTTCTGCAGAAGACTCATGTCATTTAATTAACTGAGCCTCAGGAAATTGGTTGTGAAGCTGCCAGCACTATGTATCATAACAGATTACTTGTGTCACAAATCTACTTCTATGCATGTTAATCACGATTGTGCTCTGAAATTATGGCACTAAAAGACATGAAGATCAATTATATTGTTGTGAATGCAACAACTGCTCTTGAGTACCTTGTGGCAATGTACTAAAGGCTCTTAGATAGAAAAATGTATGGGATTTCATTGTTTCATTAAAATCTTAATGTGACTTGTGTAGCTTTCAGATATATCATATATTTCCTGGCATGTTTCTTTGAAATCCCTGGTCTTGTAGGAAATGCCATCAGGTGCCAATAGCAGTTGCACCAGTTCACCTCGTCGGAATGATAGACGCCACCGGAGATCTAGTTTATCATCATATTCATCTGCACCTCCATTCACCTCAGTCCCAGGAGCATCTCAGGTATTATTATTATTATTATTTTACTTCCTCAAACCTTTGATGGAGTAGGAGAAAAAAGTAATGTAATGGTTACTATTGGATAGTGGATGAAACCCTGTTATAGAAAAGCTTCCACAGTATTAGCCACTTCATGCACTTCACAGAAACTCATCATTAGCATTTCAAACCCCTCTAGACATCCTTGATATTAAGACCCTTCCTTTTCTAGTAATACAGTTTTCACCAAACTATCATTGACCATTATTTGAGAAACCATCTCCACACAGTCTGATCCATCTTACCATTATGGTAACCTTTTTGCCTCAGTTTTCACCCTTCATTTCATCTTATGCCACATAAACCTCTCAGACAGTTTAATTCAACCTTTTTGCCTTCAACATCCACACTTCCATTCCATAAAGGAGAATTGAGCAATAATTTTCTACATGCTGCCCTACATTGCCATCTATAGACACTTAAAGATCGCTTCCCAGTTTTTTGCGTGAATTGGTCATTTTTTGCTTCCACCACCGGCTGCATTGATATATTTTTATCCTTCTTTTTGGTTTTTTATTTACTCACATAATGATACCTTGCAGTAGAGATTTTATCTTGCAAAATGTTCAAATTTATAAACGTACTAGTTTGTGCACTTTTCGTATCATCTGCAAACATCAACCATTCCCCACTCCACTGACTCATTTTCTCGTCACATAACTTTGCTCGTATGTCTACTGTTTTTTAACTGACTTTCTACATTGCCTCGTCCATAAAGATACTGA
>NC_061109.1:14711121-14718621 GCF_015104395.2 Macrobrachium nipponense | reverse complement strand
AGTTATGCCTTAGCGTGAGGTATCCTTCACGAACATTAGACTATAAGCAGTACAGGCAGTCCCCAGTAATCGGCAGACTCGGTTATCGGCAATCTGGTTTTATTGGGCTTGTCTAGCGTCAAAAATCTGCAATTTTCAGCGCTATAATACACCGATTTCCAGTTATTGGCATCATTGATAGAGTTGTGGCACTGATTCATACCCAACAGAGGAGCCATTAACTGGTTATTGAAACAGAACGGAACCGCTGCCGAACCGGCACTGCCTGTATTATTGCATTGTTGGGCAGCTAGAATACAGACTTATGAAGTGAAACAAATTTGTATTCCTCGTAAAGTGGAATTTATGTGGCAGTTTGCCACTTGAGTATCCAACTGTAAAACACTGCGGGAAGCATGACCATTATTAAAGTTCAAAGGGTTTCAAGACCCAAGCCAGAGCCATGAGGATCATACACTATAAGAAGAGTGTCTCATTGACAACATGGCTCAAAGTTATGTCATAACTATAAAGTTTTTAGTGGGTTTGACTTAATATTTTTACCCATTATTTCATGAAAAACTGTGAGGGCTATAGAAGTTAGCCTTATTGTTCTTTGACATTGCTCCAGACCATATGTCATGGATTGCAAGGTGGCTCTGTGAGACTGGATTTAGAGAATTTCTATAACCACCTCACCACTGCCCCTGTTCCTAAACTGGTACTATGTGGCTTTCACCTTGTTTCAATATTTGTAGGGCCATTTCGGTTAAACACACTTAAACTAATTATTTAAACAAATGTGAGAATATTGTACCCAGTGCCTTAAGTTCTTGGTAAAAATAAAGTTCAATGTATGTAATTTACTGTTGCCTTTCTGTGTGAGATTAAAAACTTGTATATATATATATATATATATATATATATATATATATATATATATATATATATATATATACAGGCGGTCCCCGGGTTACGATGGAGGTTCCGTTCGTTAAGTACGACGTCGTAACTGTAAAATCGTCGTGAAGCCGAAACGACGTCCTTGAAAACATGTCCACAGGGAAAATTTCACTACTAATTTGCAATTTTTTCTTAGGGCCGTATCTCTAAAATTATCACTAATTTACTTTTTTCAGTGCAACACTGTGTATTCACAAATTACTGTATATTTTCATTAAAATACAAGAGAGAGAGAGAGAGAGAGGAGAAATAACTCCTTACGGTTTCAATAGATTGAAATGAGTGTCTGTAGGCAACTTTTTCCCCCTACCCATAAATACATATATTTCTCCAGAGAAGAGGAAAGAGAGGACTGTGCAATTATGTTTGTCTGTCCATCAATTCTTTTTGCTGAGAGCGAGAGAGATAAAAGGAAGAAATAGAAACACCAAATGTATGACAAGTATCTTGTAGAGAGAGAGAGAGAGAGAGAGAGAGAGGAGAGAGAGAGAGAGAGAGAGTTGTCCTTACAGTATTTAAAAGAGAGAAATGGAATGATTATTGTATTTATACTCAGATATGAATTTTGTACTTATAGTATTATATTGGAAAATATTAATGATAAACTAACAAAAGCATACCCATGAGAGAGAGAGAGAGAGAGAGCGAGAGAGAGAGAGAGAGAGAGAGAGAGAGAGAGAGAGAGAAATTACATAAAACCATTAAATTCGTTGACCATTGTATGGCATTGTTAAGCTGAGTGTCACTCGAGTTGAGGTGGGGAAATTGATACAGAAAAAGACAAAGGGAAGAATTTTCTTTTGAAATTAGTTTATCGTATTATTACTACTTTTATTATTATTATTATAATTTTGAAAATGTAATAAACACGTGCATCTACCATAAAAATTCTCTCATCTTAGTAAGAAAGAGGAATTTATCCTTACAGTGAAATGGAAAGGTCATTTTCATCTCTTAAAATACGACCATTATGAATTTTGTAATTAAAGTTTTATTATTATTATTATTATTATTATTATTATTATTAAATTAATAACTGAAATTATCAATAAACATTTTACATACTAGTACCATAAAAATTTCTTTCATCTCGGTAAAAGAGAGAGAGAGAGAGAGAGAGAGAGAGAGAGAGAGAGAGAGAGAGAGTGTAATAATCTCTCTGTTCTCTCAAAATATACTTATAACGCTTCCAGCGAAAGAGAGGGGGGAGTTACCACTATGACCCATTATTATCTTGTGTGGCAAAAGAGAGAGAGAGAGAGCAGAGAGAGAGAGAGAGAGTATGTTAACCTTAATTAAAAGTGACATGGATAGATTAGTACGTATTGTATTTCTTTAAAATACTATCACCCATATGAATTTTGTAATTACAGTTATTATTATTATTATTATTATTTGAAAGTATTAAAAACAAATAGTACAAGTACATAAAAAAATCTTGAGTCTCAGTAAATGAGAGAGAGAGAGAGAGAGAGAGAGTAGAGAGAGAGAGAGAGAGCGAGAGAGAGAGAGAGAGAGGGGGGGGGGGGGAAATGTCAGGACCACGTGATTGCAACACTGCACCTCTTCCCCCAGATTTTCCCCCTCCTGGCTGTCACAGAACTATATATCTGACAGTTTTAGTACCTGAATCTGAGAAAAGGTTACTGGAAGTACCTTGAAGAAGACTGGGTATTTCCTTCATTCTCCATAATTTTTTAAATATAACTAAATCTTACCTAATTCACTATGGTATTTCTTTAATGAAGTGATATTATTGCTGTATAAATTAATATTAATATTTGAAAATAGTAAATCATTTATTTAATCTACTAAAAAAACATACATCTTTGTATAGTAGAGAGAGAGAGAGAGAGAGAGAGAGAGAGAGAGAGAGAGAGAGAGAGAGAGAGATTATAGTGATTATTTTCGTTGGAAAATACAAAGAGAGAGAGAGAGAGAGAGAGAGAGAGAGAGAAAACTGTGCTAAACTATAAGGGATTCTTATCTTATCATAGTATGTGTTTTTTAAAAGCGTTGTAAACTTGGAGCGTCGGAAGCGTCAGCGTCGTAACCTCGGAACAAGCGTCATAACCCAGAGCGGATTTTTCCAATGAATATTTAAGAAAAGTGTCGTAACCTCGAACGTCGTAAGCTGGACCCGTCGTAACCCGGGGACCACCTGTATATATATATATACATTTATATAATTACAGTGTACCTCGAGATACGAAATTTAATCCAAGCCTCCGAGGCGGCCTTCGTATAATGAGTTTTTCGTATCTTGGAACACATTTTACATGTAAAATGGCTAATCCGTTCCAAGCCCTCCAAAAAACACCCCATTTAATTTCATAATAAAGCTAAATTGACCTATAAACAATGAAATACTACAACAATTTGGTTTGGACCATTCAATACCTAAATTAAGAATAAAAATCCAAAACCTGTAAATAAATAAATGTATAAATTAGTGTACAAGAAATATTATTACTGTAACGTAAAATGTCGAAGCTTACCTTTCCGAGTGAGGCTATCTCCGAAAGTGGCGGCAGAGGAGGAGGAGGAGGACAAAACGGCAGATAACGTACGTACGTACGTACGTACACTTAACTTTACGAAAACCCATAAAAAATTTAAGGAAACTATAAAAAATAAAATTTACGAAAAACATTAACAAAACTGTAACACTTAACTTACAAAAATCTAAAAATTACTAAAATTTTTTTTTTTCTTTTTTATTTTACTTTTTTTTTTTTTTTTTTACTTTTTATGTAGGCTTTTTTTTTTTTTTTTTTTTTTTACAGAATTTCAAACTTCATCAACCACTTTCAACATTCTGTTTTTTCATCACTTGGTTCTTCTTTTTGCTTTCAACTTTCTGTTTTTTATCACCTTGGTTCTTCCTTTTTTGCTTTCACTTTCTGTTTTTTTCACCTGTTCTTCCTTTTTGCTTACTCCTGCTAATGCTGAAGGCCTCTTTAAAAAATAACTATCCAAGGAAGATTGCTTCTCCTGCTGCTTTTGACAATGTTCCTGAACGACTCAGGCAAACGTCATCGAACTCTGCGCAAGCATACGACCTGTGTGAGCCTTTTCGGGGTGTCTTTTTTTCTATGAACGATTGTACTTAATGAAAAGCGGCTAAGACCTCCTTAATTTCTGCCATTGTCATAGGCTCCTCCTCTTCATCGCCGCTGCTGGAGAACTCCTCTTGAACGATGTTATGTTGCATGGCCTCCAACTCCTTCAGGTCATCCGTCGTAAGCTCCTCTTGGTGCTCCTCGAGAAGGTTGTAGATGTCGTCCTCGTCGACGACCAGCCCCACGGACTTGCCGAGTGCAACGATCTCGTCAAGATCTGGTTGCGAAATAGTTTCGGGATCGTCAACTGTTTCGGACTCAGCAGCAACCAGCTTCGCCCACGTCGAATACCTCGAGTCTCGGTCGGATACGGCATCAGGCAGAGTTTCCTCCACGAGGAAATTCAAGGTTCGCCTCGAAACCTCCTACCAAGCTTGGCGTCGATGAGTCGGATGCATATGACGATGTCAAAATGCTCCTTCCAAAATTCACGCAAGGTGAGGTTTGTGGTATCGGTGATGTCGAAACATCTTTTGAAAAGATGTTTTGTGTACAGCTTCTTAAAGTTGCCTATCAATTGCTGGTCCATGGGCTGGAGGAGAGGGGTGGTGTTGGGCGGAAGAAAAAAGAATCTTAACGAAGGAATACTCTGCTAGGATATCTTCCTCGAGGCCAGGAGGGTGGGGAGGGGCATTGTCCAACACCAGCAGACATTTCAGGGATTTCAGGGGGAGGCGCTTCTCTTGCAAAAAACTCTTCACAATCGGGCCGAAACACAGATTTACCCACTCGGTGAACAAAAGTCTCGTTACCCAGGCTTTTGCATTAGCCCTCCATATCACTGGAAGCTTCTCCTTCAACACTTTGTGGGGCCTTGAAGGCTCGAGGAGTCTCGGAATGATACACCAGTAGGGGCTTCACCTTGCAATCCCCACTGGCGTTGGAACAAAGTGCGAGCGTAAGCCTGTCTTTCATGGCTTATGCCCGGGTAGCTTCTTCTCTTCCTCCGTTATGTACGTCCGACGAGGCATTTTTTTCCAAAAAAGGCCAGTCTCATCACAGTTGAAAACCTGCTGAGAACTGTACCTTCCTTGGTCATCATCTCGTCGAAAGTCTTCTTAAATGCTTCGGACCGCTTTCGTGTCCGAGCTGACAGCCTCCCCATGACGCACCACCGAATGGATGCCAGTCCTTTTACGGAATTTCTCGAACCAGCCATGCGAAGCCTTGAACTCTGGGGTTTGCGTTGAAGTCCCTTCCCCTACGTCTTCTTCCGCCTGCGCAATCAAATCGCCGAAAATAGCACTGGCCTTGTGAGCGATTGCCGTCTTAGTTACTGTATCGCCAGCGATTTCTTTGTCTTTTATCCAGACGAAGAGCAGCCGTTCCATCTCGTCGTGCACATGGCTCCTCTTGCTGGACAAAATACGTAGTGATGCCCTTCGATGGTGTAGTTGCTTTGATGGCATTTTTCTGTTTAAGGATGGTGCCTATTGTCGACGGATTACGGCTGTATTCCTTTGCGATCACACTCAATCGCATACCAGCTTCGTACTTCTTTTATGAGCTCCATCTTTGTGTCCAGAGACAGCATTCGCTTCTTTCCGTGAATTTCAACTTTGTTGGGACCCATGACTACGTTAATTTATGTAAAGTTACACAATAACGTAATAATACATCTTCGCACAACACGATAATATGTACTGCAACGAATCACTAACGAATTTACGTTACTAAACAAATCGTTGGAGCGAACGAATTGCCGAATGCGTACGGTAAAGTTTCGGGTGCGAAGTGGCCGCGCTAAAGCACGCCAACACCGTACGTATGTATAGAAGATGCATGATGGGAAGGATGCTGTCCAATTAGAGAGAAGGATCTCATGGCTTGGCTAGCATCAGGAACCAATGGGAGAGCAGGAGGATGGTGGCGAGTCTACGATAACTAAGATGGCGGTGTGCGGCGCGAGTTTCAAATTGTTATGGAGCGAATCTCAGACTTTCAGAAACCTTTCGTATCTTGGAAACTTTTCGTATGTAGAGCAGTAAAATTTTTCGTCTTTGCTTTCGTAACTTGGATTTTTCGTAAGTTGAGCCTTTCGTATCTCGAGGTACTACTGTATATATAAAGTGAGAAATGCCAAGATATTTCAGTCAACCTTTTTCATTGTCCTCCATGGCATTACCTTTATTTATGCATAGCATCACTTTTATATATTTTGGGATCAAGTTATTTATATATATATATATATATTATATATATATATATATATATATATATATATATATATATATATATATATATATATATATATATATATCTAAGTCCCTTCGCTTTGCGAAAGACTTTTTTTTTTGTTTCTCCTTACGACTGTCATTCGTAAGTATTCTGGTTCCTCCCATCTCCTTGGGATATCTTAGTAGAGTGGTTCTTCTTAACTAAAGGAGAGGATTCAAACAGATAAGTTGAACAGATATAACAACTTTATTCTGTAACTCCATACTAGGAGATGCAGCTCGGTCGGAGACCGATATGTTTGAAGGTTGGCACGGAACTGCCATTCTAAAGCATCACGTCGATAGCGGAACATTAGCTATCTCAGCGATTCATATAAAAACATACGTAGTCCGCCGGCTCGGAAGTTACAAGTTTCCGGCGTAGGTTAACAGGTCAACCGCTTCCCATGGAAGTGTTGTGCAAAGTTTATCATTAATATAAATGTTGACAACGCACAGAGCTAGACCAGGCTACTGCAGACAGCGCATAACGTAATCTAGATCTGCTTTGGTCACGTAGGACCCTCCTAATGCCATGACCTCAGGTCATGGGTTTTTATTTACAGGTACTGTAATCTGAAATAATGTATTATTACATTAGGCTCGGACTGCTACCTATTCAAGCCTTGAATAACAAAAGTTACTTTAAACATTGGTTTCCTTAGGAGCGTGCTTTGTAACATATGTCTAAGTATAAACATAATAAGTGATTAAATGCATAAAAAGGTTCTGTTGCATACCCTTTTTGACATATTCATAACAAAGATAAATGCATGGAAAATCTAGATCCATGTTTGGTAATAATAACGATTAGGTACCCAAAAATATAAAAAGGTAAAAATCAAAAGATTAACATGTATACATGATTAATATGATAATAGGTAACCTGATTAAGAATAATGGTTACTACAGATTATAGCATGATCATGGATAATTGTTAAAGAGTACTTGTCACTCTTTGTAATAGATAAATATAATTGTACAATGGTATAATAGTTATAACTGTGTAATTGTGCACAAATGCAATATATAGGGCTGATATATTTTATTAGGTTGCCCGAAAAATACCTTTAGGAGTATATTAATGTATAATATTGGGCTATAATATTTTATTAGGTGCCCGGGAGATACTTTAACTGTTCAAATGCAAAGCGTGAGTCTTTCTTGTCCTACATTTTTGCCAGCATACGGACCTCTTTTCACACACAACACAATTCCAG
>NC_061109.1:14582589-14710621 GCF_015104395.2 Macrobrachium nipponense | reverse complement strand
CTGGGAACTCCAATAAATGGCTTGATTAAGCCGCCATTAGTTGTTTTTTACATTGGGGAACGGGTGACACCACATTTGTTTACAACTTCAAGAAAGCAAAAATCATTCCATATCTCCTTTTTTTAAGTGAGAATAATTCTTAGTAATGAATAGAAAGAGTGCAAATATGTTTTTTTATATTAACTTCAAAATAAATGTTTTTTTTTTTAGAAGTCTATACCAAGTCAATCCTTTTAATCAAAACAATGAGACATTTGGCATGCACAAATTCCTTACTCTTAGTATGCTTGAAGGACTTACATGTAATACAGTTTGATAATTTTTTATATATTTTTGTATTTACATACTTAATCAATATGTCACCCATGAGATCAGATGATACTAGAGGTAAGAAGTGCAAACGTAAATCTTTATCAATGCTAGGAAATGCTTATCCCATTAGTGAATAGTTTAGCGTTCACTTTCCTCAATAGATAGCTTTGTGCTTTGCTTACGTTTTGACAGCGACATTCAAATGCCCCGTGATTGCTGAAATTCATTCATTATTTTTGTTCATCTCGCTACCCTCTACAATAAAAATAAATGACGAAGAAACCAATAGATATATTTATGAAATACCAAATTTAGAATATGAAATTCACAGCTAAATAATGTGCAGATTCTATGAAAAGTTTTTTACTGTATTGTCGTAGGATTGTATTGACTTACTAGTAGGCCAAATGTGTTAAATAATGTATAATATTTTAAAGAAAGTTATTCATTATTAAGTTATAAAATGATGACGTTAAAATATAGGAGTAATGAAATGATAAAAAGTGTTGTCAGAACTTTGCCTAGTTGGAGGCTATGTGGGAAACTAGTTCTGTATATAATATATGATTGAAAATTAATGTTATTAGTTGAAATAAAGAGAATAATGCGTTTAACGATTAATTCGATTAACAACGTGGTCACTGGAACGGAACCCAGTTGTTAAATGAGGAGTGCCTATACTATATAAACAGTAAATAAGCAAACTTCAGTTATTTGGGGCTTCGGTTCCTGACAGGGTGACAATAACCAAATATTGGCGATAATAGCACTGATCCCTGGTTATCTGCGCTGATAGTGGGGATCGGTGAAGTAGGAAAAACCTAGTCTTGGTCTATCCAGAGCTCCATGGTGATCAGACTAATGTCTAAGAATTCTCTTAGTTGGTCTTAAGCCTGGGTAATCTGTCTCAATGATAAACATTATAACACATGATAGAGTATAAATGGACTCAGGATAAGAGGGCACTTTCTATTATCCTCAGCGAATGCTAATACGCAGTTTACCTACTACATCAAAACTGCAAGAAAAAGAATAAGTGGTTATGCGCATACGCACCATCATATTTACATTCGACAAAAATCTGACCAAGCCACCATTCCTTTCTATTGGTCATTGTAAGACGATACCTTACCCAAAAGCCATCTTTTCGTCAGGGAAGTGGGAGGGTTTTGAAGACTCAACAGCGATTACCAAGTTAGGTTTTTCCAACATCAAAACCTGTTTTTTGATAGCGTAGTAGCTGTCTTGTTGTCAAAGAGCTTTACAAAGAAATTGACAGGTTACGAAAAGTTCTTGAATTCTAATCATAACAACCCAAAAACATTTTTGGTCCAGGATCAAGCCACTAGTTTCAAGGCCCCATTCTTTATTCCAAATACATTTAGGTTTGGTAGCAAAGAACAAGAAACTAAGTGCAAACATAGGTTGTTTGTTATTTTTTTTGCCTGTTAGGAAGACCTATGGTTTGCCGCTGTAGTGCCTATGGGTCAAGAATAACTATGCCACCTACTGTACATAGTGTAGTCAAATTTGTTTGAGCTTGTGGCCAGTATTACTAGAGTGTAGAAAAAAACAGACCCTTTGGGATGTCTGCCATGAGCTCTAGGTTAACCTAAAGGACGGGATATAAAAGAATCTTAGGCATAATTAAATAACCTAAAGCCATTTAAAAACAGTGGCTTGAGCAAACTAAACAAATGAATACACAGGATATTAGTCCCAAATGGTATGACAATTTGAATTAAAATTTTACATAGCTAGTGCAAAAATAATAATACTGTACAGACATATATGGCTGTCAAAACTAACAAACCTCAAAGGGTTTAAGTTAACATAGATTTCTAATAAAATCTACTAGAAATATGGAAACTGTATGAGAAAATGCAGAGGTGTCCCTCATTAACAATTTAATACTGACTGGTTTCTAATAATAACTAAAACCAACAGCAGCCCTTTGGTATATTTATGAGCAAATGAAATCACTGCTAAGCTTGCATGCACTGAGACTTGATTTTAGCCTGTTTAAAAGTTTCCATTAGTGAATTTATGGGCACCTCTTTCCCGCCCAATTCTTTCCAAATCGAAGGGGCTTAATATTACTTCTCTACAGGATCAATTCGTCTACCACCCCAAAGCTGTTACTACTAACTACTACTCTTGAGAAGCTATTCATCCATCAAGGGTTAAATTTATCTAGACTGAAAGCAGATGAAAAAACAGCAATACTGTATCTAGTAGACTCCACATCACAGACTTTTACTTTATCTAGACTAAAAGTAGATGAAAGAAATCACAATCTCTAACAGACCTCACATCACAGACTTTTAATTCATCTAGACTGAAAGCAGATGAAAGAAATAACTATCTCTAACAGACCTCACATCAAAGACTTTTAATTCATCTAGACTAAAAGCAGATAGATGAAAGAAATAATTGCTAACAGACCTCACATCAAAGACTTTTAATTAATCTAGACTGGAAGTAGATGAAAGAAATAACAATCTCTAACAGACCTCACATCACAGACATTCAATTCATCTGGATTGAAAGCAGATGAAGATACAACCATATCTAAGAAACCCCTCATTACAGTTTTAATTCCTCTGGATTGAAAGCAGATGGAAGGCCAAACCAGTAAAACTTGCTGAACTCGGGAGGTGGAACACCTTCCAAAATAAAGAAAAATAAATGTAATCAAGAAAATAAAAGAAAACCTAACTGGGTATATACCAGCCACACTCGCTTTAGGTTATCTATGATTCCCAAATTTCCTTGAACATATGCAAATTTGATAGGTGTGATCTAGGATGACAGTTGATATGAAGAGTAGAAAATGCACTAGGTCTAATTGAGCTATTTTTTTAAACTAGTTTTTAAATAGAAAATTATAATACTACCCAGAACATCTTTTCTTGTTGAATTAATGTGAAAAAAAATGACAATTAATTACAGAAAAAAATCTGTAATTTTTGTCTGATATGTGTAATTCCAAACTTAGTCCATTTTGCCTTAATAAACAGTATGGTTCCAAATAAATAGGTTTAACACATACAGATGTCCGTAAATGACTGAGGGTCTGGATACACAAGCGCTTGAAACGTCGCCTTGCTGACGCTGTCTAACACAGTTTTTGGACAGTCTACACAAGCACTATTTTCAAGTAGAATGTGTGACAGGCTTGTGCCTCTTGTATTTTTTTCTGCTTCCGTCTTGTCATTCCAGTCTGGGAACATTGCCATCCCTATTTCAGGCCAGCTCATAGCTTTTATAACTCGTGTTGCAATAATAATTAATTTTGGTATTATATAATGCCTGCCTGCTTTCAACTTCACAAATAAATTTGTCCGTGTTGATCATCCCTTGTGCTGTCTCTCGTGGTACTGGTGTAGAGTGGCATTTAGACCCTGGTACTCTTGTAGAGGAGCCCAGAGGTCTACCATATCTGGTGCCTTCCTAGTAGCTGGGCACCATCAACGTCTCGTGTAGTCAGGCAAGGCGTTACCAGCGCGTGCTTTTAATGTCGACACTGCCGTTAGAAATTCCTGACGGCCATGTAACACGTCCAATTGCAACGCTAGTAATGCTCATGTAGTCCAAATGAGTGGTTTTTCATTGAAAAGCACAGGAAGATACCTCGCTCTGTAAAAGACAGCATCAGCAACGCAACGCTTTTAGTGCTCGTGTATCCAGGCCCTAAGTGTTACAAATATAACTCAGCAATAATTTGTGGACTTTGTGTACTCTAGAATTATACATTTCCCAGAATGCCTTTCACTGTGTGACTGTTACCAGTTGGAAAAGTAAAATAACTATTATTCTCATGAAGCATAGCAGAAACATCTACAGTGGTACCTCGACATACGAAAGGTGATTGCTGTAAAGTCCCGAGATTCGCCCGGACAACTGATAACGATTTTAAAACTGGCGCGCCACCAACTTAGTAGACTCGCCACCATCCTCCCACTCTCCCATTGGTTCCTGATGCTAGTCACCGCCATAAGATCCTGGTCTCCTATTGGTCAGCATCTCTCCCATGATCCCATCGTGCATCTACGTAGTGGCGTCTCTTTCGGCCACTTGGCGGCATCATCCGTATCGTAAGCACGCGGAATTCGTTCGTTCTAAATGATTTCATTTATTAACGTAAATTTGTTAGTGATTTCGTTGTAGTACTACTTTATCGTGTTGTGTGAGAACTACTACATACGTATACGTACTAGTACATAGCTTAATTACGTACAGTATATATGTAGTCATGGGTCCCAAGAAAGTTGAAGTAGGAAAGAAGAGGATGCTTTCTTTGGAGACAAAAATGGAGATAATAAAAAAGTATGAGGCTGGCATGCAATTGAGTGTGATCACCAAGGAATACAGCTGAAATCCGTCGACAGTAGGCACCATCCTTAAGCAGAAGGATGCCATCAAAGCAGCTACACCTTCCAAGGGTGTGACTATTTTGTCTAGCAAGAGGAGCCACGTGCACGACGAGATGGAACGGCTGCTTCTTGTCTGGATAAAAGACAAAGAAATCGCTGGCGATACGATAACCGAGACGGCAATCTCCCACAAGGCTATTTGATTGCCCAGGCCGAAGATGACGGAGAAGGGACATCGACGCCAACCCCAGAGTTCAAGGCTTCTCATAGGTGGTTCGAAAAATTCTGTAAATGGACTGGCATCTGTTCGGTGGTGCGGCATGGGGAGGTGGCCAGCTTGGATACGAAAGTGGCTGAAGCCTTTATTAAGACGTTCGACGAGATGACAATCAAGGAAGGCTACAGTTCTCAGCAAGTCTTCAACTGTGATGAGACTGGCCTTTTTTGGGAAAAAAATGCCTCGTTAGACGTACATCATGCAGGAAGAGAAGAAGCTACCTGGGCATAAGCCTATGAAAGACAGGCTTACGCTTGCACTTTGTTCGAACGCCAGTGGGGAGTGCAAGGTTAAGCCCCTACTTGTGTATCATTCGGGGACTCTTCGAGCCTTCAAGGCCCACAAAGTGGTAAAGAAGACGCTTCCAGTGATGTGGAGGGCTAATGCGAAATCCTGGGTAGTGTTTTGGCCCGACAGTGAAGAAATTCTTGGAAGAGAAGCTCCTCCCTCTGAAATGTCTGCTGTTGTTGGATAATGCCCCTGCTCACCCTCCTGGCCTCGAGGAAGATATCGTAGCGGAGTATTCTTTTATCAAGGTTCTTTATCTTCCGCCTAACACCACCCCTCTCCTCCAGCCCATGGACCAGCTTGTGATATCGAACTTCAAGAAGCTGTATATGAAACATCTTTTCAAGAGATGTTTCGACAACACCGATACCACAAACCTCACCTTGCGTGAATTTTGGAAGGAGCATTTCGATGTTGTCATATGCATCCGACTCATCGATCAAGCTTGGCAGGAGGTTTCGAGGCAAACCTTGAATTCTTCGTGGAGGAAACTGCCCTGATGCCGTATCCGCCCGAAACTTAGAGGGATTTGAGGTGGGCGAAGCTGGTGCTGCAGATTCAGGAACAGTTGACGATCCTGAAACTGTTTCACAACCAGATATTGATGAGATCGTTGCACTCGGCAAGTCCATGGGGCTGGTCGTCGTCCTCAATGACCTTCTCGAGGAGCACAGAGGAGCTTACGACGGATGACCTGGAGGAGTTGGAGGCCATGCAACATAACGTTGTTCAAGAAGAGTTCTCTAGCAGCGGGAAGGAGGAGGAGGACGACCCTATGACAACAGCAGAAATTAAGGATGTTTTAGCTGCTTTTCATAAGGTGCAATCATTTGTAGAAAACACACACCCCGAAAAGGCTTACACAGGTCGTATGCTTGCTCAGTTCGATGATGTTTGCCTAAGTTGTTTCAGGAACATTGTGAAAAGTAGGCAGAAACAATCTTCCTTGGATAGTTATATTTTAAAGAGGCCTTTAGTAGGAGTAAGCAAAAAGGGAAGATCCAGTTGATACTACAAAAAAACAGAAAGTTGAAAGTGGTGAAGAAATTGAAATTTTGTAAAAAAAACATAAAGTATATAAAAGTAAACAAAAATGTGAAAATCAAAAAAAGAAAAAAAAATTAATTTTAAGTTTTTTGTTTTGTTAATGTGTTTCGTAAAGTTGAGTCTATGTTTCCTGACATTTTTTAATGCGTTTCGCAAAGTTAAGTGTACGTACTATAAGAAGTTTTCTGCCGTTTGTCCTCCTCTGTCGCCACTTTCGGAGATAGCCTCACTCGAAAGGTAAGGTTCCACATTTTACTACATACGTACGTACGTACATACAGTATTTCTTGTATACCATGTACACTAATACACTTTATTTACAGGTACGTACATATTAGTATTAGTACGTATTAAGTTAGGTATTGAATGGTCCAAATTGTTGTAGTGTTTCATTGTTTATTGGTCAATTTAGCTTTGTTATAAAATTTACCGGGGTGTTTTTGTAGGGCTTGGAACGGATTAGCCATTTTATATGTAAAATGCGGTTCAAGATATGAAAAACCTCAAGATACGAAAGCCGCCTTGGAACGGATTAATTTTGTATCTCGAGGTACCACTGTGCTGTATTACCAATAGATCAGAGATTACCAGAAATACAGACAGTTTTGTAATGAGCTGAGGATGAACAGAATTTTTGAATGGGGCTACAATACTGATCAGTAACTCTTGAGCCAATCTAAGTCAACATCAATAATAAGAGATGTTGTAGGGTCTGAGAATTTTACCAAGCACATTCTCTCTTGCCTTCAGGTTGTGCATTTTGGGCTTAAATATCTTACATTCATCTTTCCATCCATTTCTGTTCAGGTTGTTATGCACTCAAAATGTGGTTCCTATGTAGTACACCGTACGCTATATTAGTTACTAAAATGTCATGTAAGATATGTTAGTCATGCCCTGAACATGTAGACTACTTTGCCAGTGAACATAGGTAATTCATTGAACCCTGTAAAGAGAAACTTCGTAGGCTGTTTAGTTGGAAGTGTTCCATAGAAAAAAATTAAGTCATATTTTGTAGCATTATATTGAAGTCTTAAAGTATTTTCATAGAATGCTTTACATTTATCTAATAAAAAACATTAACTGCAAGCTGTGGCTCAGTTCAGGGTAACAAGTCACTCAGAGTAAAATTTAATGGAACATAAATAAGAAAAACAGGAAACAGTCATTGCTATCTCTGTAAGCATTAATATTAAAGTTGATAATGACACCCTCCTAGAATTTATTCATCTGTTTCTGTCAGTGGTGGTGCTATTTGTGCTCATGTAGATTTTATTTGCTCAGAATTTGTCACCAATGCATTATAGGCCCTTAAAGTTAGCAGTTAACAATAACACAGTTGAATAACAAGAGGAATGTTTAATATTATTGAATCTTACTTAATGTAAAAAAAATGTCTAATTCTTTTATGTATTTTCATTACTTCATCATCATATTTTATGGAGTTTCTGTGTTTGTGGTATGAACAGTGCACAAATTTACTTTGGGACTGGTTTGACACCATTGTAGTTAATTTTACTTTCATTTTTGTTTAAGCTTTGCAATAAAAAAAATAATGGTTTCATTATACTGTATCATCAGACAGGATCATGGGTATGCATTGCACTGATAAAAGGCACATTACTCTTATGATAATCATACTTGGATGTAGAGCCAAGTAGTTAGTTGAATGCTAATACTTAAGTGAATATTTTTAAATTTTGTAGTTTGTTTTTTCATGAAAATTTTACATATTGTTTTGTATTTACTACATATGCTAATAAAAGTTTTATGTAATGATATTAAATTGTGTATAGAGTAATTAAAGTGAATCATCACATAGTGCAGTCAATTCAATTTTATAAACCATGCTATATAATACAGTTGTTTTTGTTGTAACCAGGCCTCAGATACAAGGAGTGCCGCAGAACGTGAATCCAGCACACTAGCGCAGTTAGCGACCTTAGAGGAGGAGCTGAGGACATTAAGACTAGCCACAGCAATACACCATACAGTACATGAAGGTGATGAAGGAGGCATGCCATCCTTTCAAGGTATGGTAGTAGTTATTTTATCTTATCTTTTAATACTAGCAATAAATTACAGTTTAAATGAAAAAGTCATATATAATCTATACTTATATATGTACATATGTAGATATATATGTACACTATTCAGTCGACTCCGAGCATTCGGATAAACTGAAGTCCGTGATAAATTGGAACCCCCCTCTAAAACACTTATAACTGCCTATTTTAATAGCCAAACAACAAATACATACCTTAAGGTACCATCCTACACCAAATTGACCTTAAAATATCATAGTCTGAAAGATGACCCCCTTTAATTCCAACCTTTCCTTGGAAAGGTTTTGAAATCTTTACCTAAGTAAAAAAAAAGTATGTTGTTAAAGGTGGCTGAGGGCTTGCAAGCTTAAACCATTGCCTTTTATCAGATTTCTTTAAGTTTTACAATTTTTTAATGCATTTTTTCAAAGTTGCAAGAAAAGTTAAAGAAAAACGTGCCAAACTAGTTTTACTGAAAACAACCACCGATTTGATAGGTCGACTTATATATATCTAGCCTGCTCACAGTGATGCCAGGGAGCAATTTATCTTCTCTTGTGGCTCCAGTATGTGTAGTTTCTGATCTTATCTCAACTCTGGATCCCTCAATGGCACATGCATGCAACAGAGCCATTGATGCACGAGCCTCCAGAGCCCAGGAGCGCCCAGTAACGCCTAGTCTCCTTTGTCCACCCAAGCTCCAAATGGCTCCAGTTCTCTCGTCTGCACCTGAGCCTCTTGCGGCACCAGTTCTGCCCGCGGCTCCTCGTATTTCATTTCTTCTTTCAATCGACGCAGCTGACCCTCATCTGTCTCCTGTGTCTTCTGCTGAAGAGGAAGCGCTTGCTACGGAAGACTCTAAACCGCTGACAGCCTTTGGAGCTCTTTTGCAATTTTTTTTAAAAAGTTATCTCAACTTTTTCAAGCCAGCTACTCCTGTGTCTCCTGCTATAACTCTTCAGATGAGCACAGTCTCTTCAGATTCTTTTGATCTTCCTCAGTTGGTGCTTTTGCTTTCAGCCAAGAAAGCTATGGGTGAGGTTGGAAGTTGTTTATTAGCTTACCTAAGAGAAGGCACTCCCATTTCGACACTGGGGAGTCTTCCTCTTTGGTGTTTCTGCCTCTGCCCAAAGGGACTTCTCAGGACCTACTGAGTTTTCTCGGAGATCGGCATTCATGGTGGCAAAAGTGATGTTTTCTTCAGCCAAGATTGACCACATTTAAAATCTCTTTCAAGATTTTTGAATTTGTTAGCTTTATGCACTGGTCTGTTGGTGCCCTTGGTAAGAAAATTCAGGGCGCTTCCTCTGCAATATCTCCATCTGTGTCTGCTGACCTCGTAGGACTTCTCCCCTGTTTGAACAGAGGCATTAGCGACAGCTCCCACTAGATCACTTCCACCTTCACAATGTGCATCCTTCATAGCTGAAGGAGTTACTTCACCCCAGAATTGGCTCTCCTTTTCTCACCTGTAGTTTGCAACTTCGTCTTCTCTCAGGATGTCGTTAATGGGATCGTGCCCAACTTGCAGAAGTCACAACACCCCAGAGAAGCTCCGTCTTTTGTTACTAAATCTGCTTCTCCCTAGCAACGGTTGCCCTTTCGTAGTGGAAAACAGAGACAGCAACCAAAGATGAGAGGAAATGTCCACTTTCCATCCAATGCAATCTAGAAGTCATCCTCGAAGCCCACCCCTAAGAAGTGAGGGCAATCTTTCCTATGGAGCAGTAGGTGCCAGGCTCCATCATTTCTGGCAAGAAGGAGCAGAAGAGGAGCAGAGCAATGGGTGGTAAGAGGTTCTAAGAGTAGGATACTCTATTCCTTTCGTCAACTATCCACCCTTAGTCAAGCAGCCCATCGTGTTGATGGCATACCCACATGGCTCAGAGAGGTATTCCGCTCTGGCCTACGAGGTGTCTGTTGTTTTTGTAAAGGAAGCAATCAAGAGAGTGGAAGACCCTCAGACAAAGGGCTTTTACAATCATCTTTTTGTGGTCCTGAAGTCATCAGGCGGCTGGAGGCCAGTGCTAGACGTGAGTGCACTGAAGACAAAATTCAGAGTGGAGACAAATTGTTTGATTCTTGCCTCCATCCACAGAGGGGACTGGGTGGTCTCCATAGACTTGCAAGATCCATACTTCCATGTCCCCATTCATCCAGACTCAAGGAAATACCTCAGTTTTGTCTTCAAAAGACCAAGTCTTTCAGTTTCGGGCCCTATGCTTCGGTCTGACAATGGCGCTGCAAGTGTTCACTCGCGTTCTGGCTCCTCTTGCAGATTGGCTACACCTGAAAGGGTCATCATCACCCTTTATCTGGACTGTTGTCTTAATCGCTCCCCAACAGAACTAAGCTGCCTGGGAGATCTACAGAAGACTTTGGTGCTAGCTCAAGGGCTTGATCTTATCAACCTTCCAAAATCCCAACTAGTCTCAACTCAATGGATAGTTTATTTGGGAAGGACACTGGACTTCTTTTTTGGCCTTTCTCTCCCCTAACAGGGTAGAGTCAAGTCTTTTCCCAGTAGACGAAGTTCCTATCTCTTTCCAAGTTCTCTGCCAGAGATTGGATTCTTCTTCTTGGAACCTTATCTTCCATTGAGCAGTTCGTTTTGCTGGGCAGGCTTCACATTAGGATCCGTCAGTTTTACCTTCAGTCCCAGTGGAACAGAGGAAAGTTCTTAGAAGACGTTGTGTTCTTGATCTCGCTAAAAGTGAAACAGCATCTGCTTTGGTGGCGATCAGAGAAAAGACTACTGGAAGGGAGGTCCCTTTCCCCTCTGAACCCAGAGCTCAATTTGTTTGCAGACGCTTGTAACACAGGTTGGAGAGCTCTGCTGGGCAACAAGGAAGTTTCAGGGACATGGAACTTGGCTCAAAAGGCTTGGCACATCAACCTAAAAGAGCTGACAGCAATCAGTCTGGGATTATATGCTTTCTCTCCAGAGGTCCAAGGCTGCCTAGTGACAGTAAGTTCGGACAACACAACAGCCAACTCATACATCTCCAAGCAAGGAGGGACCCACTCATTCTCTCTCGCTCTCTGCGAGGCAGCAAGAGACCTTCTTCTTTGGGCTAATGCAAATCAAACTAAGTTAGTGACAAGATTGGTGCAGGGCAAGAGGAATGTTTTAGCAGTCTGCTCAGATCTTTGCAAGTTGTGGGCAGTGGATACCATGCTTCTGGATTGGTCAAACAAGGAACTTCATGCCTTTCCACTCCTAGGAATGATTAGGGAGGTTTTGTACATGAACTTCCCTGCCAGATATATACTTAGCTATAGTCTCCGACGTTCCGACAGAATTTCAAATCTCGCGGCACACGCGACAGGTAGGTCAGGTGGTCTACCTTACCCGCCGCTGGGTGGCGGGCGTATGAACCAATCTATCTCTCCAGCCAGATTTTTTTCTGTCGCTGAAGCGATAACAACTGTTGTCGTTTCTTCCGATATATTCTTCATTTCTCGCTTGCCTGGAGATTGATTTGAACATTTTGGTGACGTATTCGCTCTATGTTGGCTTGGCATACGCTGATTGTGGACCGTTATTGACTTTGCGCTGGATTTTCCTGTAGAATGTCTGATTTTGATTCTGTTTCCAAAACTCCGGTTTTGTTTAGAGTATGTGTGACCGATGGATGTAAGGTGAGGTTACCGAAAGCTGCGGTGGACCCTCACACTTTCTGTGTTAAATGTAGGGGAATGAATGTTCGTTTAGTAACCCGTGTCAAGAGTGTGAGGTTTTGAACGAAGATGAATATAAGGCTCTTTCTTCTTATATTAGGAAACTTGAAAGGGATAGGGTACGTAAAGCTTCTTCAAGGAGCTCGAGCAGGTCGAGAATGAGTGAGAATGAAAACTAACATTAATGTAGTTTTAGAACCTTCCTCCCAG
Organism: Macrobrachium nipponense; assembly: GCF_015104395.2. Classification (NCBI taxonomy): domain Eukaryota; kingdom Metazoa; phylum Arthropoda; class Malacostraca; order Decapoda; family Palaemonidae; genus Macrobrachium; species Macrobrachium nipponense. Next base: position 14,698,385 of record NC_061109.1, on the reverse strand, counting down.
GTCTCAGCTCCTGCTCCCCGCACCGAGCCGTAGATTCGTCTTCGGAGGCGGCGGCCTCAAAGGCTTCCTTGTGTTCTAAGGAAGACAAGAATCTTCGTACTGAGCAAGTAAGAGTGTCAGTGATGATAAGTGCAGTGTACCTCCCAGTGATGTGGAGGGTGCGTCTGACCGGCTCCTTAGTGCCTCCAGGCCTAGACCTCTTCCAGACTCCCAGTTCCAGTGGAGGAGGAAAGTCGAAAGCCGCAGGAGGGCTAGGGAGAGCCCCCACCGGTCAGGCGTCCCCTCGGGCAGATCCTGAAGTTCGCTCCCAGGCTGCCTTGGATCGTAAGAAGAAGAATATTCTTCGCCAGTGTTTTTCGTCATCCTCTTCTCCTTCGCCGAAGCGTGGGTGGAGCTCTAAGGAGGCGTCACGCCCTTGAAGAGACTGCGGAGGCTCCCTTCAGTACGTTAGCGTCCAGCCCGCCCAGAACTTTTCTGATGTAGCTTCCTTGCAAGCAAAGAAGCCTAGGAGATCCGGTGATCGCCCTCCTTCTCCCGCGCCTCGCGCTGAGCTTGCTTCGGAAGAAGATCCTGGGGACTCTCCTTCTCGAGTACTAGCGGGCCTACAACTCAGTCATCACAGCCTTGGCGGACTCCTTGGCATCGAGATCGCGTAGAAGGAAGGATTTGTCTCTCCCGATCAAGAGATCGAGGCGCGTTTCGTCGGAAGAGCGCTCTCCTTGTAATCGGCGTTCTCCTTCTTTGAGGATTCTTCTACTCATCGTAACATTTCACGAGAGGAACACCACTCCCGCTCGGAGGTGTCGAGACGCCATTCGACGGATAGGCGCTCCTGGACTATGAAGATATTTCCTCAAATCGGATTCCTGCCTCGGGTAGACGCTCAGCCCCTTCTGTTTCTCCTTCTTCTAGAGTTCGTGCAAGAAGAGAGAGTCGCTCAGGTCATAGAAGACTTGGTTCGTCGTCTCCGTCTCTTCTTTCTTCTCCTCGTCTTCTCAGAGAACCTAGGGAATGCCCTTCTGAAAGTAGGCGCACTTCTCCTTCCGACTACTGTAGTCGGGCGTCGGATAACGTGACTGGTAGGCGCTCATCGCACGGAGTTCGCTCCTCCCCTGTAAGACATCAAGAGTCTAGTAGGAGCCCTGCTCCTGGTAAGCGTCATTCGTTTAGTAGCTGTTCTCCTGGAGAAAGACACCTTGATCCTCGTTTGCTTCGTTCTCCTAGTAGGCGCTCTTTCGTTCTCGAGACTCCCTACTCCTGATCGGTCTCCTCTTGCTAGAAGTCAAGAACGCCTCAAGCGCCCTGATTCTGTTAGGCGCTCGAGCCTTACAGACGTTCTCCCCTTGGTAGGACCAAGATCTCGCAGACGCCCTGTTTCGTTTAAGCGCTCGGAGCGTAGCAGCCGCTCTCCGCTTCGTAGGCATCAAGAGCCTCTAAAGCGCCCTGCTCCTGAAAGGCGCCCCTATTTTTAGCAACGTTTCGCCGCTTGGTAGGCGCCAGGATTCCACTAAGCGCCCTGTGACAGATAGGCGCTCGGCGCCTAGTAGCCGCTCTCCTCACGATCGGCGACAGGATCTGAGCAGGCGCTCTCCCTCTCGTAGTTTCCCTAGGGATAGACGTGGTCTTTCTAGAGAATGCGAGTTTAGACAAGATTTTCGGATAAGCGTCCTTCTTTTACAACTCGTCGTTCTCCTGTACGCCTTTCTACTTTGGAATCTTCTCCTCATTCAGACGTTTGTCTCCTTCATCGCACTGTACCCCAGCTAGGAAATCATCTAAGGATTCTCATAAGGATCCTCATCCCCGTTCTCCTCCTCAAGAAGACCAGGAAGCCTCTGAGGAAGAAACTAATACATCGGCAACAGTTTCTTCGTACAAGAAGCTCACAGAACTTCTCCTTCAGGAGTTCGGAGAGTCTTTGAGCCCTACTGCTCCTCCTTCTTCCACACTCGTTGTTCTCCACAGCGAAAGCAACGAAAGGATCTTCGTGTGTGGAGAATGAAGCCTACTCTTTCTATGAAGAAAGCGCTCAAGAGTTTCGGTTCATGGATGCGTACTAAAGAGGAAGCGGGGAAAACAATGTTTGCCTTCCCTCCGTCGAAGCTTTCAGGAAGGACAGGATTTTGGTATGAGAACAGGAGAACCCTTGGGACTGGGCCTTCCGTCTTCAGCTGACGCAGATTTTTCGGCACTAGTAGACGCCACTAGAAGATCAGCTTTGAATTCGGCCAGAACTACGTGGGCAATGAATGAAATGGATCACATTCTCAAAAGGCATTTTTAGAGTCTTGGAAGTTTTCAACTTTCTCGATTGGTCCCTCGGAGTCCTAGCCAAGAAAACTCAAGGACCGGACACGTTTTCTCCGGAGGATTTGAATTGTGTCTTATCCTGTATGGATAAATCGGTGAGAGATGGGCCAGCGAAATAGCTTCACTGTTTGGAGCAGGGGTCTTGAAGAAAAGATCAGTATTTTGCTCATTTTTAACAAAGTCGGTCTCACATGCTCAGAGATCGTCTTTGAAAAAGCCCCTCTCTCTACACAGCTGTTTCCTAAACACCTGGTTCAAGACATTTCGAAGGCTCTCTCTGCCAAAGCTACGCAGGACCTTCTAGCACAGTCTGCAAGGAAGCCGCGCCCTACCTTCCAGACTAAGACAAAGAAAGCTAACGGCCAGACCCTCAATCAGGAACCCCTTTCGAGGGGCATCTACCTCTAGATCCTCTTCGTTCAGAGGTCGGAAACCAAACAGAAGAGGGAGGACTTTTACGAAGTCAATCAACCTCCCAAGTAAGACTCAAGTCCTTCAGACAACTGTAGGCGCCAGGCTTTTACAGTTTGCAGAAGTCTGGGCCCAGAAGACGCAGATGCCTGGACCCTGTCAATTTTGAGGAAGGGCTATCTAATCCCGTTCTCTTCGAGGCCTCCCTTGACGAATACCCCGAGGGAGTGACGGCCAGATACAGGGACCCCATCATGAATCAAGCCCTCCGACTAGCGGTAGATCAGATGCTGGAAAGGAGGCGATCGAACTAGTGGCAGATCATCTTTCGGCAGGCTTTTACAACCGCCTGTTCCTAGTTCCGAAATCCTCAGGGGGATGGAGACCGGTGTTGGATGTAAGCGCCCTGAACTTCTTCGTCGAAAAGAAGAAGTTCACGATGGAGACCACTGCCTCGGTGTTAGCAGCACTCCGTCCAGGGGACTGGATGGTGTCCTTGGACTTACAGGACGCTTACTTCCACGTACCAATCCATCCTTCCTCGAGGAAGTTTCTAAGATTCATGATGGGGGGAAGAATCTTCCAATTCAGGGCCCTGTGTTTTGGCCTCTCCACGGCCCCCCAAGTCTTTACGGCCATCATGAGGAATGGTGGCACAATGGCTTCACCTGGAAGGGGTGAGGATTTCGCTCTATCTCGACGATTGGCTTATAAGGGCCAATTCCAGAGATCGTTGTCTGAAGGACTTGAAGAAAACCCTGGATTTGACTTATTCCTTAGGACTTCTGGTCAATCTGCAGAAGTCAAGTCTGATTCCCGCTCAAGAGTGCGTTTATCTGGGGATCCAGATGAACTCTCTGAGTTTTCGGGCTTTTCCGTCACAGGAGAGGATAGCCCGGGACTCGCAAAAAGTCAAACAACCTTCTTAGGGAAAGAAGTATGCACAGTGAGGAGTGGATGAGTCTGCTGGGGACGCTCTCCTCACTGGAGCAATTTGTTTCCCTAGGAAGGTTGCACCTGAGACCGCTCCAATTCTTTCTTCATCGGAATTGGAGTCGTCCTTCTCAGGATTTGAAGTTCTCCCTGTCAATTACTCTTCAAATCAAGAAGGAGTTAGCATGGTGGGCGGATCCCGACAAGTTCTCGCAGGGACTGCCTCTTCAATCCCAGAAACCCAGCCTGGTGTTGTTCTCCGATGCGTCGGAAAGGAAACGGAGGTTGGGGGGCGACTCTGGGAACCAAGGAGGTGTCAGGAACCTGGATGGGGGACCAGTCTTCCTGGCACATCAACAGGAAAGAACTAATAGCCGTGTGGCTTGCTCTGAAGGAGTTCGAGTCAGATGTGACAGGAGCAGTTGTGCAAATAAACTCGGACAACACCACGGCTCTGGCATACATCAGGAAACATGGGGGGACGCATTCCTTCTCTCTGTACGAAACAGCAAGAGATCTTCTTCTGTGGACAGAAGAAAGGGGGATAAAACTTCTCACCACCAGATTCGTACAGGGAGAAAGGAATGTAAGGGCAGATCTCCTCAGCAGGAAAGATCAGGTCCTTCCCACAGAGTGGACTCTGCACCAAGATGTTTGCCAGAGCCTTTGGAAGTTGTGGGGCAGGCCTCTCTTAGACCTGTTTGCAACTGCAAAGAACAAAAGACTGGATCTGTATTGCTCTCCCATCTCGGATCCAGGAGCAATAGGGATAGACGCTCTCCTACTCGATTGGAAAGGACTCGATGTATACGCGTTTCCCCCTTCAAGATTCTGGGGTTGACTTTAAAAAAAAAGTTCGCAGAGTCAGATTCCGCGAGGATGACTTTGATAGCTCCCTTTTGGCCAGCACAAGATTGGTTCACAGAGGTGCTGGAATGGCTAGTGGATTTTCCAAGATCGCTTCCTCTAAGGAGCGATCTACTCAGACAGCCCCACTTCGACAGGTACCACAAAAACCTCCCCGCTCTCAGTCTGACTGGCTTCAGACTGTCCAGAAACTGGTCAGAGCGAAAGGCTTTTCGTCAGCAGCTGCTAAGGCAATCGCTAGAGCGAGGAGGTCTTCCACATTACGAGTGTACCAATCGAAGTGGGATGTCTTCAGAAGATGGTGCAAGAGGAATAACGTTTCCTCTTCCAGTACCTCTGTGAATCAAATTGCAGACTTCTTTTTATTCTTAAGACAAGAATGTGGCTTAGTCGTTTCGACGATTAAAGGCTATCGTAGTATGTTGGCGAATGTCTTCAGGCACAGGGGCCTCAACTTATCGGAAGATAAGGACCTACAGGACCTTATTAGGTCGTTTAATACAACGAAAATGCAGTATCCTAAGACACCTAGCTGGAATTTGGATGTAGTCCTTCAATTCCTTGGGTCCTCTAGGTTTGAACCCCCTAATTCAGCCTCATTCAGAGACCTTACCAGGAAGACTCTGTTTTTGATGGCTCTAGCTTCCGCCAGAAGAGTGAGTGAGCTTCAGGCGATTGATGGTAATGTGGGTTTTAAGGAGGACTCTCTCATTTGCTCTTTCCTTCCTGGTTTTCTTGCAAAGAATGAGAACCCATCAAGTCCATGGCCCAAGAACTTCGAGATTCGTGGGTTATCTTCTTTGGTAGGAGAAGAACCGAGAGAACTCTTTGCCCAGTGAGAATGGTGAAATACTACCTTAGAAGAAAAGAGCAACTGAAAGCCAACCGAGAGGTCCTGTGGTGTTCAGTAAAAGACCCTACTCGTCCCATTGTCGAAGAACGCATTGTCCTTCTTCTTGAGAAGCCTCATCAAGAAGCACACGGATCCTGCAGAGAAGAACATCTTAGGCTTCTTAAAGTGAAAGCACACGAAGTAAGAGCCATAGCAACTTCTCTTGCTTTCAACAAGAATATGTCCGTGCGAAATCTGATGGAGACAACATTCTGGAGATGTCAGTCAGTGTTCGCGAACCACTACTTACGTGATGTGAGAATCCCTTACGAAAAATGCTTCGCCTTGGGCCCGACGTATCTGCGGATTCAGTGCTGGGGCAGGGAGCTGGAACTCATCCTGTTTAGTAGTATAAATTTTTCCCCCTTGTATTTGTTGTTGTTGGTTGCCTTAAAGAGGATGCATGAAGGCATCTCTTTAGGTCGTAATACTAATCTTTAGTAGTTTGGTTAGGTGGTCTGATGAGTGTGGCTCCTTGCAGTAGTAGTGGTTAGGACCTGTTAAGATAGGGACGAACTCCCTTTAACAGGATCCGACTTGGATTCTACCACACAAAGGGATCACACATCCCAGTGGTAGATCCGAGAGTCTTTCAGCATCAGGTCACGTCCTAGCTGTAGCTCTCCAGGCAACGCAGACTCAGAGATAATATCAATGAAGTCTTCTGCCTGAACAGGTAAGAACCAAGGTTATTTATATCCTACAACATCAGTTGTTTCTTATCTCTCCTTATTACTTTAGCTGTCTCTTACCCTCCACCAAGGGTGCCAATCAGCTAAGTATATATCTGGCAGGGAAGTTCATGTACAAAAATGATATTGTTAAACTACAATAAAGTTTTGTACATACTTACCTGGCAGATATATACGTCTAATGGCCCACCCAGCCTCCCCTCAGGAGACAGGTGAAAGAGAAAAAATCTGGCTGGAGAGATAGATTGGTTCATACGCCCGCCACCCAGCGGCGGGTAAGGTAGACCACCTGACCTACCTGTCGCGTGTGCCGCGAGATTTGAAATTCTGTCGGAACGTCGGAGACTATAGCTAAGTATATATCTGCCAGGTAAGTATGTACAAAACTTTATTGTAGTTTAACAATATCATTTTTACAAAAGTTCCAGTCATACAAAAATGTATCAATGATTGTCATAGCCCCATTTTGGCCTCTCAGGGAATGGTTTCCAGACCTGATAAGTGTTAGCAGATTTTCCCAAGTTACTCCCCCAAAGACAATACTGCTTAGATGACAACCACACATGCTGAGGTTCCATCAAGGAAGCTATCATCCAACCCCTCAGAGCAAAGGGTTTTATGAGAGCTACTGCAAAGGCGATCTCGAAGTGCTGAAGACAGTCATCCTCCAATGTCTACCAGAACAAGTGGAGCATTTTCCGTGCTTGGTGCAGAAGGAATCAGTTCTCTTCTTCCCAAACATCTGTGACAGATTACCGACATTCTTCTGTACCTAAGGACATCTAGAGGATTGTCTTCTCCTATAATCAAAGTATACAGGGCCATGCTAATCTGTATTCAGGCACAGAGGATTAAACTTGTCTTCGAATCAAGACTTATTGAACTTTATTAAGTCTTTTGATACCTGCAAACGTAAAGGCTCTCAGCAGGTATCATGAAATTTAGAAGTATTCCTGAAATAGCTGACTTGTCTCCTTTTGAACCTCCAGCTGCTGCTACACTCAGGAATCTGACCAGAAAAAACTTTTCCTGATAGCCTTATCCTTGTCCAGAAGAGTGAGTGAAGTCCAAGCCTTTGATAAGAGAGTGGGTTTCTCTAATGGAGATGCTTTAGTCTCATATACTTGGGGCTGCTTCACTAAGAATGAGAACCCTACGAAACCTTGGCTTCGCTCTTTTACATCAGAGCTTGTCTAGCATAGGAGCAGAGGATGAAAAAAAGGATTCTTTATCTAGTGAGAGCTCTGAAGTTTTACATCCACAGGACTGGAAGCATCAGAAGACTTTCCAATAGCTTGTGGTGCTCTCTAAAGGCAGGTTTACACTAGGCTTCACCCCCACACTGCATGCATAAGACTCATCATCAACTCCTCCCAAATTCTTGTTAGCCCTGCCTACTGGAGTGTTCATTAGGGTGAGTTAGTAGTGTGGCGTGACTCTTGATGAGCAGTCCAGTAGGTGGGACTAACAAGAATTTGGGAGTTGGTGATGGGTCCATTTGCTGTGGTTGGCATGGTAATGGTAGAAGAGGCATAGGAAGCATTCCTTCTTACCTTTCTCTTCGCCTTGAAAACTGGTGTTAAGTCCTAGGGGAGTCTGGGGGTACTTGGTACTGGATACCCTCCAGAATCGTTGGTAGGGTGATGGTTTCAATAGTTGGTGTATGTAATCTGTTGGTATTCTGGCTGTGTGCTGTTGTTCACGGTACTGCATCCAGGGCAGGGGCAATGTCTGTGCTTTAACAGCACTAGGTGAATTCCTCATTGTAAGGTCCCCAATGTGTAGTAGGTGACCCTGGTCTAACCCCACACCTCTGCTAGTTGAGATGAGCTGCTCCAGAGACAGTGTTGATTGCTATAGCTGACTGAATAGGTAAGGAAACAAGAAGCATCGTGTTAATGTCGGCAAAATCTTTCGCAAAATCTATTCGCATGCTATTATCAATTATAATTTCAATAGATTTTCATCCATGAATCCTACATCCTAGCAATATGGGAATCATCTATGTAATTACTTGCTAAGTTACTTAAATAAAAATGATATTTTTGTAATAAAATAAGGTTTTCTTTATGCTTATCAAGTAATTACAGAATGGAAGCCCGCCCTCCTCCTGTCTCATGGATGATAAGGCATAAATAAATTTATCTTCTTTGCCAAGTTGTTTACCTATCCCCCGGTAGTGGGCAGGGATACCAACATGCACCAAAACAAAAGAATTGCTACCGCGATTTTAAAGTTCTAGCTGCCGGTACATAGAAATTGTTAGCTATGTAATTACTTGGTAGATATAAATGAAACATTATTATGAAAATATTTTTAGGTTACCATAGGTAGGAAGCTCATAGCTATGTAATTATTTGGTAAACACATATACTATATAAAACTATTTTATCATAAGTGTCATTTTCAGTGGTAAAACTCCTAGTAAATAAAATTTTAAAAACTGGTCAAAGTTGACAGCAAAATCTGAGTAGCATGGTGTAGCCTAATAGCCTAATCCAAAATCCTTAATTTGGAGGTTGTACAACTGGCTACTGGGATTCAACAGTTATTGCTAATTACAACAATATCAATGAACTTTTACAGGGATTAAGGCTAAGTCCTTAACTTTCCTGCAACAATATCTATAAATTTCACCAAATCATCAACATGAGACTACTGTGACCTGTGTTGCTTCTGGTAATTGTGCAGACCAAATGAATAATGGGTATTTGACTAACTTGTGTGTTGTAGTCACTTGTGAGAAGGATGAAGGGAAAATCCCTGTAGGCAAGGGAAAGAACCCTCTTGGCTTGAGTCCTTTTGTACACAGGCACTATCCTGGCCACGATCAACTATGAGAGAATTCTTTTATATTGGTTGGTCTGTCTTATGGAACCTTGGTGGGACCACAAGAGTAACTCCTTTGTGGATGAACAGTGGCTACACTAAAATTTAAAATATTCAGACTGGATTTTAATAAAGCACTTCAGCCCATATATTTGGAAATGATTGAGAATACTATGTTTTGCTAAACCCAAAAGCCAGATTAGAGTATGTCATCAGACACTTGTTCTACAACGTTTTGCTCGGAGTCCTCAATAAGTGAATTTTTTGCATGAAAACTTAATTTTTTCATATTAAAATGGCATATTATTACACATCATTTAAATTGTCACTTTATAAGAACATTTTTGAAATGCAAAAGGTTTGGTGTCAACATTATTAAGTACTATATGAGATATCAAAAAGAAATTCTTCATGATACAATTTCAAGTGTCACCCTCTTTTTGAAAATTATTCTCGAAGACTTGATTGATGTGTATTATATTTATTGCCGTCTCAGTTATCGTATCTCCAGCGATTTCTTTGTCTTTTATCCAGACAAGAAGCAGCCTCTCCATCTCGTCGTGCTTGTGGCTCCTCTTTCTAGATAAAATAGTGATGCCCTTGGAAGGTGTAGCTGCTTTGATGGCTTCCTTCTGCTTAAGGATGGTGCCTATCGTTGACGGATTTCGGCCATATTCCTCAGCGATCACACACAACCGCATGCCAGCCTCATACTTCTTGATAATTTCCATTTTTGTCTCCAAAGAAAGCATCCTCTTCTTTCTGTGAACTTCAACTTTCTTGGGACCCATGACTACGTATATACTGTACATAATTAAGTTATGTAGTACGTATACGTATGTAGTAAAGTTCTCACACAACTTGATAAAGTAGTACTACAACGAAATCACTAACGAGTTTACGTTAATAAATGAAATCGTATAGAACGAACAAATTCGGTGCGCGTATAGAAACGATGCTACTACCGAGTGGCCGAAAAAGCACGCCGCTACGTAGATGCATGATGGGAGAGATGCTGACCAATAGGAGAGCAGGATCTTATGGCGGTGACTAGTATCAGGAACCAATGGGAGAGCAGGAGGATGGTGGCGAGTCTACTCAGTTGGCGGCTCGCGAGTTTTAAAATTGTTATCGGTGGTCCAGGCAAATCTCGGGACTTTACAGCAATAACCTTTCGTATCCTGAACTACAACAACAACCTTTCGTATCCTGAACTATTTTCGTATGTAGAGCCAAAAAAATATTCGTATTTGCTTTCGTAACTCGAATTTTTCGGAAGTTGAGCCTTTCGTATGTTGAGGTACCACTGTACTGTCTTCCTCTCCCTCTTCCCCCTCTACACCACGTCGGTGTATCAAGCATTAAAAGGCTAAGGGCTTTGCTTTCTCTTCGCTTATGAGGGAGGAACTACGTGGATGTGTTCTCGAGAATGTTGGTGTTTCAGAGAGTGTTAGTGTATCTTCCCTTGTGTAATCTGCAGCAGCTGCTTCGTCCTCTGCATCGAATCGTGGGCGTGTTGCAACCTCCCCCGTCCGTGCACATCTTGAGTGTGTTGCAGCCTCCCCCGTTTATGCACATCGGGAGTGTGTTGCAACCTCCCCTGTCCGTGCAAATGATGCAAGTGCTCCTTCTTCTCCAAGGCCTATTCGTCGCAGTAAGGATCTCAAGGCGCCTGTCAATAGGTTGAAGGTGGTGAGTGCGAAGTTGCTGCAGCAGGAGTGTTTGCCTGCCCCTCTCACTGATGCTTCTAAGAGTTTGATTCTCGAGGATTCTACTTCGATCTCGAGTGTTCGGGATTCCTCTCCAACTCACGTTTGTAAGTTTGCCACGCCCATGACCATTCACGGACATGTTAATGAATCATCTGTTGGAGGAAAACGTACTGATGTTCCTAGTGTTATAGTGGGTAAGTCTCAGGAGCCGACGCGTGGACCCAGCCCAGAAAGGTTATTTGGTGTTTCGGGCTGTTGGGCTGCTGATCCTACCGTTAATTTTAATGAAGAAGGTGCCTTAGTGGAGCCTACACATCCTTCTCGTCGTCGGTCTCCGTTGCTGGAGCAGGAGGGGAGACACTCAAGAATTTTTGTCTTCCTTTTTGGAAGTTGTAGATCTCATTCATGGCTTCAACAATTTGGAAAGTAGTCAGGATTGGTCGTCTTCATTCCTTGCGTAAGGTTAACGCCTCTGTTTTGGACTGGGACGGTTCGCTTCGCGCTAAGGGCTCTACCAAGCTACTACTCCCACGTACTTTGCTATGAACTCTACTTTTTTTATGTCGCACCATCTTAACCCAGACGTCATTTGCCTGGAGCAGGGATTGACTTTGGAGAAGGTGTGGTCGGTGGCTCCGTCCTTGTCTCTGCAGGATGCCTCAGCATTGGAATCTACGGTAGCCTCCATGTTGCACACAGTTTCTTGGCTGGACTTTTGGTCTGTGGTCATTGCCAAGATAGCTTCTGACAGGTCCCCGGAAGGGTTGGTGAGTGCATCTTCTCTTGCCAATCTGTTGAAGTCCGAAGGCAAGGCGTTTTCATATATGGCTCACCTCAGTGTTAATTTATGGGCTAACCTTCTGCTGATTAGAATGGGATAGGCCAATGTCGGGCTGGCACCAAAGACAGACTGGTGCACCAGGCCATGTCTAAGTTGGAGTCTCGTCCTTGGAGACGTCCGGCTCCTCCTCCTCCCCCTGTCCAGCAGTAGTCAAGAAGATCGTCGCCTGGTAGGCTGTTGAGGAATTCGAGTTCAGCAGGGCCTTCCCGTTCGACTCAGCCTAGGTCAGAGGATTAACGTTCCTTTTGCTCTCTTTCCTTTAGGCCAAGGACCAGAGGTGAAGGGGGCCGTCGGTAGGTTAGGTGCCTCTCCCTCTCCTGTGCCACGGAGGGGGTTGCCTAGCGGGCCATTGGGCCAAGTGGCAAGTTATGGGGCAGAGAAGTGGGTGGTTGATGTCCTTCGGGTGGGGTACCTACTGCCATTCAATTTTTCTCCACCTCTGTCAGACAAACCGCAGCTCAGGAAGGCATATCCTCCAGATTCTCTGAAGTTCTTGGCTCTTCGGGAGGAAGTGCAGAAGATGCTGGACAAGGATGCGATAGAAGAAGTGGTGCGTTCGTCTCCGGGGTTTTACAGTCACATCATCTTGGTGCTCAAGGCATCGGCAGGATGGAGACTTGTGATTGACTTGTCCTCCTTGAATCACTTCATCAGGAAGACACGGTTCAAGATAGAGACCCCGCGTTGGTGTTGGCAGCCGTGAGGGAAGGCGACTTCATGCTGTCGATAGTCTTAAGGGACGCATACTTCCAAATCCCTATTCATCCGACGCCCAGGAAGTTCCTTCGCTTCTCTCTTGGGGACAAGGTCTTCCAGTTCAAAGTCCTATGCTTTGGGCTGACAACAGCCCCTCAAGTGTTCACAAGGGTCTTCTCTCTCGTGTCAATTTGGGCCCATGCTCAGGGGATCCATTTCCTGTGGTACCTCGACAATTAGTTGGTCTTGGCAGTTTCCAGGGAAAAGCTGCTGCAGGACAGGGGTCATCTACTTCGGTTTTGTCCGGAACTGGGCATCGTAGTCAACCAGGAAAAGTCAAACCTCGTATCCAGTCAACGGATTCTCTACCTGGGCATGGTCATCGATACGACAGTGACAAAAGTTTTCCCGTAGGATCAGAGATTGGAGAAGTTGTGGGTGGTGGCGCGCAACTTCCTCTCAGAACCACATCAGTTAGCTCATCAGTGGCAGGTTCTTCTGGGAGTGTTGTCATCCCTGGAGAAGCTGGTCTCTCATGGGCGTCTTCTTCTTCGGTCTCTGCAATGGAGACTGGGAGGATTCTGGTCTCAAGCGGGGGACTCACCCGTTAATGGTTCCTCTGTCTCTAGAAGTGAGAGAAGACCTTCGTTGGTGGTTGGACGACCAGAATTGTTCGTTCTCTTCCACCGGACTTCCTTCTGTTCTCAGACACCTCCCTCGCAGGTTGGGCGGCCTCATGTAGGCGCCCTCATCGCTTCAGGCATTTGGAGGACAAACGGCAACATATCAACGTCTTGGAGTTGAAGGCAGCCTTCCTGGGTCTTAAGGAGTTTCGGGAGAAGGTAGAAGGTCATTCTGTTGTTCTCATGTCTGAAAAAACCACGGTGGTAGCCTATATGAACAAACAGGGAGGCCTGGTTTCCCGTCAACTTCATGCCTTGACCGTCGAGGTCCACCAGTGGGCGGTCAGCAGTTAGGTAGAGACTCTCAGCCAGGTATATTCCAGGCAAATGGAATGTGGTCGCAGACAAACTCAGTTGTCGGGATCAGATCCTAGGCACAGAGTGGTCCCTTCATCAAGTGGTAGCAGACAAGTTTTTCCAGGTTTTGGGTAGACCCATGTTGGACCTTTTTGCGACTCGCTTTAACAGGAAGCTGGAGATATTCTGTTCATTGGTCCCAGATCCTTTAGCATTGGCAGAGGACGCATTATAACATCTGTGGGACAACCTGGAGGTGTATGCCTTCCCTCCGTTTTGTTTGATCCATCAAGTTCTGAACAGGATAATGAGTTCACAGGGTCTCAGGATGACTTTGGTAGCACCTCTGTGGCCTCAGGCGAAGTGGTTCCCAGATCTGCTGTCATTGAAAAAAATCCTGTCTCTTCACGGTTGGAGGCTATCAAGTTTCTCCTCCGAGTGAGAGGCTTTTCTCAGAAGGACAGCAGGGCATATGTCCAGCAGTCTCAGAAAGTTGACCTCCGTGGTTTACCAAGGCAAATGGGCGATCCACTGTGATTGGTGTCGTAACGGGGTTTTTCTCCACTTGTAACCTCTATTCAGCAAATAGCAGACTTTTAACCGTCCTCAGAGACGAGAAACGTTTGTCCGTTTCTGCCATTAAAGGCTACAGGCTGGCCCTGAGTTTGGTGTTATGCCTTAAATGTATCAACATCACCTCTTCCTTTCTAGTTAAGAGGTTTGAGCAGTCAAGTTCTCCTAGAGAGCTCAAGCCTCCGATGTGGGATGTTTCCTTGGTTCTCAAGAGCTTCACTAGGAGTCCATATGAGCCCTTGCGTCGCTTATCTGACTGGAACTTTACGCTCAAGGCAGTTTTCCTTCTGGCCTTGGCATCTTCCAAGAAGGTAGGAGAGCTCCACGATCTGAGCTGTGAGGTAAAGCACACCACGGGTTGGGGGTCGTTGTCCTTCAAATTTGTCCCGGAATTCGTGGCCAAGACCCAAAATCCCCCTGTGCACGATGACAGGTTCACTTGTTATCCATTCCATCACTGAATGACTTGTGGGTGGTGATGCTCAAGAGCTTTTGTTGTGCCCTGTCCGGGCCCTGCGTTGCTATCTTAAAAGGACTCAGCACCTCAGACCAGGCTGCCGCAGACTTTTTGAAAGCACAGGGCGTACAAGAAAGAGGTGTCTAGGGATACTATCTCTTTTTGGATATGGGAAGCCATCAGACAGGCATACTTGTCCCTTGACGATTCCACCACCACGTCTGTGCAGGCTAGAACGCATGATGTTAGGGGTATTGGTCCCTCTCTGGCTTTCAAAAAGAACTTGGCTGTACATAGAGAGCTGAGCGCTGGTACTTGGTTACACCAGTCCACGTTCGCCTCTTTCTATCTTAAGGGTGTTGCCCACAGATCTGCGGACACGTTTTCCCTGGGTACTGTGGTGGTTGCCTAAACAAGTTGTATAACTCATAGTTTCCCCTAACAGGTCACTTTTGTATCTTACCTAAGATGATTGTGTGGATGAGAGAATGAGAGAGTTGGCTGGTCTCCTTCTTTCTCTTGTACCTTTCCTTCTTCCTTCGGGCGGGTTAAGGAATAGACACGCCATTCGCTGGACAGGTCTGATACAGTGAGTAAGGTAGTCATACTGATAGTGTGGTCGCTTAATATGCAAATGTCAAACCCTCTATTTGGTAGCATATACTCCACTCCTTGGCAAGGAGGAGTTGAGAGTAGTACAAACCCTGGTGTGTTGGTTTGCTATTAGACAGTCAAGAGTTTCTCTTTGGTTCCCTATACAATGGTTCTCCCATATATTATTGTACGGCACTCAGGTTCTGAGTGGTTAGCTATCAGTTTATCTAGCTTCTCAACGGACTTCAGTCCCCCTCCAGAAGTCATTTCTTCTGGAAGCTGGACTGGTGGGTAGGCCCCCAGCCAGTCTAGGATGTCTTGTACCACCCTCCAAGTATGAGTCTATCCTATTGTTAAGACTGAAGGTTTGTTCGCGGATGAACAAATGACAAATTTTCTTAGACAATTTGTATTTTTCATAGCTACAAACCTGAGGTCTTAACATTATACTGCCCGCCTCTAGCCGCCCCTCTGTGTGTTAAGACATCCTGAGTTTGGAAAGACTGACGTGTTGTCATAGGTGAATGGTCGCCACCTGATCTATGGATGCATTGCCAGATATCACAGGATTCCTTTCTTTCATCTGTTTTTTAACCGAATCCAGCTAGGCTCTAGAAATTATCCTATTGTTAAGACATCAGGTTTGTAGCTATGAAAAATACAAATTGTCTTAGAAAATTTGTCATTTTACACATTATTTACCTATTATGTAATGCATTACAGTAATATGTTACTTCAAGGTTTTCAGAAGGCAGTTACCATTGATAGTTTCTCCATAAATTTTTATTCTTTTTGGGTATTCCAGTGGCCATGAGTTTTGAATTCTTACTTTTTAAATACTGTAATGACAAGTTTGTTGTTTATATATTAAAACAGAGGGATGATAGTAGTTCATTATGTTCATGTTCTTCATAACAAGGTGTTTTAAATTGTAATGTTTTTCAAATGTTCTATATAAATAAGAAGTGTATTTTTTTTAATTGCAGGTATTAGTCGTGTGTCAGCAGAATACATGGAAGGCTTGTGTTCTCAGCTTCGAGAAAGTGAAACATCACGTTGGCAGTTACATGATCAGTGCGCTCGTTTGGAACGTTTGGTTAATGTTCTTCGAAAGAAAGTGAATGGCCTTAGTTCTTTGGAAACCACAGGGCGTCAAGAAGGTACCAAACTAACTTTAGTAGATTTGACTCTTCACAGATCAAACTCAGATTGTCCTCCCAGTTCAGTACAGCCTCACCTCCCCACATCTACCTCTTCTGAAGGTGAACCAAAGGATAGTCTGTCATCTTTAGAAAGTGTTGAAACTGCTTCAGCCTCATCGTGGAGGAGAGGGGATGTCCCTAATTCAATTCACTCTCCTACAGTTCTCCATTCCAGTAGCATATTGCAACATGAAACTAGCTCAGGCTCAGCCCTTAGTTCTCATCATGTCCATCATTCAAATTGTGTTCATTCCAATTTATCACAGTCCAACCCAGAAAAATTAATTCCCATTAATCCCAGTACCTCAAGCTGTTCAGCTTTATCAAGTCACGCTCCTCATGTTTCCCCACATCATAGGCAACAGGGCTCAAGCGATGTTACTGAGTGCGACCCTCGTAACATTCCCGGTGTTACAATTGTGGGACCCATAACTGAACTTTGAGTTTGTCTAGAAATGTTTTAAGCTCAATATAATAGGTATGTTAATCAAATAGTCAAAACTGCATACCTGACAAGTATGATTTTTGCAGGTTTCTTAAGTGAATTGTTGAAATGAAAGAATGTAGGGTGATTAGTTATAGATATAATTCATTATATCATAAAGTATCTCTTTGACTGGTTACAAATAAATATTTTGACTTGATGACTTCCAGTCTCCGTCCTTTGTCGTACTTATATGTGTGATACACCTGCCTTGCATGGTTTGTCGTCATGGTTTCCTAGTATGGTGCTTTGTGAAAATACATTGATGTGTTAGAATTCATATATTAATAGTGAGAAGGCCTGTACTATCTAAGGCCTTTGCAGGATGTAGATGCTATATTAGGAAGTAAGATTTTGCTCCATTCTTAAATGACACGATATAAAAGAACAGTACTGAGTTTGATTTTTATAAAGATTAAAGTATTTGCAGTCTACAGTAAGTTTACAAAACTTTGATCAGGCTTCTGCTATCTACTTTCATGGGCCTTCCTCTGAAGGTATGTCAGTGTCTGATTTTTTTTTTTTTTTTTTTTTTTCATGTGATCAAAACCAAGATTAAGATATTTCTTGTACTTAGACTTCCTGTGTGATTATGTTCTATAATTCCAGTTTGTTGGCAATTTCATGATGATTTATTCTTTATGTTTATAGTAGGAATAAGCAAATTCTACATTGTCATGTTTTCAATTTAAAATACCAGCCACACTTGGGTATTTTAGCAGTATGGAGAATTATTTTCTCCTAGAATAAAATAGTTGTTAGGGAAGAAGGCAAACCCATATTACAGTATTGTTTTACAAGTCTTAACTTAGACAATTTTGAAGAGTGAACAATATAGTAGTTTAGTTAGCATTTATTACAATTTCCATGCCCTCTTGCCTCTGTTCTCCCAAGTATATTATATGATTGGACTTTGCCATTTTTTTCACCAAGGGTTGATCTGTTATTCATTTTTCATTTTATGCAAAATAGCAAACATGTATTCCATGGAATGAATTAATTGCTTGCTAGGTTTGTTTAGTTCTTCATCTTTTACCTTAATAGCATATGCTGTGACTCTTGCAATTTGTTTAACATGTTATTCATACCACAGTTTTAACAGACAGGGCACAAAAAATGTTTAAGTATTTGCTCACTTTATAAGGGAAAACTAGCATCAGTAGTATGTCTAGCCAAGAAAATTGTTGCATTGTGCATATACCCTCTATACACTGAGCCAGTACAGAGATAGGTGAAAAAAAAGGGGTATTGTGGAAAAAGAAAAAATAGATAATTTACTGAAAGTAGTGATTTAAGATATCTCCAAAGCACTTTTGCAGCTGGAGAATTTGCTATACCTAACTTGAATAGTTTTTCTCCTGGTGCCATTCTATCAGGTTGTTGTTTTGTCCTTACCCTGAAAATGTTTCCTAGAAATTGGTAACAAATAGGATGTTGAAAAAGATCTGAACATTCTTAGTGCTAATCAAGGCATAGCTTGCGGCCTAAGTGAGTGAAACATTTTAGTTTGTTAGTCGTTCATCAAAACTTTCAACATAGATATTATTACTAGGGTTGGTGAAATTGTCTGAATTGGTGCGTATTTAGATTGTCATTTAGAGAGCAACAAGATATGAGATTGTCATTTAGAGAGCAACAAGATATGTTAGCAAAATCATAGGTATAAGTACCACTGTCTTTGATGACTAACAGTGGAGGGCTTGGGGCAGCACAAAAGGCACTTTTAATGTATATCTTGGAAGAAAGTTTATATGGAAAGACTACACTAGTTTGTCGTTTGACTAATTTTTGAAATTCTTTGCTCTGTGTTTGGCTGTGGATCATCATGGGTATTAGTGGCCTTGTGTAAGAAGAAACCAGTCATATATGGCAATGATGTCACTGATTTTTTTTCTTCATTATGTTTTGATGTCGTTCATTATTATAGATTAGGTTTAAACGAGTGGGGAAATCTTGGTATGGACTTTTTGAAAGATGACTAAGGCTGCGAGTGGGTCGGTAAAGACAGCTATGGTTGATGATTGATCTGTTGAACAGTAGTCAAAAAGTATCATAATTATTATTTATTAATGAAGATAGTAGCATAAGTAATGATTAGTTCCAAAAAGATTGTAAACGTCTGCCACATTCCTCTGTTAATCTTAATTCAGTAAATTGGCTCTTGATGACTGAGGTGATCTAATGAAGTTTATAAATTATGCATAATTGTAGGATCATGTGTTTCAGAGACATGGTGGAGGCATTGTGGTTTCTAATGATGCATTGTTACAAACAACCTTATAGACATATTTTTCCCCCACAGTTACCACTGATGAAGTAACTGTGATTGAGATGGTGTTTTACAAGGCACTGAGGTGTGTTTCTCTGCCTCAACCTCAGACTAAGAATATGGGTGAATTTATAGAAAAGCGTAGAGATACAGATTTATTCTGTTCATCTGTTTTTAATGTATCAGAGAAGATTAAAGTAAACATTATGTACTAGGTGAACTCAGGGCTTTTACCAAATGTATTGCTGCTCATGTGTTAAATGAATAAGAAAATAATAAGCAAAGGTAAATTAACCAAAAAATATTTCAAGTAAAAAATAGAAATGGAAATTAGGAAAAGTTACCGTAAGTCAGTGGTTCATGATAAATGGGAATTAGGAAAAGTTAAGTCAGTGGTTCATGGCCCCTCAGATTAGTAGTAAGTTAGTTTCTCTTAAAGTAATGAGTAATACTACTTGGAAAACCATCACAATTTTGCAGTAGAGGAAATAAAAGACTTTTGGTACTGGTTGTTGTGATAATGTAACACCTCAGCAGATTAATATGATACTTGATGCTATGCAAAGCAAGTAGCATACATTATTTCTTGGAGGGCAGGTGTTGAAAGTGCTCTTAGAGTCCATGCAGGTACAGAGCTTGTGTTAGATGACCAAACAGGTTATCTTCTAATGATTGTAAAGAACCAAGATCATCATGTTAGGGATGGTTACCCAGAAAAGTTCTTCCACATTTTCAGTAATTTATATTCACTAAACAATAATGTATTCTTGTGTTATACAGATGGAAATGATTTTTCTCATAAGAATAACATAGTTAATTTTACAGATATATTAAAAAATGGCAAGACAGTATTTCATTTAAAGAAAGTTGCATGAAACATTTTGAAAAATTCACTTTAGAACACTAGGAAGGATGAACAAAAAGGAAACTAAAGTGTGAATCCAAAATTAAAGCATATCTAATTATTTTTGTCAAAATTGCATGGAAAGGTAACTGTCTTACATAGGCGTTGAAAACACAATAAAAACAGAACAATAGGCTACATAATCTTGCCTCTTACCTATGATGTCACATATGTTGATTGAAAGTAGGTGGATGTGCAGCTTTCCATCTTTGGCTGTCAGTCATCAAATGAGGGTAATGTGTTGATAAGCTACATTATTTGGCAGCTTAGCAAGAACAAAACAGCCATATTGTTGATGGGTGCGACGAAAGAGGAAATGTGAGTATGTGTACCTTACATAAAAAGTCCCTGTTGCATTAGTCACACTGTTCTCAAAGATCAGCAAAAGATCAGCTTAACCCTCATAATAACTGGTGTTTTGATGAAGAGGGAAAATAAGCTTCTAGTTGATATAGTCCATTCACACAAAAAAAATATTGAAAGAGAGAGAGAGAGAGAGAGAGAGAGAGAGAGAGAAGACAGACAGACAGACAGACAAAGTGATTTGTCTGATAAGTTGTGTATCCACCTTAGACCAAATGTAAGTAATTTTCCATATTTACTCTACATAATGAGTATACATATATTTATTTAGTATCAAGGTTTGTTTTACCCAAAGATCCAGAATGAATAAAGTTAAATGAATTACAATATGCATATGCTTAGAGTAAATAATTCACTATAGTACTATGTTATTCATGGAAAGATTTTATAACACCATGAAAATATAATTTGATGTAAATTACAATTGTAATGTTATGAAGACTAATAAGTATAGTACTCTCTTAGACCTATGTAGACTAATGTAACTTAGAAGCAAATAATAATAGTCACAAATATTGATAGCCTTGGAAGTGCAATAGTAATATCCTTTTATTTGGTAACATATACTAAGATATTTAAAAAAAAAAAAATCAGTTGAAAAAGAAAATGGGTCGGAAATTCCTCTTAATATATCACCATAATTATCATCTCATGTAAAGTGATATTTTATGGGCAAGCTTACAAACGAAAAGTTTTTATTTTATTTGAGCACTCCTCCATTATTTCAGTTGATTACAGTAGTAAATGGTCTTCAAGGACTCCTCATGTTATGCCAGGCAAGGTAATTCTCGCACAAGGGATTAGATATTGTTTCAGGCATCTATTTGCTTAACGAATCAAAAGTGGCATTGTAGTTGGTTTTATCAATCCTTCTATCTTCCTCTTGAACATACCTCACTTAGAACCATGTAGCATTCCTTTGTTACAGGATAAACAGTTTCTTACCTCACCAAACACCATTTACTCATGCAGGGATGCTCATTGCTGTTTGACTGGATTGAACACATGATAAGCATGGTGGGCACATAAGTGTCTTGTCACACAAAAAACTTAATTCCATTCTAACAGTAGATGTAAGTCATTTTGCAGACAGCATGTAGTCAGTGAATTAAACTCTTACCATCACCCAGACTGTTGAGAGTTGGCTGTAATTCAGTTCCATTATCCAGTAATCTCCATTTATTGCACAGTCCCATTGCCTTGGTTAACTTTGACACGTGTCCTTGTTTTGGTTATCAGCCAATCATAATAATTTTCAGAATTTTGTAAAGTGGATTATGGTTCATGTAAGCAATTTTAAACAAGCTAAATTTAAACGAATGCTAAATCTAAGACAGCATGTAGGAAAGTACTGTAAACAGTGGTTTTAGAATGTCATATTAATCACCAAGTAATAAAGGATGCAAAATGTCTTTTGCATCAGCAGTTAAAGTTAATTCTTTTTAATGATAAGTAAAATTCTTTTAAAACTTAGTTTAAAATCATTGGATAAAAAGGTATCAAGTGGTGTCTAACTCTCCGTAGACATTAAAATTGAAGTTCAGGAATAAGGGGACTTAAAGAATCAGATGAATCACAAAATAGTACCAGAAATCTAAAGTATAATACTGTTTCACTGCAAGATGTTATGTAATACTTGGCTAGCAAGGTATTGAAAGGTTCTCTTTACTGTGCCATCTCCATGCACAATACACATTACCTGTTGGCAGCTATGCCTCCAGTAACATTTTGAATTGCTTCTCTTTAGTGTGGACCTCAGTTTCATCTTGGTTTTTGAGCAGTAATATGATATTATTTGAGAGATTAGCACACTAGCGAATTCTTGTTTTGTTTTTACTGTACACACGTTCACAATTTGTGTGCAGGTGTGTACCCATTAATTATTGCATGGAATTGTATTAGTCAATACTTAGTTCATTCCCAACTAGTTTGTCATGAAGTGCTTTGTGCTGTGTGTTTTATTGATGGTTTTCAAATACATTTTATAGTTTGTTTAACCATTCAAATTTAAACACCTCTCAGCAAGGGTTCTTTTTATATTAGTATTACTGACACCTATGTTAGCTATCTCATTCTTCCTCTTATTTCAGATTATATTCTGCTTTTATAAAAAAACAAATATTTGTTTTAGTATGTGAATTTATAGTTAAACTACCGTAAAGTATTTTGTGGTCGATGCCTACTAGTATCAGTATTGGCCTCATATGCAGCAAGTGTTCAGTAGTGTACTGAAGTTGTTTTAAGATATTAGATTTTTATTGGTGGTTTAGATAATTCATATTTAGGATGTCTGCCAGTCACCTTCTCCCAAACATTTTCTGTGTAAGTGAAGTTAGATCATTTCCACTTTCCATTTTCGATCTTGAAAAACTAGAGAGGAGATGGAGAACATGTATCCTCCTGGAGCTTGATATACTATGCTGTGAGTATAGTAGTAGTACTGATAGATTTTATATGCCTGTGATTAGATTTTTTGTAAACATCCAAAATGATTAAAAGTGATTGATAATGTGGGGTCACAAATTGATATGATTGCCAAGACATAATGTAAACAAATATGATGTGAAGATTTTCATATATGCCTGTATTCATATTCATTGTGTTTGAGTTAGAAATTGTAATGCATAAATTACAGTTTCATTAATGTACTGCTATTAATAGTAGTAGTATTATACCTGCTCAAAGATGGTAGACTGAGATATAAATAGTAATTGCTTGATATGGAAACTACTTTTATTTCTTGATAGGTGAAATTTCCCTTCAGAAGGAAAGCTCTGTTTTAACCAGACCACCTGCTTTATTGCTGGGTCTTCTTAATGGTAAAGGTGTGCTGTGTTACTGTCCAAAGGCCTTTTAGTTCACTTCATTTTCTTGGTTGCCTGTTTAGCACTTTCAACCTTCCTGACCCTTGTGCTTGGAAGCTTACGTGGAGGCATTCTGCTCACTTCTGTTAAGAACAGGGTTGGAAACAGGCAAGGCACTTGAATAGTCAGAAATATCCATGAAAGACTATTAGATAATGTCTGTCATGGCTGTATATATGTAATGGCACTGTGAACTGGCTCATTTCAAAGTTTGACATTTTTTTTTTGTGTGTGCTGTTCGGGAAAGAGTTAAAATTTAGCTTTTTGTTTTGTTTCCTGCACTACTTCTGAGTTTACCCCTCAGAGAGGCAGGGTTTTCTTGTGTGGGCAAACCCAGGCCAATGTCAGACAGGTATTTTTTTTGGCAAATATTAAATTCAAAAAGTTTTGAGAAGAAAAACTTTGTGGTAGACCATTGAAAATGGAAATAAGTAAAAAAGTTAGGAAAATATGAATTAGAAATATATGTTGTCATTCTAATGCCACAATGAACTCAGAAAAAGAGAGAAGAGGGATAGAAAGGCAGAGTGATAAGAGAAATTTTCAAATATTAGTGTGTTTTGACATTCAGCTTAACTTTTTGAACATTCGCTATGGATAATGTCAAACAGATCAGACTAATACTTAAGGACTAAAACTACCTGGCAATAAAATTGACTGTTGAAATATCAGGAATGTGATACAATTTAGGTTTTGGCTTTCATATGGACTTCTAGCTTAGTCCTTCTTGGCCATTGGACTTGAAGTGGGTATTTTGTTCTAGAATAATTTTCACATGTGGTTAGTCCTCGACTTTTGGCCGAATATGATTCCCAACTATGAAATATAATTTTTTAAATAATAATTTGAAATAAACATAAGCCTTGAACTTCATATAATGTATGTTAACTCTTTTAATTATGCCATATCTTTTTATGTTAGGGTGTAAATCTTTTTGCCACATTAACTTTTTAAGTAGTACATAATTCTGTTATTCCATTTTTATTCCTTCATTAATTCATTCATTGCAATTGCAAAGATTTTATAAGAAATTAGTCTCATATTTCTTAGGGATATCACTAGTTAATCATGGATTGATGTAAGGCAGATAGTAGATTGTAAGTTAGAGAGTTTGTTATTTGGTTATTCATTTTATAATAAGATTGGATTTTGTTTTCATATATGTTAATGGGTACTGTACATTGATTTTTGATTGACTGTGTACTACTCCCACAGATACTAGCAAATGTTTCTTTTGTTCATATATGGTACCAACCCCGGTCTTTTGTAACGGAAAGTCTCTTAGCTCTAACTGGAACCATTTAATAGAACAAGGTTGGTGACAACAGGATGATAGCGAATGGGGAGAGAGCAGACACAGACTCCTCTCTCCCCATTCGCATGATGCACCAGTCATCTCTTAACTATCTTCTTGCAAGATGTGCGCTGCCCTTTCTCGCATAGAAGCCAGTTTATTATGCACTTCCTGCCCTATCTAAACCTTGGCGTTTTGGTGTTTCGCTTTCTTTTTGTTTGTGTGTGTGTGTGATTCTGTTATTTTTTTTGTGTTCGTCTGTGGGATTTGCATTAGAGATGCAGGCACTTGATTCATTTAAGAAGGCTTTGCCTCAGAGAAGATGCCCAGGGGTAGGTGACAATCCTTGCTTTTGTTATTTAGCCTCTTTTGATACTGATCCTCATACCACTTATAGCAGATGCAGATTTAATGATTCCAATGTAATCCTTGTTCTGAGTGTTAAATGATTCCAATGTAAGTGACCCTTGTTCTGAGTGACAAGCTAGAAATAAAAGATAGCAGAAAGAACAGATGGTTGTAGAAACTGAAAACCGAAAGGAATATATGTCACTAGGTGTATGAATACCCCCAATTCTTCTCTCGTTCCTAACTCTCCATGTGGTATCTGTGCGCATGATCAACAGGTTTCTTCAATGTAGAGTTAATACTGTAACATGATTGGTTGAACATGTATTCATTCGACTGTGTCCCTCCCAGTTCCGCCATTTTCCTAACTTAGAAGTTGGTCTTTGTACCAAAAGCTCCCCTGTAACAGTGCGCATACTCAATAGCATTTGGAATAGTAGTAGTAGTAGCTTGGATTGGCTTTTGAAACAACTACTTTTCTCGTGTTATTCCTCTTTTGTTTTTCAGCTTTTTGTCTCTGTAATGTCATATACAATAAGAAATACCACAATAACATAATATCACCCTCTCCCTGTGATCTACCCCACCCAGAACTCCGCTTTCTGTCAGGGTCCTCTACCGTGTAGGATCATAATAGAACAAATGAGAGAATTAACCTGTCCACAAGGCCTACCTGACCCAGAACCCCACTTTCCTTAGGGTCCCCTACTATGTAAAATGAATAACATCCCTGAGGCCTACCCCCCCAAAACTCGGTATGTATTCCCAATGGGTCCCCTACCTTTTTGGAAAAAGTTGTGATGTGAATTACAGGTTAATTACACCATCCCCCCCAAAATAATGGTAAATTCTTGATAAGCACCCAGAATACTAATGGAAAAATTAAGTTCCAAAGAAACATCCAACTTGGATTTACTACTTAGTTCTACCAAGGAATCTTAGAATGTGAAGCAGGGTGAGGTTGAGTAACACGTTTCCTCACCCATAGAATTTAATAAGTAGATTTGAGTGAGTATGGAAAAAGAATTATGCTAAGCTTTGGTTGTAGTGCTTGGCCTAAATCTTGATAGTCTGACAGCCCATACGAATATCAGTAGGGCCATTGTGTCTGTGTATGTATGTATGTATGTATGTATTTTATATATATATATATATATATATATATATATATATATATATATATATATATATATATATATATAGATGAGATAGATAGATATATATATATAGATATATAGATGACAGGCTATCTCCTTGTTACCCTGTCCTTCCTTGTGCTGTGGCCTGCTTCTGCCAACGTATTGTCATTATACATATATATATATATATATATATATATATATATATATATATATATATATATATATATATATTATATATATATATATTATATATATATATATATAATACTTATGTATATACATGTGTACAAACTTATATACACAGTAATCTGTATCTTCATTATCTAAAAATCGACACTATCCAAGACACCCAGACCCTTGACCAAAGCCCCAAAGATATCTGATATATATAATTTAAAAAAAATTAATAAAATGCTCTTTGCTGGTTGGCAATGCTGTGCAGCCTCAGGAAAATGTAGTTAACACTGTTTACACTCATAAACAGACCAAGGAATGGTTGGGGGCTTGGCAGAGACCTGGAGAAGTTTCCAGGGTGGGGGAGAGGGGTTGCATGGCTTGTCACTATGCGAGAGAAGAGGCAGTTAGGGTTTGTAGTGGAACTCACTCAGATGTAGGGTTGTTTTGGAAGATGGATGGAGCTGGGGAACTGTTACTCTGGCTTGGAGGGGGTAGGGATGCAGTGATGGATGGGTGAAGAAAGCTAGGTAGACATCTGACTTGATTGGGCTTGGTTTGTTTCATGTTTTTAATGTGATTTGTACATATTTTATTAAAGGATATGTACAGTACTGTACTGTCATTTGTAATGAAATACATATATCAACCACAAAACAAAGGAACAAAAGGTGAGATAAGGTAGTGTGAGGGAGAGAGAGGGTGAGTTTTTTTTTGACAAATACTGTAAAAGTAAAAGAGAGCTAATAGGAATAGGACAGCACATCATTTAAGAAAATGAGAAAAATAAAAGTTGGTCACAAAGCTTGTTATTATTAATTGTCTTTTGTAGTTATGAAGACAAAAGGAACCAGTTGACAGGTAGAGAACAGAAAAAGCTATGGAGGTATACACTACAGTTCACAATTCCCCAGACAATGAAAATAAATATCCAAAAAATAAATAAGTTAAATGGGCTGAATTCCCCAGACAATGAAAATAAATATCCAAAAAATAAATAAGTTAAATGGGCTGAATTCCCCAGACAATGAAAATAAATATCCAAAAAATAAATAAGTTAAATGGGCTGAATTTATCATTTAAAATAAAACAGTTTGGAGAAAATGCCCATTTCTTTTTTAGTTAACAGTCAAAATATGGGCATCCAAAAAATAAGTTGCAGTTGTCCTAAATAAAACTACTGTGGATTGATCAAGTAACTTAACAAATTAATGAAAATATAGAACAATGTACGTACTATTACCTATGGTCACAACCACCGCAGACATCCTAAAGAATGTTGATTCTATATATTTTTATTAGGAGATTAGGAGACCTGTCTCTTAGTGTTGTTTGATTGGAAATGCTTGCTATGCAGCTGCATTCAACATATTTTCATTGGGAAAGTATACTTGTTCTTTCTAGTAATTGTGTCTCTATTAAGGATGCTTCTAGCATAATTCAGCTGACATATTGATAAAGGGTTTTTTTTATTTAATAGTATGAACAGAGATGCATTATGGCCAAACTGGTAAGTGTAATTGGGAGATTATTAAGTGTTTGTGTAATATTTAAGCATCTTGGCTTGGAAATCCTCTTATTGCCTGGCAACTTTGAAGATTGTAACTGCGATGGGATACTTACTTCTTATCTATTTGTAGTGTTGAATGGGTAGTATCCTGCTTGTAGAGTGTGGGAGGTCTGCAAGTGTGCTTGGTGCTTGGAAGCACAGCAGTTTCGTAAAGAATTTTTGTTTTCGTAGATTATGGAGGGTAAGGAGAGCACCACCTCTTTTGAGTTCAGCCAAATGTGGTATTGCTGGATGCACAGAACTTTTGTTATTCACAATCAGCTTAAGTCAGGGGTTGCATCAATTACTTCCACTGCTTGTAGCAGAGTGGGTTGATCTATGGTCTCTTGATGGAAGGTTCTCTAGTGAATATGTTTAACTTCCTCCTGCAGATGACATAAGAGATGCTTTGAGAGGCATATGAATGCCATCTCATCATAAAAGTAAGGACAGCCTCTCTCTTTCCATTCAAATTTGTACAGTGTATGATGGTATATCTCAAAATATCGGGAGCATTGTAGGACTGTTTCTGAGAAAGTCTGCTCTACACTTAATTTTTTTTATAAATTACAAGAACCATCTTGTTATTGGGAATAATGGCAAACTTGTTCTTCAGATTTTCAGGGCTGCTTGACCCTGTTTTTGCTTTTGATATATGATGTTCCTTAAGGAGTCAAGTTATTCAGGTTATGTTTTTGTGTTCTCTGCATATCAGTTTTTTCAAGGTACTTATCTGTCACTTGATCTCCCTGTTAGGGAAGCCATTGTTGACAATTATCTTGGTAGACTTGTCAATCTGTAATAGTCTTGGCCCAGGAAAAGCAATGAAAGATCCCCTGATACACACTTTGCCCATTAAGGCAGAGGCCTAGGGTGGGTGTATACTGCCGTGGAGTGTCTGTTGGTGTCTGTTACTTTGATATCAAGGAAGGAAGTGTCCCCTCAATGCTTTCCTTGCAGGTAAACCTTTGGAGAGGGTTTCTCCAAAGATTCTTAATATTTCAAGGTTTTCAAAATCTACCCTCGTAAATGTGTCATCTGTGTACTGGTGGTAGTTAAAAGGGATAGGGAGTGTGGTGAAGAGCTGAAGAAGTTCTCTTTAGTTACTTTCATGTGAAAATTAGCAAAATTGAAGATCAAGGGGGACCCCCATTACTATACTGCTCATTGGGTGTAAAAAAGTCCTCTGTTAGAAGTGAAGTGGCCCTTTTATATATGCAACTTAGGATAGTACAAGGGGCTTCCTCAGGGATGTTGAATTTTGGTGCTGTGTTATCCCTGTACTTTATATACAGGCTGTAATGTATTGTCTTGTATTTGGTTTCATGTTGCATGTCAGCTAACCCCATTGAATTTGGAAAGACGTAAATTTTCTCTAACTAATGACATATTCTGAAATTTTGCCCTTGCTTTTGGGGAATGATTAGGTGTATAAGTATTTTTTTCTTGTTTTGATCTTAGACCAGTAGGCATCTCCAACTGGCCTTATCATGATGTACTGAAATTTTTTGAAAAACCTGAAAATTGCTTTCACCATTGACAAAAATATATTAATAAATACTCCAAGCCTTAGAATGTCTGCTGTACATATTTCTGCAATGTTTTTAATTTTTAACTACCAAACGTGACCTTTGACATGGTTTTCAAAAGCAATTTGTGTAAAAATGCTATTTTTTCCCAGAAAAGTTTATTTTTTTATAACATTTTATAGTAAATTGACCCAAAGGCACTGCTGTAAATTCAAAATTCTACCTGTGTCCAATTCTCAAGTCTTTTGAATATTTGCACTTATTGCTGTTCCAGGTTTGACCTCTGGTAGGGCTTTCATTATTGTCACTGTATATGATTTTAGATTTTTTTAAATTGACTGTGGTATGCAAATGCTGTAGTTAAGTTTTAAATTGTATATTTCAAAGTTGTGTAGATAATCATAAGAAAATCACTCAATGAGACTTGGTAGTAGTGATGTGAATATTACCCTAGAAAATAATTTTCTACAGCCATCGAAAGGTGAATTATTTTTTTTTTCACTTTTGAATGAACATGTATTGTATTACATTACATAACAAAGAAGAGTTTTTAGAAAAACGCATCCATACACCTACAAAATGTCAGCCAAGAATACCATTTTTTGCAACCCTCAAAGATTAAAAGTTTCAGAAAGATAATTTCAACAGACACAAATAATTGAGATTTAATGCCAGCACTTTTATACACTGTATTTTCAAAAACAGTAAAAATTGCACTATCTAGACAGGTATTTATGAGCTAACCTTAGTTTTTATATCTGCCTTGATCACACTTGCATCTCTTGTAAAGCAATATTTGTATAGACAAATTATATGTGATTTCAGTAGCTGTACACTTATAAGTAGATTGCAAGCACACTTTAGAATATAGATTTTTACCATCTTGCAAAAATAAGATAATACATATATTACAGTGTTGTATTATAACCAGCAACTGTAACAGTCAATTGGTCCTCATAGCATTTCTTGTAGCCCAGGTTAAAGACATGAATTAAAGTCACAAAGAATTGTCTAAGGGAATTTATTGAGAATGTATTTTGAAGTACTGATTACTTTTCTGTGGAATGGTAATCTCTTCCCAAGTCATTTTTTATAATTACTGAAATGTTAGTACTATTAAGCTGAACAGTTCAAGCGATCCAGAAAGAAGTAATTCAGTTGTTCTTAGGAATGGAAAAAAATATCCTCCCCCACTTTAGTTGTAGGGGTATTTATATCAAATGGGGAATTTTACACTGATAATTATGGATGTTTTACAGTAGTAGATGTAGAGAGAGATAGAGTTTGAACATTTTCAATGGATTTTTTAAAAAGAATTTTTCATTTATAGATGTTAGTGTTATAGTAGGGATTAATATATTTCACTCCAGCTGGTATTATTGATAATTGGAATATGTAATAGTATGGAAAATCTAGCTTGTAACATTAACTGTTCTTTCAAGATGAATGTTTCATTTGCAGCAAATATTTTATTTTCTAATTAAGGAGACCAGCCAGTCAAGAAACTTTGTAAATTGGAAAATGATGTAAAATTGAGACATTTTTCTGTTGCTGTGTGGCACTCAACTCTCTGAATATAGAGAATTTCATAGAATTTATTACAGCTTTGTTGTACTTTCCCACTTCTAACTGGACTGTAACTTTTGTCGTCGAATTAACCTTAAAATTTACCAATTACATACGCCTTTTCTCCCTTCTTAAGGTGTCTAAGTAACATTGTGGCACAGTATCCCATAATTTACCCCTGTATTCCTGGCATCGAAGATATTCTGACCTTGAAGATGTACCCCAGTTTCAACCAGCAAATAAAAAAAGGACAAAAATGTTGACTCAGTATTATTAATTGATTGTTTTATATTGGTGGGTGAGCTTTACATAGTACTATATATGGGTAGGGCTATAGCTGGTCCAGTATTTCAAAAATTTGATAGCATTATGTTTAGGTTTATGAAGAAATTTTAAAACATCACAGGTAAAGGTCAAACCACAATAGAGGATAAAACAATATGGAAAATTTTATTGCACTGTTACACTTTGTAAAAATATCACAAGAATAAGATAAAATTAAAAATAGAATAAAGATTAAAATTCACACAACACAAATGAAAACTATTTTAATCTTCAAAACCAAAAAATATTTTGCATAGATTGATTACAATACTAGTTTCTGTAGTAATGTTTAATAATAGGGACTTTTTTATTTTGTTTTCTGCGATACTACTTTTGTTTATTTACTGTTTTAAGTGGGTGTAATTTGAACTCTTCATATAGAGTTATGATTACTGTCTTGAAAAGATAACCATCTGGGCTTGGGATAGGCCTATGAAACCAGTAATCTTTGGCTTGTAGGATGCATGGTAAATATCCAAGATTTATTTTGAGAAAAAATAGCATCAATTTACATACTGTAGTAAGCTAAGATGTTTATCTCAATTTTTTATCATTTTTTATTTAAATGCACAAAACAGAAATTTATCTGATTGACTTTTTTTTTATCTTAAAGGGCCAAACTTCAATTTTTTATGTTCTATTATTTGTAATTAATTTTGTTGTGATGGCAAGACTAAGGATTTGAAAATGTATATTTGGAAAATCAGTGATTTCCACAAAGGTTTATAGTTGTTTGTTTGGAAATTTTGAGGTCTTTATACCATACTTTAAGTCTAGACATATGAATTTTTAAATACATTTTGGAAATGAAAAGAGAACGAATGGCAAAAGGGTTACAAATTTATTTATTTTATTTTTTTTTATAAATTTTGATGTGTCTGGTGTCCATTATTTCCTGTACCAGTATCACAGCCATATCCGAGTAAATTAAGATTTTTCAGTTAAAATGGCCAGTCCCCTTTAAATGATTTCTTATCAAAGCTTTTTTTATTGTTTTAAATTTTTCTATGTTGTTTTTTAGAATATGTGAATCTTTTGTTTACTTCTGCTTACATCTTGAGACCAGACAAACTACCAAATAGCTGGTAAAACATATAGGCAGTCTAACAAAAGTGAGGCTCCACTAGCAACATGGTGAATTTCTTGTCTTGTCTTCAAGGAAGCATTACGGGAAGTAAGCTCAACAAAAGTGGTATTGTGGCTGTCATCTTTCCTTTATAATCAATGTATATACTAACTTATTTGATATTTAAATCAATATTGCCCTGTTATGTGCGCCATTTCATATTTTTTATTTTTCTTTCGTCAAAAGTCAGATTTCTTTATATTTGATGATAACTTGAGATTTCTCTTGAGTATGTGTATCTGTGTTGGTGTAACAATTACTCATAAATATACTAAAATGTAGCCATTTTTGTTGTACAACAAGTATTGTATTATATTGTGTGTAAGCATTGGTTTTCTTTGTAGCAATGCATTTTTCTGTATTGCTTTATTGAACGTGTTTTGCATATCAGTTACATTTTATAGGGGGAGTTGTGTATCATGCACGGAAATAACTTTTACCATAGCAATTAGCTTGAAACAGGTGTTTTTTGTTGTATTTATTTATGTATTTTTCTGTATAATATAACTAATTGGTAGAATTGAGGGTATCAGGTATAGTTGTTCAGTTCAGTGTTTAACAGTGTTATTATCAGAGCAAGAGACAGTAGGGCATGAAGGGAATTTGGCAGTCTATCAAAAAAGACCACTTCATTCATTCTTGTAATGGTAAGGAAGACTGGTTGTTTGCTTGTCAGGGCTGGTCAGCCAATATCTAAGATGGGTAAATAAAACTTGTACTAGTAGGAAAGGGACTAAAATGAAATACAGGGATGACACAGTATCGTTGGCCTCATAGCTGAAGTAATTGGCTTCACTGTTTTTTAAAGTAATGAGGAAGAGGCGGGGTTAGTCCTACTTGAAGTTTCCATCAAGTTAAGTATGCAAGGGAGACTTGGTCATGGTCATCAGCAATCTAACAAAGCTTTTCATTATCAATGGCTGGTCAACACGATACCTTTCGTAACCCATTTGTGGAGGGACTGCCAGTCAGATGAGATTAAGGAAACACACTGTTGATTGCTGTGTATCTCTCATGGTGTGTGTTCCACAGAATTTCTAAGGACACCATGTTCTTTTGATTGTTTAAAGTAAATCTGCTTCAGCTACAAGTTATTCTCAAAATAGGACAAGTGATGCATATAAAGTTAGAGCTTTAGTTTTTTACTTTCATTTTTAGTGCAATATGTTTTTTGCTTATTTTGTTAATACACACACCGGTGATAATTTCCATTTTTTATCTAAATGTCTTTTATAGCATATTATCTGCTGGTCATCCTCAAAAGAAGTCACTCTCATGATTCCCCCAGAGCTCCATAAGATAGACCAGACAGTCTCAAAGAGTTCTGTTATATTTGTTCTTGGCCAGAGTAGAGTTTATTGACACAAAAAAACATAAAGGACTCAAGACAAGAGGGCTTTTGTCTTTTTGTGTACAGTGGCTACCTCAGCTCTTCCTCCTCCAGTCAGATGTGGCAACAGGGCCATTTCCTTATTACGTACTCACTTGGTCTGTAATGAAGAAACTTACCAGGGCTTTGCGCTCAGATATTTTTCCTGTGATCTTATTTTGGTAACCTTTGAAGAATTCAACAATGAGGAAAGTTAAGTGCATAGTTTTAAGACCCCGTGAAAAGCTTAGTTTTTTAAGATTTAGACTGGCACGTTCATATTTGTTGAAGTTGGGAATTGGTGGGTTTCCCACAAGGTGAGAAATTAAGATTAGTCTGCTAGGCTACGTTAAGTGCTATACTGGTGTTTTCCTGTCCAACAATGCAATGATATTAGACAATTTTGTCATCAGTCAGTGACTTTTTTAACACTGATGGAGAGGCTACTCAAAAGCAGAAATTGATGGAGAGGCTACTCAAAAACAGAAATTTTGTTAGCCTAATATCTCAGTTACAAAATGTAACCATTGTAGTAGTTCGTAATAGTGCTTGACCATGAGCCTTGGCGTTGACTAAAAGTTGTCTTTAATATCAAGGGACTTTTATCAAGTGTTAATGAAAATTAATTTTGTTGATCTACTCATAGCAGATATTGCTCTGCTTGTAGTGAGGTCACATTCAGAAAATTCACATGACTTGTTTTTTCCTGCAGGAATATTAAATTTACAAAAGCAAAATTAAAATCATACATAATTATTTTGTATATAATTTTACACAATAATTCCAGTAATTGATATTTGTAATTAGTACCATCTAACGTAGCCTATAAAATTTACCTGCTGCTTTGGAATAGACCAGGTAAACAAGATTATAAAATGTTCAGAAATAGGCTTTATGGTATCCAATTAGTTTTTCTGCAATTGATTTTAGTAACATTTGTGAGAAAATACTTTTAAGGCAAAATTAAGGTAATAATTATGAGTTAATATTTTGATACATTACTGCTGTTTTATGAATATATTCCATTGATTATGATACATAACAGCATGCTATGGTTACATAGCATGCTGTAGTAGTAAAGAAAATTCGGTTGGTCACTGGGCATGTATGAAATATGCAATGTGCTCCTGGCAACAAGCTTAGATAATGAAAGAGTTCTCTTTAAACTATCTGTTGGTCATAAGTTTCAGAAGGGTTATAGAAGGAGGCGACTTCATCTTTCTGGCCGAACTCCAGAAGAGCATGTTTCAATCCCTCTCCAAGCAGAATCCATGTTTAGGCCAATACTCCAAAGCAGTGGTTTCTAGAACCTCCTGTGTTGACTCCTCTGATGGAGATTATGATTCTTTCTTTGGGAGAGCTGTCACTAATATCAGACATGAAGTGGGCATGGCTGCTGCAATTGCCCTTCTGAATCTAGAAGGTCCAGGGACACTGTCTTCTGCTTTACATGGGAGAGATACTTCAGATGAGAATCTTGCTTCTCCCAGGGTCTAATCAGGTGTCAAAAGGGGACCCTGATAAGGATTACGCAACCCTGTCTGAAGTGCCTGTATATTTTAGAGGTTATAGTGATTTATCCAGGACTTCTATCCTCTGGGCAGTGGTGGTGCAGCTGCTGTGGTGAAATCGGTTCATGCAGGCTTCCCTGATAGGGAAATTCTGATCGCCGTACTTTCAGAATTCTGGGAAGAAGTTATGAACATTTTCATGGATGTCCTTGGTACTGAGCATCAGTATATCAGAGATGCTATCCATGATTCCCAAGAGGAATTCAGGTCAGTCCTGGATACTGAATTAATAGATGTGATGTGTAAAAATTTCTCAGCCTTTAAACAAGAGAGTAGAATGCCTGCACAGTCTGTCTAGGCAGAGATTGGTTCCCACCTAAAAATTTAAGTCATGGGAACATTGCAGTAAAAGTCCCGAGTCCAAAAAGAAGTTGATTTGGGAGTCTAGATTTCCATTTAAATCAGAGTGGATATTAAAAAACATCCTACCCACTCCCAGAGTACCGATTGGTAACAATAATACGGTCAGTTCTGACTTTTAAAACCTCAATTCCAAATGCAGTACAGGCACCAGTATCCACCCCTGATGATACTGATAACCCTTGGCCCCTTGGCATGATGCCTCAATGTGCATCCTTTCACCTGATAGAAAATACTACCTTATTAAGGAAAGGAAAACTATGATTGAGGTTGAACATGTAGAATTTTAGGACAAAAGATCTTTTTTTAACACTGAATGGTGCCTTGTCCCTCCTTCAGTAGGAATTCAGTAAGTGCTGAAGGAGATGGTTATCTTGCCTGTTGATATAGCAAGGAAAGTCATAGAAGTAACCTTTTTCCAGTTTAATGGAAAATACTGTAGGACTACAAGAATTTCAGAGAACCAGTGCCTTCTCAGGGTGGCCCCAGCCTTCTGTCCCTTCACTTATAAAACAATCAGTCATGTGAAGGCAGATATTTCAGAATTTTGTGGGGACTGGGAGACTAGATTTAATGGCAGGTATGAAGGCATTCATCTCTTGCCATCCCAGTATCAGATAATTCTACAAAAAAATGAACAACACTTGTCTTTCCTTTTAAGAGGAAAAAGCTCCCTTTGGACGTGGCTACCCAACAATTTGGGACCCCAATGAGAAAGTTTTCAGATTGCACAGTCATGGCTGAATTTCATGCTAGACTCCACCTCCTCAATATGTAATAACTTCTACTACTATGCTGGAAGTAGCTATTAGAGGGATTTCAAAATCTTCCAAAACAGTGATCGCTTCTATAGCCAAAACTCTTATGCAGACTCTATGAGGAGCACTATGATTTTCTGAAGTGTTGCACTAAGTCTCAAAAGGAAGCATTAGCAGGTTCCAATGTCACTCCCCAATGTAATCTCCTTAATACATTTTTCCCCTTCTGTTGGGACCTTTTTGAAGAGTCTGATGTCGCTCAACTCTTTGTACAAGCTTGACAATATATACTCTTCTTGGAAAGTGTGAACCAGGGAAACAATACACTTGAGAGTTTCCTCTTCCTAAGCCAAAGAAAGCTTGGTATGACTTGTACCACACAAACCTTCAGTCACTCCTAAAGGATCCCTCCAACAACAGAATAGGGGACAACATCAGTGGCAGCACCACTTTTGAACTAGACTGCAAGGGAAGAGGTCAAGCCCAATAGGACTTGCATGGTCAGGGGTCATATTCTTTAGCATCATGTGAAGAGGAACTCCTACCCTTGGGGACAGTATTATTTTCAGTTGGCTAGGGTGGAAATGGGAATAGTAGTCAACAGACTCCAGTTTCAAGGTTTCCCAATAATTTGGAACAAATTCTGCAAATGTTTTCTGTGGCTGGAGCTTTCTTGAAATAATCTTCGCAGACTGTTGTCTATTCCTACCAGTACTCAAGCCAGAATAAAGAAAGACCTGAAAGGGTTCCTTTCACAGCCCAGTTTTTCAGATGACAGGTGGAATGAATTCTGGGTCTGCTACAGTTTATAACTGTGGTAGGTTCAATCCTCAGACAGTGACATGAGGATGTAAACAGTCTGGCTCTCACATGCCAGAGAGAGGCTTTGCGATAGCCTTCATATGGGAGTCAGAGAGTTGGGAAGCTACTCTGTCTGTTGACCTGGAAGAGGTCTCTGACCAAATAGGTTGTCCTGACTCCACCATTTATACAAATGATAATGCATACAAATGCATCCCCGACCTGTTGGGGAGGTCATTGGGAGGATTGTTAGCAGGAAGTTGGTCGTTTGTTCTGGAGAAGTCTCATATCAGCTTCCTAGAGCTGATGGCTGTCTCTGTCTTTCAGGAAACTAACATCCAAATGGGACCCACATTTTGTTGGTTTTAACAGTATGACTGCAATGTTTTGCATCAAGAGGTTGGGCTCATGCTCAGTATGGTTAAATTACCTCTATGCTGAGAACCCAATTGAAATCTCTGTTGAAACAATTCTGATGCTTATATATCTTTTTGAGAAGTGCTTTGCTATGACAACAATCATGGTATACAAAGCAGCATTGTTGGGACCTTTACCTATATAGTTTTGGGAGTGATTCTAAAATAGAAATAGTACCTTACTTTGATCTTTTGTATTGTAGAGACCAGCTCCTGCAAGACTTCCCATCACTTTGTCCCTGAATAAGGTAATTGTACTCCTGTCTTCCCCTCATTTCAGTGGGCTGAATACAACTACAACTCATATGCTCCAAAAGGCAGTCTTCTTGTAAAAAAAGCTATTTCATTATAAAATCCAGACCAGCTGGAATTTTAAGAAAAAGCCTTGTGGAAGACAGTAATCAATGAGTTTAGTTTAAAATTAAATGTAATTATAAAATTGTAAACCTTGGCCAGTAAAGGTTTTATTGTAGACACTGAAGAACTAAAAAAGTTGTGTTCTCGTGTGACTAGAATATTTAGGAAGGGTAAAATTGTTGCCGTTTTCATGTTCAACAGTAAACTTAATACTATTGGGATGTGCCATACTAGTATAGTACTGAAGAAACAAACCCTTTTTTCTATCGCTAAAAAGTAAAACAGTATCATTGACTTATGTACAGAAAAAAGAGGAAAGTATCCCAGAGGGCAGCTGTCCAGCAATTGCTCCTCGGGCAAATGTCAAACCAGGTGGGGACCCCATCGCTATTCTGTCAACTCAGCAATATGAACTACCATAAAAAATAGGGCAATTTCCTGTACTTACAGCTGTAAAAGTTCCTTAGAATTATCATGGTTAA
Organism: Macrobrachium nipponense; assembly: GCF_015104395.2. NCBI lineage: Eukaryota > Metazoa > Arthropoda > Malacostraca > Decapoda > Palaemonidae > Macrobrachium > Macrobrachium nipponense. Next base: position 14,660,346 of record NC_061109.1, on the reverse strand, counting down.
AACTCTCAACATTGTCAATTTCAGTAAAACTTTTGTTTAAAATTATCTTGATTGTCTCTTCCACAAGGACATTTATGAATTAAGATTCAAAATCCAGACTAACCATATACAAATCAGAGTCTTGTTTTAAAATCCAGAGCAATTTAAGAACACAATTTTATTAAAAGTCTGATTTCTACATGGTTAATCTGGATGTTGAATCCTTATTCACAAATGTTCCTTTGGAAAAGACAATTGAGATAATTTAAATTTTTTCACTGAAACTGACAGTGTTTAAGGGTTTTAGCTATGGTGATTTTAAGAAGTTTTAACAAGTGGAAGTGCCGGGTACCACCTTCATTTTCAGTGTTAATGCAGCTGGAGATTAAATGGGAAAACACTTCTTCCAAGCATATTTAAATTTTACCCTTTGTGACTTCATCAAGCTTGAGACAAACAGTAGTGCATATTGATGGCTACAATAATTGTTCTTCCCATGAAACTTGGGAAGAGAAATTTCCTCTGGATATAACTACAGCAATAAATCCAAGTTTCACCAGGTTTCAGTAATATCTCCAGGCACCTGCAACGTAAACAGCAAGGCTTTTGTGACCAGGAAACATTTTGCAGGCAGTTCTGCATAAGTTAAAATGTTTTCTAAGCCTGACTTGGCCAAGTTGCCTGTTTTCTGTCTCCTCTCCTTCCTTAGGTGGGAGACTTACTTAACTTCTTTCAAATTCTTTAGATTCATGAACTGACATTGCAAACCCCAGAGAGGTTAAGCCTGTACTGTATCACAAAAGTTGAAGTTGAACATAATCCAAATCCATTGCAATCAGGTAGGCAGGTTCCCACAAGGTCTTTATTCGAGGGTGCCTTTTCTCTAGTCGTTTTCAACGGCTAGATTGTATTATGAGGTAATCTCTGTAGAGAATAATATTAAGAGGTCTTCCATCTCAGACATCGGTGCAAAAGGTTCATTTTCTGTTAAAACAGTATATGTGATCTTTATTAATTTGCACAATAAGCGGTAGGTCCCATTGCTAAGTAACCAATTGGTTCCTATTCACGTAAATAAAAAATCTAATTCTTCGGGCCAGCCCTAAGAGAGCTGTTAATCAGCTCAGTATTCTGGTTGAATTAAGTTATACTTAAATTTCTGTAGGAAAAGTAAAGGAGAGCTTTAGGGGATGTTCACTTAGAAATGTCTGATATGACAAGAACCAGGCCATCTATGGCAACACTTTGATATAAGTGCTTCATTGTCAAATATTAAAAAACTGAATTTCATGTTGAGATCCTGGAAAAATATTACAAAGCTCTAAACTCTGCTTGGGAGGCCTGCCTACTTTCATTATGATTTATCTTAGGAGTATTCACTGAATCAGCGGTGGTTCCAAGAATCTCTGATTATGATTAGTTATATGATAGCATGAGCTCATTATACCATCACCCTCCTGCATCCATTTAGGGTGATCCTTGCAGCTGGCTGGCTACTTAGCACTCTGCTGTTATGTTATGCTGTTGTGGCTGTTATGGTTATGTTATGCTGTGATTGTCTATTGCCAAGGCTGTGGTAGTATGGGAAATCTCATCCAGCAATATTTAAGCCGACATAATGGTTAATAACCTTTTGTTAGTGAATTGACTAAAATCAGTGGAGGGACACAGTCTTGAATTGGGTATATGTAAGTAATAAATCAAACTTAGTGAGGGTCACATTATAGGTGGCTGAAGAAGGACCTAGACTTTTAGCCTCATTCCTGAATAGGTATTGTGTTTTTTGTAAAATATGGAATTTATATAATGTAATGTACAGTGGACCCCCTGTATTCGCGTTCGCCAGATTCGCGGACTCTCACATTTGTGGATTTCTCTCGGAGCGTTTCCCCACATTATTCGCGGAAAAATTTTCCCATATTCACAGGCTTTTTCTATGAGAAATATCCACAAATTCTTGGTTTTTTATCAATTTCATTATAAAATGCACTTTGCGTGATAAAACTATTGAAAAATCAAGTATAAATATTTTTATTGGGTTTTTCTTAAGTTTTAACTAACTAAATAGGCTGTTTTCAGTGTTTTTATAAGGGTTCCAACTATTTGCGGGTTCTAACTATTCGGGGGAGGGGGGGGGTTCCGGTACGCATCCCCCTCGAATACGGGGACGACCACCGTATTTAGATTTTAAAAAAATTTTCATTGAAACGATATGAACTGCTTATTTTACAAGAAATTTAATCCTACCCACTGTGCCATTTGATTATCCACAAGCCCCTAGAAGTGTAGTGAAAAAGCAGAATGCTGTAATTTTTGCCATATGATAGCCAATGGGTGACTTCTGTCATATAGATAAAGTAGTACAGTATCATTCTTTCAGAAATTGGAATTAAGTTTAGTGTTTGTCCTGAAAAATGTTTGAACTTGGACTTCATAAAATGCTGATTGTATCTGTAAAACAAAATTTATTTTTAAGTACTAATAATGGGCTTTAAATTTTTATACTAATAATGGGCTTTAAATTTCATTGTCATTCATTATTGGAACATGTTTGCATTAAACATTCCAGACTTGCATAGGTGATTCTTCAGAATAGCATATGTACACATATGAAAGAATGAGAAAAACAGTTAAGAGTTGAGAATAGGTACAAAATGAGAAAATTCATAAATAAGTATTTGAAGTGGATTACAGGTAATAAGTAAATCATTTCAAGTTGTAATTGTGAAAGATGGAAATTAAAGGTAGTATTGTAGACTTAAACATAAGAGCATCTGTGTTTTTAACAATGCTAGGAGACTTTCACAATTTTTATTGTAAAAGGAATGAAGGAACCATATGACTGTTTAGTGTAATAATGAAGTATGTAACTTAAAGGAAGGCAGGACTCTAAATCGAAGCAGACACACTAGTGCTTGTAGTAGAAGTAAGATCTTCAATAATGCTGGTGGGAGATGTGCGCAGACATATCTCTGGATGATATAAATAATAAAAACCATTGCCAGAATAAAGAAACTACTGCTTTGCGTAGTTTGTTTAAAATTTAAAGGTCATAGGATTCTGCTGGTATCCTGATAGTAGACCACTGTCCTAACAATGAAATCACTAAAGATCTGAAATACAGTATCATTGTGCTTACTGGTACATGAACGCTTAAAAGAAAGGCACACCTTTCTGGCAGCTTCAAGAGACATATTTTTCTAAATAAAGAGAAAAAGAATGCTGGATTTCCAAGATAGCAGATTTTTAAATTTTTTTAAAATACAGTGGCACACATTTATTGGATTATTTTAGGGGTCTTTCCATCTGATGGGTAACAAAGTCTGAAAAGTGGGAAAGATGTGCTCTTATATAACCTGCATGTGAATATCTTAGATATAGCTGACAGCAATCTCACATAGTTCTTAACCTGAACTAACCTGTACTTTGCACTGAACATTCAATTTAAGGGATTCTTCCAAAAATGGGTCACGCCTGAAATGGTAGCATAGCAAAAATAATTGTTAAGTGGAGGTGTTACTGTATTAAAAACGATTAAGAATAATATCATTAGGGCACTACTGATCAATGGATCAGCTTCAACCCTTACTAACTGCACTGCAAACTAATTTGCTCCATGTATGTCAACTGGCAGAAACTTTTCATATGGTATCAAGGGTGAGGAAGTACAACTGCAACTGTTATTATCCTGTTTTCAGGGCCAACATTGATTCAAGTTTTCAAGAGCAAAAACAATAAATTTCCCCAAATGTCTGTAGGACTAAGTAATATTATTACATTATCACAGCGTGATGACAGAGCATTGATAGCGATCACCTCTATAGAAGTTCCCCCAACATGCTATAAACATTGTAGTTGTACACTAAATGAAAAAGAACTGGATACATTTTTAAGGCAATTTGGCAGAAATAACTTAAGTATGGGAAATTCAGTAGAAAATCTATAAACAGAACTATGCTGCATTCTAAAATGTTATTAAGATTGAAATTTCATTGTTCAAATCATGTATTTAAGTCATTAGTACCTCTCTTAGCTAAATATGTACTACTGTATTATGGGAATAGAAAAAAAAAATTGTAAAATATAATATACAGGCTAACTAGGTAGTGAAAGAAAATCACTATATAATATATATATATATATATATATATATATATATATATATATATATATATATATGTATAATATATATATATATATATATATATATATATATATATATATATATATATATCATATATATATATATATATATATATATATATCTATATATGATAGTATATATATAAAGCTGCAGATGTTCAGTATCTAATTTGTGTTACTTTGGGAATATCACTGAAGGGGAATTATAAGTGATAAATAATTTCTGACCTAAGTGACTCATACAACCGACAGTACCCATGAACAGCTGCCAGTAATATTCTAGACCATTCTCTGTTAAGAGAGGTCTAGAACATCAACTGGAATTCATTGGTGGGTACTGTCAGGTGTTTAAATCACTTGGGTACCAAATTATTTATCACTTATATTCCAGAAGTAGCGAAAATTAGGTATTTAACGACATTTGCATCCTAATATTTAAATATACAATGTCACAGTGATATGATAAAAATTTATATACATATATATATATATATATATATATATATATATATATATATATATATATATATATATATATATATATATATATATATAAATGCTTAAAAAATCACAGTAGATGCACATGACTTCATTTAATAAGCGAATACCACAGGAAAATGATAGGCAGAAATCCAAGCGCTTTCATCTTTACTAAGACATTGTCAAGGAACGAATGAAATACAGTAGGAAAGAAAGTTATCAGGTAAATTGTCAAAAGGGTAAAAATCACAGAGATAATCCAGGATTATTTCTGACTGTGTGATATCCGATAATCCTGGATTATCTCTCTGATTTTTAACCATCTGGTATTCTTGATCTTTTTGTTTTCCTGATAACTTTCTTTCCAACTGTGCGTATTTCATTCATTCCTTCACAGTCTTGGTAAAGATGAAAGCACTTGGATTTCTGCCTATCATTTTCTTGTGGTATGTGCTTATTTATATATATACTATATATATATAGTATATATATTATAATATATATTATAATTTTACATAATATTACATATATATATATATTCAATAGAATAATAATATAATAATAACATTATATATATATATATATATATATATATATATTCTATATATATATATATATATATATATATATATATATATCTAATGAAAAAGGAGCCCATAAAAACACCAAATATAGAGAAAAAAGTACTATATTTCAGAGACTGCTGTCTCCCTCTTCAGGTAGATGAAATATTTTGGTGTTTTTATGGGCTCCTTTTATTAGATGGAATTCTGTTGTTAACAGACATTGTTACCAGTCATATATATAAATTTTTTTTTATATATCTATTATATATATATATATATATATATAGAGATAACGCTATACTAACATACATATATATATATCTATATATATATATACTCGCATATATATATTATATCTATAATATCTATATATAATAGATATATCCTACACAATATATACATACATATAAAAATATATACCTATATATATCCTATCTATATAGGTGATATATATATATATATATATATATATGTAATAGTATATAAACATACCATAACATGATATATATATACATATATATATATATATTATATATCTATATATATATATATATATATATATATAAATATATATATATAGATATATATATATATATATATATATATATATATATATATCTATATATAGATATATGATTATATATATATATATATATTGATATATATATATATATATATATATATATAATGTAATAGTATATATACATACATATATATATACATATATATATATATATATATATATATATATATATATATATATATAAATATATAATATATATAATATATATATATATATATATATATGATATATATATATATATATTATATATATATATTATATATATAATATCTATATATATATATAGTAATATATATATATATATATATTTTCATGCATGCTTGCATACATACACCCATCTAACACGCCAGTGTATACACACATACAAATAGACAGTTGCCAACATTATGAGATTATTACAGGTTTCTGAACGGTGTTTATTTTATTCTAAGTAACAATGAAACATTGGTATTGATGTAGTCTACGTAATATTTCAGTTACCTTTATTTTGTTTTATATTTGTGAATATATAATGGTAGTGATATTTATGACTTTGTGTACATTAAAATGAAAATAAATTATTGATTGGTCAGTTTTTATTCTCGGTATGTTTAAATCATTGTGTTGGCACATTCTATAGAATCCTTGCCAGCAGCTGTCCTTTTATATTTTATGTTTATCTTGTTTTCTCTTTGAGAATACTATTTTGCCTTGTATATACCTAGTTTTAAGTGTAATTTTTTGCTTCAGTTATTTTCCTAACATTTTAAGATGTTTTTATGTGCCATTAATTTTTTCGAGTTTGTTAGTTTTTAAATGTGTATAAAAACTTCAGATAAGCCAAAGCATTTTTGTGTTGCTTTTGTAGTTCATCCTTTGGGGATGACAGAATTGTATTCATTAAGCCTTATAGTTTTATGTACCCTGTCACTATGCCAAAGTATTACATTTATCATAATTTTTTTCTCAGTATGATAAGTTAGTTTTTGTGCCACAGAAAGAGTTTCTATCCCAACTCATATATTTTGTCTACTTGAGGGAGACAAATTTTATTGAAAATTGTATTCTTTCTTCATGTGTGTTGTCTTGTGTGGATAAGTTTTGCTATTCCTTTCTATGAGAATCTCCAATGTAAACTTTTCATTGAATGTTACAGTTTAATTTTAGTTTTAAGTGCAACTAGAGTATATTTAATTTTCTGTATACCATACTCATTATTCATCAGTATGATTTTTCCTCAAAAATTCAGTGTAAGAATGTTTTGTGAATTGATTATATAATAAAAGAGCTTCTACATTGATTTTCTTTAGACTGTTTTTCCATCCAAAAGAATAACCTTTTAATCATTCAGTTATAAAAAAATTTACCCAATTATTCATCAGTGTTGACCTTGAAGCATCTCCCCTCAAATTGGAACCAACTTGAAGTGGTTAGGGGGCTCTTGAGCCTCTGTTTTTTTTTTTTTTTTTTTTTTTTTTTTTTTTTTTTTTTTTTTTTTTTTTTTTTTTTTTTTTTTTTTTTTTTTTGCCAGGTTTGAACCTAAGCTCCCATATAACATATTTTTGGATTAATTTCCACTTGTCAAAATTTTCCAAATCTAAGAAATAATTAAACGTATCATGACTTGATGTGAAATTAATTCTGAAGCTAAGTAGTGAGAACTGTGGTTGATCTATCATCTAACCGACAATGTTCAGACCTGTTTTTTCAGGCTAAACTACTCTGTGGAACTGAACCATGGATTCCACGGGGTGCCTGGTTGTAGGAATAGAACTCTCAGCATTCTGTTTAGTTTACCCATAATGTGATTAGGATCGGGATAATTGTGTTATATGTAATATGTACTTTTAAGCCTGGGTCACACATTGGCTATTTCGAACCCCCAAGTCGTAAAGGCTGAAATTTTGCTCATTACGACTCCACTACACTCTCATTACAACCAGTTTGGCATAAATCGGCATAAATCGTGACCAAATTCCCTAGTTTCACAACTTTGTGCCAATGATGGCGACTATGCAAGGCTGTGTCGCTGTCTTTCCATGTCATGGTGCAACGTGCAACAATTTCGTAATGGCCTCTTAACTTACAGCATTTGATTATGCAAGTTGTAACTAGCAATGGCAAGTTATGGCATTCATTACAAAATACGGCATGCACTTTGCAAACCCAGAACGTGTGCAGTGAGTCAGAATGTATCAAGTGCGTCGGCAGCCTATAAATATAGTTCAAGTGCTTAATTAACCACAGCTGCTTAGGTTTTCAAGTTTGAGTAAAATATATTTTGGTTTCAAGATATATTCTGTATTCTTTATATAATTTCAGAACTTTAGATATAGCTAAATATGACACTGAATACAACTTAAACAAAAATATATTTGGTAACAAATAAAGATGAAGTTTGACTTTTATTCAGGAAATTTGCACAGTTTTTCAAGATGATTTCCTTTAGTGAGTTCATTGCAATCAAATTCAATTTATTAGCATGTTCTGAAGTATAAGAAATGGAAAGGCATTTTCTATTTTGAGTAAAATATGTACGTATGTCATTAAAGATTTTCAGTATTCTTGATATAATTTGAGAACTTCAGATACAGATAAATATGACACTGAATACAACTTAAAAGAAAATATATTTGGTAATTATATAAATATTTTTGAATTTTGAGTTTTATTCAGGAAATTTACAGTTTTTCAACATGATTTTCTGAAATAAGAAAAGGCATTTTTTATCGCTTTATTATACAGTATTACCTCGAGATACGAAATTAATCCGTTCCGAGGCGCCTTTCGTATCATGAGATTTTCGTATCTTGGAACACATTTTACATGTAAAATGGCTAATCTGTTCCAAGCCCTCCAAAAACACCCCAGTAAATTTCATAATAAAGCTAAATTGACCTATAAACAATGAAATACTACAACAATATGGATCATTCAATACCTAAATTAATAACAAAATGCAAAATAACCTGTAAATAAAGTGTATATTAGTGTACATGGTAACAAGAAATATACTGTACGTAAAATGTGGAAGCTTACCTTTCGAGTGAGGCTATCTCCGAAAGTGGCGGCAGAGGAGGAAGAGGACAAACGGCAGATAACGTACGTACGTACGTACACTTAACTTTACGAAAACACATAAAAAGTTTAAGGAAAACTATAAAACTAAAATTTAAGAAACACATTAACAAAACTGTAACACTTAACTTTACAAAAAACTAAAAATTAAAATTTTTTTTTCTTTGATTTTTAACTTTTTTTTTTTTTTTTTTTTTTTTTTTTTTTTTTTTTTTTTTTTTTTTTTTTTTTTTCACTTTAACGTAGGCTTTTTTTTTTATATATACAGAATTTCAACTTCATCGCCACTTTCAACGTTCTGTTTATCACTTGGTTCTTCCTTTTTGCTTTCAACTTTCTTGTTTTCATCACTTGGTTCTTCCTTTTTGCTTTCAACTTTCTGTTTTTTATCACTTGGTTCTTCTTTTTTGCTTACTCCTGCTAATGCTGAAGGCCTTTTTAAAAAATAATGATCCAAGGAAGATTGCTTCTGCCTACTTTTCACTATGTTCCTGAAACGACTCGGGCAAACGTCATCAAACTGCGCAAGCATACAACCTGTGTGAGCCTTTTCGGGGTGTCTTTTTTTGATAAACGATTGCACTGTATGAAAAGCGGCTAGAACATCCTTAATTTCTGCCGTTGTCATAGGGTCCTCCTCCTCTTCCTCGCCGCTGCTAGAGAACTACTCTTGAACGACCTTATGTTGCATGGCCTCCAACTCCTTCAGGTCATCCGTCGTAAGCTCCTCTTGGTGCTCCTCAAGAAGGTCGTAGATGTTGTCCTCGTCAACGACCAGCCCCATGGACTTGCCGAGTGCAACAATCTCGTCAAGATCTGGTTGGGAAACAGTTTCGGGATCGCCAACTGTTTCAGACTCTGCAGCACCAGCTTCGCCCACCTTGAAAAGATGTTTCGTGTACAGCATCTTAAAGTTCGCTATCACTTGCTGGTCTATAGGCTGGAGGAGAGGGGTGGTGTTGGGCGGAAGAAAAAGAATCTTAACGAAGGAATACTATGCTAGGATATCTTCCTCGAGGCCAGGAGGGTTGGGAGGGGCGTTGTCCAACACCAGCAGACATTTCATGGGGAGGCGCTTCTCTTCCAAAAATTTCTTCACTGTCGGGCCGAAACACAGATTTACCCACTCGGTGAACAAAAGCCTCGTTACCCAGGCTTTTGCATTAGCCCTCCACATCACAGGAAGCTTCTCCTTCAGCACTTTGTGGGCCTTGAAGGCTCGAGGAGTCTCGGAATGATACACCAGTAGGGGCTTCACCTTGCAATCCCCACTGGCGTTGGAACAAAGTGCGAGCGTAAGCCTGTCTTTCATAGGCTTATGCCCGGGTAGCTGCTTCTCTTCCTCCGTGATGTATGTCCGACGAGGCATTTTTTTCCAAAAAAGGCCAGCCTCATCACAGTTGAAAACCTGCTGAGAACTGTAGCCTTCCTTGGTCATCATCTCGTCGAAAGTTTTCTTAAATGCTTCGGCCGCTTTCGTGTCCGAGCTGGCAGCCTCCCCATGCCGCACCACCGAATGGATGCCAGTCCGTTTACGGAATTTCTTGAACCAGCCATGCGAAGCCTTGAACTCTGGGGTTGGCGTTGAAGTCCCTTCCCCTCCGTCATCTTCCCCCTGCGCAATCAAATCGCCGAAAATAGCGCTGGTCTTGTGGGCGATTGCTGTCTCCGTTACCGTATTGCCAGCGATTTCTTTGTCTTTTATCCAGACGAGGAGCAGCCGTTCCATCTCGTCGTGCATGTGGGTCCTCTTGCTGGACAAAATATTGATGCCCTTCGACGGTGTAGCTGCTTTGAATGCATCCTTCTGTTTAAGGATGAGGCCTATTGTCGACGGATTACGGCCATATCCCTTTGCGATCACACTCAATCGCATACCAGCTTCGTACTTCTTGATGATCTCCATCTTTGTCTCCAAAGAGAGCATGCGCTTCTTTCTGTGAATTTCAACTTTCTTGGGACCCATGACTATGTTATCTTGTACGTAATTTATGTATAAGTTACACAATAAAGTTTTCGCACAACACGATAATAGTACTGCAACGAAATCACTAACGAATTTACGTTACTAAACGAAATCGTTGGACCGAACGAATGCCGCGTGCGTACGATAAAGATGTTGGTACAAAGAGGCCGAGATAAGCACGCCACCACGTACGTATAAGATGCATGATGGGAGGGATGCTGTCCAATAGGAGAGAAGGATCTCATGGCGGTGACTAGCATCAGGAACCAATGGGAGAGCAGGAGGATGGTGGTGAGTCTACTAGTACTAAGATGGCGGCGCGAGTTTCAAAATTGTTATCCGGGCGAATCTCGGACTTTCAGAAACCTTTCGTATCTAGAAAACTTTTCGTATGTAGAGCCGTTAAATTTTTCGTATTGGCTTTCGTATCTCGAGTTTTTCGTAAGTTGAGCCTTTCGTATCTCTAGGTACCACTGTATAATTGATTCCTGCCAATGAATAAAGCCTCCAAGGGGAGTTTATCACGAAGACAACCTCATGTATCACTGAGTCCTTTCGATCTGCCTCACTTCTGGCAGTAGGAATTTTTTTCTTCAAATCCAAATTAAGTTGTGCTCTCACAAGCGGCCAACACCAAGGACTCGAAGATTTGTGGGGGCCTGGAACACACCGGATCTATGGGAGATAAATGGAAAATATTGATTTAGTTATTAGACTTTATACTACATATTTACATATATGGTGGCATCCATGTTCACGACTCTGTACAATCCCATTACGTAAGTCGGAATATTATGTAACTAAACCGCAAAGAAATTGTCAAAAATTGTCAAAAATTTTCATGCCTTCAGAGAAGTCGCTGTCCTGTAAAAACCGTTAAATGTGGGTGTGGCCTAAATATTCGGTGACTTGCGCATATGAGTACATAAATATGTAATCTCATCTAAACTTGCTCAATGCTGTTGTAATGGTTCATTACAGAAGTTGTCATGGAGTCCATATCAGCTGACATTTCTTTTCTTGGGGAGCCCAAGCCCCACGACTATAGGAGATTGATCGCCAAACCCAGCCTTTACGACAGTCACGGTCTGAAATTGCCAATGTGTAAGCCAGGCTTTAGTCTTAACAAGTAGGTTTTGCTTACACTTGGGCCATACTAATTATGTTATTCCATCCCCGTGAGGGGTAGGGTAGGGATGTGGACATTTGGAAGTCATTTCTCACTTGTGCCATTGGGAAAAGATTTAACTTCACAAAAAGCCAATGATATTTTTTCAAGATATTAATTTTTGTTTTCAATAATTTTATGATTAGTGAGCTTGAAGATTTAAGTACCCCTGGGCCCAATGATGGGAAAATTCTGGCACAGTTGATGACTATTGGTACGTCACTCCCAAATCTTGGTACAGCTTCAAACAACGAAAATGGTACAAGGGAACACCCTGTTTCAGGTAAAATGTCAAATCCAGAACACCCATTAGGGTGCATAGAAATTGAAAAAGAAACAAACAAAAAACAATTGGCAATTCCAATATCATAGCTATGGAACCATATAAAATAAACAATAATTCTGAATTAGAGACAATTAATCCTCCCACCAATACAGAAAAATATAACAGTTCTAATAGACAAGCAACATACATAAAAGAAAGAGAGAAAAGAAACAGAAGTTTCTGACGTAATCCCACATTGGTGCACATTGATGATCTCTTTGGACCAGATAACTGGTCAATATTTATAGTCATCAGAACCCCCAACTTGGGACCTCCTTGAAGTGGTGAGGGGACTCTTGACTTGAACCCCAGGAATTTGTTCCTGGGTTTCAGTCCAAGAGTCCCATATATCAAGATAACATTTCTTTGGATTAATGTTTGTGGAATTTTCCACTTTTGCAAAACATTTATTGGACCTGATATATAAGAAAAGATATTGTAACTGGGACTGGGTTTATATCCGAAGTTAAATAGTGGAAACTGTGGTTGGACCGTCAACTACCCGAAAATGTTCGGATCTAAGGGATACTAATTTGATATATCAAGGGCAGAACTATTCTTCATGGCTGGACCACGGATTCAGGGCGGGTCTGGTTCTGGGGATAGGACTCGACATTCTTTCCGGTTTGCCCATAACATAATTAGAGCAGAGATAATTGTATTCTTGTAATGCCCTCGGTCGTACCAAGTGGGTGTAGCTTACACTTGGGCCGCACTAATAATGTTGTGCCATCCCCTGTGGGGCAGGGTAGGGACGCAGACATTTGGGAGTCAGTTCTCACTAGGGCCATTGGTGACAGAATAAACCCCATTAAAGGCTGATGATATCTTTTTAAGGTCTTCAGGTGATTTTTTTTCTCTCTAATCTTTATGGAAAGTACAAATAAAAATTTGAGTATCCCTGGGCCCTCTGATGGTAGGTACAGTAGTGGCACAGTTGATGACTGCTGGAACCTCCTCCTCTAACCAACTTTGCTTAGTTGTAGATGACACTAGCACATCATAGAACCACTATCCTGCTTCAAGTGAAGAATCAGAGCACCTGTCAGGGTGCAATGACATTAAAATTGAAAAAAGTAAAAACCTCTTGGTAGATTCCAACGTTGTAACACTGGAACCATACATTGCAAAAGATAACTGAATCTTAGATGAATAACCCTCCCAACCAACCTCCACTCCGACTTGTGATGTGATACAGAAAAGCAAAACAAATTTGAAACACTTGCATCACGCACAAAGCAGGCCCCAAAGAGGAAAAGTAACTTCCAACTGGACCCTACACTGTTGCATTGTGACCACCTTTTTGGATCAGACAAGTGGTCAAGATTTCTGATCCTTGAAGCAGAACATAAAATTCCAACTGGGTTTGTTGAAAACAAATTACTGAACCTGTGTCCATCCCAAGAAATGGACTGCAGATACACCAAAGCTAATGAGTGGTTTCTTGAAGTAACCACCAAAAAACAGTCCACTGCATTTTTTAACATATAAGAAACTATTGGCATAAAAGTAACAATGACAAGCCATGAAATGATAAATTATGTACAAGGTACGGTCATCTTACCTAACATTGATGGTGAAGATCTACCTCCAAGACACTTGCTACTTGACTCCCTTAAACCAAGGTATAATAATATCCATGACCTAAAAGTTCATTCAGTTCCAAGCAGGAGGGAGGAATAAGGATATACAAATTTGAATTGCAAAAGTAAAATTTACTGGCCAAGGTCTTCCACTTAAGATTAAAATTCTTGGACAAAGTAGAGAAGTACACCCATTTATACCAAAACCACTTCAGTGCACACAATGCTCAAAATTTAGCCCCACACACAAAAAATGCCATAATAAGACAATATGTGCAGTCTGCTCATCTGAAGAGCATACTACAAATTGAAATTGTAGGCCTCCAAAGTGTGCCAATTGTGGGTTGGCTCATCATGCTAGATGTAAAGAGTGCTGCTTATATCAATACAATACAGAGCTTCATCAGTTAATGACTAGACCAGGAATGACAGTTAAAGAAGGTAGACTGGAGTTAAAAATAAGAGCAGTCTTGGAGCCATCCAAAAGCCCCTCTTTCACAACTGCCCCCCAGATGCTGAAGCCTTGCCGAGGATGGGGGGCTTAGGGTTCAGCAGCTGGGCCCTGATGCCTGGTGGGAACTACTTTCTCGCTGGGCCTTGGTGCCCAGCGGTTGATCCAACTAAATAAGTCAGCTCTTTTTCTTTTACGAAAACTTTTCATCCTTCTGCTTCCTCCCCCTATAAGATACAGATTTTATGTTGATGACTTTTGGATTGGTTTTGGACATGATTTGGACTTACTCATTGGATTTGGTGGAGGGTGAGGATGGTTGGCATGCCACCTCACCCGTAGAACTCGAGTACCTAACGTGGTCGAGCGAGGGGAAAGTTTATATGTCAAACCCTGCTCTTAGTGCTGGGTCTGATCTCGACGGACATCATGACGCCTTAGGCACTGAGGGTGGGGTGTATATCTGGGTGGTACCCCTAGGGCAGCCCTGTATGGGATAACACTGTCCTCTAAATGTGGCTCCATGGTGGGTGGGGGGCTACCTGGACGAATCATAAATCCTTCGTCTTATGGCGACATTACTTAGATCTTTGGTTGACGACTTAGGCAAGGATAAGGACAAGGAAAAACCTGGTAATTCCTCCATTGTAACTTTGGAGCCTTTTTCAAATGAGCTCCTTGTTACAAACATTCTGCACGTGAAACCAGTCCCTTTAGACTGGAATTATGACACGATATATAATGAATTTTGTAAATTTGGGAACATCAAAGAATTAAGAAATAAACTTGGCAATAATTATGGTTTTTTTGAATTCTGGATAGTTTTCAACTCTGAATCGGAAGCTCACAGAGCCTTTAGAGAATTTAGGTCAGATTCTATGAGTGTTGGACTTGTAGAGGCAGAAGAGGTCCCTAGAAATCTTGACATTTATAAACCACCAAATGAAATAAAAGATCCTAATAGAATAAGTAAAATCTCCAGATCTCCAGACCCAGCTAAGTGGTTAATTATCTCAACGCATGGTGAGAGAGGCAACCTCTTCAAGGTGAAAAGGTTGGTAAGCCAGAAGATCGGCAATGTTGGGAGCCCAGAAGTAACTCGCTTTGGGCGTAATAGTTTTTTAGTTCATACCAAGACCAATGTTCAGTCGGTAATGCTACTAAATTTGAAGCTTGATCCTGAGGGTATGGTAAAAGAGGTAAAACCTCACTATAATTTTAGTTATGCGAAGGGTGTTATCTTTAATGAAGATTTACATGAAATGGATGAGGAGGAAATTTTGGATATGTGTCCAGACGTGGTTTGGAAGGTTTTTAAAGTGCCCCGCTCATCGATGCTTATTTTAACATTTATAAATTCTTTCCTGCCATCTGAAATTATTCTTGACAGTGAAATCTTGAAAGTTCGTCCTTATAGACCGAGAGTGCTCCAGTGCTTTAAATGTTTTGGTTTTGGACACTCCTCTAATGTTTGTACCAGAAATAAACACTGTGAATCGTGTGGCCAGCCTGAGCACGAGGAATGTTCTGGACCGGTAATGTGCATAAACTGTAAGGGTGAACATCGAGCCCGTGATAAGAAATGTAGTGAATTCAAAAAAGAACAAGAGGCATTACTAAAATCTATTGCTGAACATATCAGTGTGGGACAGGCCAAAAAGCTGTTGGGCAGGAAATCCTATTCGGATGCCTTGAAGGCACAACAATTGAGTACTGCTTCTTCTAGTGCCCCTTCTGGTGGGGCTCCCCGGTGCCCCACTGGTGGGGTTTTCCACACCCCCTCTAGTGGGACACCCCGTGCCCCCTCTGTTGGGGCTTCCCGTGCCCCACCTGGTGGGGCCTCCCATGGCCCCCCTGGTGGGGCCTCGCGTGGCCCCCCAGGTGGGGCTTCCCGTGCCCCTCCTGGTGGGGTTTCCCATGTGTCAGAGACTCTGGTTAAGCCAGGGGACCCTGTTGATTCTAACCAGATCTCAGGATGACGACGACTTCTCTGTGTCAGGGACATTGCCTGACATTGAGCCCTCACCTGATCCTGACGTTACAGTGCACCGTGGAGATGACGGTGAGGAGATCGAGGCCCTCCTTATTCGTCAGAAGAGGGCCCTTTCTCCCTCTTCGCCTCATTCACGGTCATTCAGATATCAAAGGAAAAACAAAAGCAAAACTGAAAGGGCAAGTGAAGGCCCTTCATCAAAAAGATCTGTAACACCTAGATCTAGATCTAGTAGTATTGGTAAAGCTGATAAGATCTCTCTCACCAGGACACAGATTCCTAAATTAGTAGAGAATTTTAAAGATCCCTTCCTCTAAATAATGGCTCTCATGCAGTGGAACATCCGTGGCTTTATATCAAATAGAGAGCAAGTTCGGGTTCTGTTTAGGGAACATGATTTATCTGCGATGTGTCTACAAGAGACAAAGTTGGGAGAGCACACACCCAATGTGGGTTTTAATTATTCATTTCACAGGTCTTCACCCCTGATAGGTGTACGTGCTCAGGGAGGCACAGGCATCATAGTCCGCAAGTCTGTTAATCACAGGGTTGTTCAATTGAACACTGTGTTGCAGGCTTGTGCAGTCCAAATTTTTAATTATAAATGGATCACAATTTGCTCTCTCTACCTTGATCCATCATTAGAAAATAGATTACAGGATGCTCAGGGTAATCCCCGCCAGCTAGAATTAAACGACCTACAGACACTGATAGACCAGCTTCCTAAACCCTTCATTCTGATGGGGGATTTTAATGCCAAGCACACCCTCTGGGGAGAGCCAAACTGCGACCGGTGGGGTTTAATAATAGAACAGCTGCTTGACTTGAATGACATCACTTTAATGAATGATGGTTCCCCTACAAGACATGATGTTTTTCATAATACTGATTCAGCTATTGACCTCACTATCTGCTCTTCGTCTTTGAGGTTAGATTACCAGTGGGTAGTAGACCAGAATGATCATGGCAGTGATCATTGGCCCATTCACTTAAAGTTTATGAAAAATATTCCATCTCCATGTTTACCAAAATGGAAGGTAGGGGAGGCTGACTGGGGATTATTCAAAAAATCTACTGAAATTGATCAAGAGATAAATGATTTTCAGAGCCCAACATCCGCTTATGAGTATTTAATCAGTATATTGTTGTGTGGTGCCATGCTGTCTATTCCTCGAACTTCTGGTAAACTTCGGCGTCCTTTAGTACCTTGGTGGAGTGATGCATGCGCATTGAGCCGAAAGATAACAAGAACTTGCTACAAGAGATATCGTAGATACCCTTGCTTGGTAAATAAAATTATCTATAAAAGAGCTCTTGCTAAGCAAAAGAAAACATTTAAGCAAGCAAAGAGGGAATCGTTTATCAGATATATAAGTGAATTAAAATATGATTCGCCGATGTCATTAGTCTGGAACAGAATCCGAAAGCTGCAAGGGAAATTTTCTCCACCTCCGTTGCCATATTGAAAATTGATGGGTTCCTCATATCTGATTCTGGAGAAGTTGCAGAAACCTTTGGTAGGCATTTCTCCAATATATCTAGTGCCCTACATTACTCTCCTGCATTCAGGAATATTAGGGACGGTACCACGGTTGTTCCTGCTGTTAGTTTAAATTCAGAGTCGTATAATCTTCCTTTCACCATGAAAGAGTTAGATCATGCAATCTCGTTATCTTCCCCAACATCTCCTGGTGAAGATGATATACTCTACTCAAAGATTTTTAATTTGCCTATAAGTACTAAACAATTTCTTTTAGACATTTTAAACAGTTTTTGGCTTTCAGGAACTTCACCAGAGTCATGGAAGATATCGATTATTGTACCGGTTTTAAAACCTTTTAAAGATTCCTTCCTTCCCAAGAACTATAGGCCAATTGCTCTAACCAGTTGTGTTAGCAAGATTTATGAGAGGATGGTCAATGCTCGACTTGTGTGATATTTGGATTCAAAGAATCTTTTATCTAATCGGCAGTTTGGCTTTAGGAAAAATAGAAGTACTTCTGACCCTTTGATGTTCCTTACTCGGGAGATACAGAATGCTTTTGCTGTGCAAAACCAGACTGTTGCAGTGTTCTTTGACCTAGAAAAAGCCTACGACACTACCTGGCGAGGGGGTATCCTTATGCAACTTGTTGAGTGGGGTGTTGTGGGTAATTTGTTCTATTGTCTTAAAGATTTTTTGACAGAACGTTACCTGAAAGTAAGAGTGGGCTCTTACATTTCTTCTGCCTACCCTCAAGAAGAAGGGTTACC
The DNA here is from genome assembly GCF_015104395.2 of Macrobrachium nipponense. Taxonomy (NCBI): domain Eukaryota; kingdom Metazoa; phylum Arthropoda; class Malacostraca; order Decapoda; family Palaemonidae; genus Macrobrachium; species Macrobrachium nipponense. The sequence goes on along the minus strand of NC_061109.1, from coordinate 14,641,799 downwards.
TCAGGGAAGCGTCCTTAGTCCAACACTCTTTAATGTAGCTGTCAACGGCCTACTAGAACAAGTTCCTGTCGGGGTGCATGGTCTGGCCTTTGCTGATGATTATGCAATAATCTGTAGTAAGTCTACAGCTGTCGAAGCTTGTCAATGATTCAGACTGCTATTAATGCTTCAACATCATGGGCCAGTACTAAAGGGTTCAAATTTTCAGCAGAAAAAACCAAAGCTATAAGATTTTGTCGATTAAGAAGAATGGAAGAGATCCCTACACTGTTTTTAAATGATTCGATTTTACCTTATGAAGATAGCATTAAGTATCTAGGTGTTACATTTGATAAAAAATTAACTTTTACTCAACATGTTAATGAAGTTGTATGTAACGTGAAGCTTCGTCTTAATATTCTTAAAGTCGTGTCTAATTTTAATTGGGGGGCAGATCGAATCACCCTCTTGAGGATGTATCAGGTTTTATGCCTAAGCAAAATTGATTATGGTTGCCAAGTTTATGGTTGTGCGTGCAAGACAACACTGCAGAAATTAGATGTTGTCCATAATATGGCTTTACGTATTTGTACGGGAGCCTATAGAACTTCACCAGTAGAAAGCCTATATGTTGAGTCAGGTTTTCCCCCATTATGTATCCGTAGGGAGGAATTGGGCTTGAGAGTCATATCAAGAGTACTTACTCAAAGCTGAACCCCAACTATAAGTACGTTAGAGAACCATCTGATAGAGCCCCAAATAGACCTAGACTGCCAAAGCCGCTTGAAGTTCGACTAGCCAGCTCTGCCAGGGAGGTTGGATTACTACCCCCTGCAGTAGCTGAAATTTCGCCCTCAAAGTTTCCTCCTTGGAATAGGCCACACATAGAAATCTGCCCAATTAGGGAAAGCAGGAGAAACAGTTCTGGTGATCAGTTGAGGGCAAGTTTCTTGGATCATGCTTCTGAACATGGTGATTCTCATCATATATATACTGATGGCTCGAAGGGTTCTGATGGTGTTGGTTGCTCTGTAGTGACTAGTGATAATATAATTAAAAAGAAGCTTCCATCTAATTCCTCTGTTTTTACAGCTGAACTGCTGGCAGTTTTGACTGCTCTTAAATATGTTTTTTATAGTTCTTGTACTAACAAGGTTTTTACCATTTTTACTGACTCTTTGAGTGTTTTATCTTCTCTCAAAAGCCTAGTCTCTTGCCACTTTAGTGCAAGAAGTACAAGATTGGTTTTATCTTTTAATTAATAGAAGAGGATTTTCTGTTAGGTTTTGTTGGGCTCCGTCCCATGTTGGAATTGTTGGGAATGAGCGAGCCGACGCTGCTGCTAAGGCTGCAACTAGGCTTAGGCACATTTCCAACATGGGCGTCCCTGTTTCCGATTTTAAAAGTACCATTCGATTTTATTGTAGAGACCAGTGGCAGGCCCACTGGTCTACTTTAGATAATAATCTTAAGTTAAAGTCGATTAGGCCTTCTGTTCATCCTTGGCCTCATAGCCGGATGGATAGAAGGTCTGAGATAGTTTTAGCTAGATTACGTATTGGCCACACTAAATATACTCACGGGTATCTAATGATGAGTGGAGCGGATAGGCAGGTTCCTCGCTGTTCCACTTGTCATGTGGATTTGACTGTGGTGCATATTTTGGTGGAGTGCCCTCATTTTGAAAACAAACGTAGAGCTTGTTTGCTGGCAAATAAGTCTCTTGGCGATATTTTAGGTGAAGGTGCTCAGGCAGAGCAAATTATGACATTTTTAAAAAATATTGGTCTTTTTTATGAATTTTAATTTTTCTCTTAATTGTTTTAGGCTTCTTGTTTGGTTTTTATGAATGAATGATTTGTATGTTAATCGGTTGTGTGTATGTTTGTTTGTACGACAGTGACTTTTATTCTTAAAGATATATATGCGCTGAATGGCCCCTCGGCTCCGGCGCTTGGCTATGTGCCAAAAATTTTATAATCTAATCTAATCTCTTTCACAACTGTAGTTAAAAACCTAAAACTTAACCAACATATCAATCAGCAGGATAATAAAGATATGCAACATATTCATCATGCTCATAGTGCTAACATCCAAAATAAGTACAGCATTCTGTCTGCTGCTGCTGTTAACGTTGAGGATTCTGATAGCTTTGCTATGGAAACTCCAATGGAAGAAGAATCAAATATCTCTAATTCCCGAAATGACAAAAAGAAAAGAATCCTGGAAAGAACTCCACCTAAAGGGAAAAAAAATCAAATGTTGAGAAGTGCAATCAGTTCATAAGAAACCCTACCTGCATCAAGGGAGGAGTTCAAAAAAAATTGTGCTGACTTCATCACAAGTGGAGGTACACAACTGCCCTCTGTCCCTTTCATGTATACAACATGGTAACAATCAACAACAGGCTTGTAATGGACCAGTTAACTACTCTCTAACAATCCCAGCTTGTGACACTGATTACAGTATTTCCTTGTGTGGCGCTAATGAAAATCAGACTATTGATGTAGAACACAATTTGTCAAATACACACCAATGTTCCTTCAGACCTACATCTTTTAACAGTAAATCAAGTACTAGTTCCTTAAATCAACATTCTTTCTGACTGGAGTGTTGCCACTCCAGTCAGAAAGACTGAACCATCAACTACCAATAATAAGTATGCTCAGTCTTGTGGTTGTAATGAGTGTTTTATAAGTGCTTGTGTGAGGTCTGAGTAATACGAGGAGAGCAAGCATACTAATTTTATTTGGCAAATGAGGCTGTACATTAGGCAGCATGCGGACGGAAGTGTAATGTCCGTCACGCACACACGAACAAACATAAACAAAAGGGACAGGGCCCCCACTGTGAATGTGTTTCTTCATAGACAAAATACATGAATAATATTACATAGAGGGAACTGATTCCCGACATATATACATCAAAAGAAAGGGCGTAAAATGCCCTACATTTTGGTTCTTGGAAGAAAAGAAAGGACATATGGATATACAGATTTTTACAATGGAAGGGCGAACATTCGCCCAAATGTTGTCCTCACAAATACTAACCCCCCCAAGACAATGATTACTTAGAATCGTTGGATGACTAATGGAATCTTGTGGGGAGCTGAAAGAGTCCTTGGGTTCATGATTTCCTCGGTTGAGGGGCGTCTTGTGTGTCCTTGTCATTTGGAGAGCCGGAAAGCAGGATGCCACCCCTGGTAGTGGGCCTGGGGGGTTTGGCTGCTTTCCTTGGGCGCCCTTGACGACGTTTAGGGGCACTGTCAGGAACTAGCGGCGTCGGGGTTTTGCGAGGGCTTTCAGCAGGGTTGTCTTCTGCGGGGATGATGGCAGGCTTAGGCGATCTATCGAGACCCAGTCCTTGCGGCCGCTGATTGATACAAGAATGCCTTCTCTTCCCGACAGATGACTCAGTGCAGGCGGGTGGCGTCGTTCCTCATGCAGACGAACCTGCAGGAGTCCAGGGCTCACAGGCGGAACTGCTTTGTCCTGTCGACATACGTCTCGTGGCAGGGAATGAACTTCTGGGAGGCTGCACGCAATCTAGCAAGGGGAATATCAGGATCATCCCTGTCGACAGGGAAGAATTTGCCTGGCACTGTCAGGGTCTCCCCGTACACTTTCTCTGCTGGGGAAGGGTCGCTGTTGGCTCTTGGGGTGGTGCGGAGATCAAGGAGGACCCAGGGAGCTGTGCTTTCCAATCGGGGCCCTGACAGTGTGCCATTAAGGAAGCCTTGAGGGAGCAGTGGACCCTTTCCACCATGCTGTTGGCTGCGGGATTGTAGGACGTCGTGGTGTGGTGCTTGGTTTCCATCAGGCTTGCCAGGGAAGACCAGAGCTCTGACATGAAGGCGGGTCCTCAGTCTGTCATGACGTTGTCAGGCACTCCGAAGTGGCCAATCCAGCTGGTCAGGAGGGGGGTTTCGGCACAGGCATCTGCGGAGGCTTCTGACATTGGGGGTGGCCTTGGACCACCTGGTAGACCGGTCAGTCACTGTCAGGAGGTATCTGGCACCGTCGGATGGAGGAAGAAGTCCGACAACATCGACGTGGATGTGTCCGAATCTTCACCTGGGCTGGGGAAAAGAGCCTATCCCCGATTTGGTGAGCCTCACCGTCTTGCTACTCTGGCACGTGATGCAGTTTCTGGCCCACTCCCGAGTGTCCCTCCTGATGCTATGCCACATGAACTTCCCCGTCAAGAGCCTAGTTGTCGTGTGGGGCAACGGATGCAATGACGTCGAACACCTGTTTCCTGCAGGAGATGGTATCAGGGGACGAGGACGTCCTGTGCTGGTATCGCAGAGGAGCGTCGTCCTGGAGTGGCCGAAGGGGATGTCCTCCCAGCGAAGGGCGGTGATGGCGGTCCGGTAGGTTGGTACATCGGGGTCGGAGGCTTGTTCACTTGCTAGGTCTTCGTAGTCGACATCGAGGTGAAGGGAGTTGATCTCGACCCTAGAGAGGGCGTCAGCTACGGGATTTCTTCCGCTGGCAACATAATCGATGGAGCACCCGAACTCGGAGACAGCCGCGAGATGACGCTGCCTTGTGGACCAGGTGTCGCCTACCTTGACGAAGGCGTGGACCAGCAGCTGGTGGTCCATCCTTATGGTGAGGGGGACACCCTCCAGAAGATATTTGAAGTGGCGGACGGCCTGGTAGACGGCAAGGAGCGCGCAGTCAAATGTGCTGTAGTGAGTCTCAGCGGGTTTGAGCTTCTTGCTATAAAAGGCTAGTGGTGTGGGGACTCCCTTGACCAGCTGTTCCAGGATGGTGCTGCATGCGATGTTGCTAGCATCGGTGGTGAGCGTCAGGGGCGCGTTGGGGTTCTGGTGAGCCAGGGTGGTGGCCCTGCTGAGGGAATACTTGGTTCAGGCGAAGGCGAGCTGCTCGTCTTCTCCCCATGTCAGCTTCTTAGGTTTGCCCTTCAAGACTTCGGTCAAAGGGCACATGGTGTGGGCAATGTCCGGGACGAACCTTAGGTAATAATTCACCATCTTGATGAATTCTTGGAGGACCTTGACGGTCGTCAGTATCGGGAACTTCTCCGCTGCGGCCACCTTTGACGCCATGGGACGAACTCTTGCTGTTGTAATTTCATGGCCGAGGAAATCCACCTTCTTGGTGCCAAAGGTGCATTTGTCAAAATGGACGACAAGTCCATTCTCCTGTAGGCGCTTGAGGACGTCCCGGACGTGGTTCAGGTGCTCCTCTGGCGATCTGGAAAAGATAAGGATATCGCCCACGTAGCAGATGCAGAAGGGTAAGTCACTGAGGATGCTGTCCATGAGACGATGAAAGGTGGCCCCAGCGTTCCACAGGCCGAAGGTGGAGAAGTGAACACAAAGGATCTGAAGGGTGTGATGATCGCTGTCTTTGGAATATTATCAGGATGGAATAGGACTTGAAATTACAACTTTAATAAGTCAATTTTGGAGAAGACCTTGGCATCGTGGAGGGGCCCGGTGAGGTCCTGCATGTTTGGCAGGGGGTGGCTGTCGGGCGTGGTGACAAGGTTCAGGCGTCGGCAGTCACTGTAGGGCTTCCATGTACTGTCTGCCTTCTTCACCATGTGGAGGGGGGATGCCCACGAACTCGCTGCCTTTTTACAGATCCTCATCTTCTCCATTTCTTTGAACACGGTCAAGGCTGTGGTGGGCGAGGAATTCTGCCCCCAGGAGAGGGGTCAGTACATCAGTGAGGAGGAAAGGCCAGGTGTAGGTCCGGCCCAGGAACGCGATGGTCTGGGCCATGGTGCTGTAGGTGCGAATGGGCATCCCGTTTGCAGCTAGAAGGGCAGTTGGGTTGTCGGGGGCGCGGCTGCAATCCTCTGCAGACGAAGGGAACACCAACAGCATCCTGGATGTAGAAGCCCCTGGGTTGGGACTTTGTTGCTGCTGCTGCCATGGGGGCTTGTTTTGGGCACTGCCTCCATTGTTTTTTGAAAGGTGGAAGGAACAAGGGTGCTCGCACTTTCGTGCCTTGCTGCTGAACTGGTGGTGGAAGCGGCACCACCTGACATCTGGGAGGGGCTTCGGCGATTGCTGGTATGCTGCACCAACTGTGTCCTACTGCTGTAGGCTGTTGGCTGATGGAGGAGAGGAGAGTTTTGCAGTTTAGGTGGCAGTAAACAGCGTGAAAGCCCGTTGCACCAGACTTGAATCTCCATGGTCTCGACATTAGGGATCTGGCTTCAGACTTCGGGCGAGAGCTGGGCTGGCGAAGGAAGAGTTGACGGAGGATTCTCACCTCCTGCCTTCGTCCTTGGTGATCCACATCTGTCAGGAGGACCAGGGCCTGGAGCTTGTGCCAGGTTAGTCTGGGATCCGAGGTGGTCATGGGGTTGACCACAAGGTCGAAATTTTGGGCGGCTCGCTGGGGAACTGGGGGGAGAAGACCTGGATGAGCTCCCTTTTCAGGTCTTCGCTGGGCAGCTCCCCAGGATGGCTGTGCATCCATAGGGCGAGGCGTTTGAAGGCATCTGCTGTGAGGGTCCTGGTGATGAGGTCCGCCTTGGTGCTGTCCCGGGTGATGCCGTGGATCCAGAACTGTATTTCTGCCTGTTGCGGCCATGTTGCGACGTCCTCAGTGCAGGAGGGCGGCAGCTTGACATGGTAGGGTTCTGATGGTGCAGTCGTCCAGGGCATGGGCATGGGCATCTAGGAGGACTCGAGCGCGAAGAAGGATCGTCTCGCGGCTCATGGGGTTGAGGTGGACACATGAGTCGAGTGAATGCGCTGAACTCTCCATTGTATCGTCAGACTCACACTTACGGTCGACGAGAAGTCTTGAATGGTGAGCCAAACCATAAGACTGAACACCAAAACACTTCTGTGAAGCAATGCCGTTGTGAGTCAGCTAATGGCGTTGAGGAGTACCAGAGAACCTAGACTAGGCATCGTATGGGTCATTAAAGGTTCTCTGAAGGTGAGTGGTGGTAATTGGTCCCTTAATGGCAAAGCCAAAACTGCTTGGGTCACCTTCTCCTGGGTCACCAATTGTGAAGTCTGAGTAATACGAGGAGAGCGAGTGAACTAATTTTATTCGGCAAATGAAGTTGTACATAAGGCGGCATGCGGACGGAAGTATAGTGTTCGTCACACGCACACTAACAAACATAAACAAAAGGGACAGGGCCCCCCCCTGTGAATGTGTTTCTTCACAGACGAAAATACATGAATAATATTACTTAGAGGGAACGGATTCCCGATATATATACATCAAAAGAAAGGGCATGAAATGCTCTACATTTTAGTTCCTAGAAGAAAAGAAAGGACATATGGATATACAGATTTTTTACAATGGAAGGGTGAACATTCGCCCAAATGTCGTCCTTACACTTGCAACCAATTACCAACCAAAACTGAAGACTCGATACGGAATTACATAGATAATTTTGTTCGATTATGAAAATGTCCTTTAGCCCACCATCATGAGGATGGCCTATGTTCTGAATCTTTGAAATACAAGAAGGAAATCATTAAATAAAAAAATAGACACATTAATAATCAAGTATGAAAAACAGTCAACTGTTGAGTTTAATTCTCAATAGATAAATACTACTACAACTAAAAACCTCAAAGCACCTCGAATATGTATAAACCAAGATACGAATAAAATCTGCAGTTAACCTGTAGAATTTAAAACTTATACACCCAATAATGAATCATAAAATTATCCAATGGAATGTAAACGGTCTTTTGACACGTTTGCGGTTCGGCGAACTACAAAGAGTCCTACTACAACCCCATGTCCATCTGCTTACAACATGTAGGGCTTAACCCTGCAAAAATTCGGGACTACATGCTTGCTTGGTATACGCCAACAGATGTAACATATGAACCTTTAAATATACCAGCTCTATTCTATCAGATAACAGCCAGCAAACTGTACATGCCCGATAAAAGTATGATCACTGTTTGTAATTTGTACAATCAACCAAATTTCCATTCAAACTTCAGTGATCTATCTGAATTAATTAACTGTTTACCTGACTTATAGTTGGAGATTTTAGTGCTCATATTCCCCCTTGGGATACCAACCACTCTTCTGACATATCAGGGGCCAACATAGAGAGGTTTGTTGTGGAGCATGAGTTTTGTTGCCTAAATGAAAGTGATGTTCCAACATACTTCTCTAATACTCACTTAACTTTTTCCTCAGTTGACATCTCATCATGTTCAGTTGACATAGCCGAGAGATTCGTGTGGAATGATCTGGATGACTCGTACACCAGTGACCAATCCCCCATTGTCCTAAATTATTTAAATAATGTCACGATATCACCACCTGTAAGATTCAATATTCAAAATGCTGATTGGGATAATTAAATTAATAATTTATACACGTAATATACTACAATTTCCGCATACTCAAGATCACAATACCACATGTGAATTTTTCACAGACTTCATAATAAATGCTGCTGACAAAAGTATTCCTAAAAGTAAGCCACGCCCCAAGAAATCCTCTGTTCCATAGTGGTCTCCAACCTTAACGACCTTAATAAAAATCAAACACATAATCAAGTCGTAATCTTAGCAGACTTAAAACCCGCCTGAAATCCCTCAGCAAGGTGCTTACAGTGTAAATATTCTAAACAAGATGGTGACAATAAATATAACAATCAATTACATCAAACCGTTGTATAATAAATACACTGCCAAATTTCGCAAAGCTATAATAGCGGGAAAAAAATTTATCATGGAGGAACTGTGTGTCAATCTTATCTTCGAATACACCTGTGAAGGATATTTGGCAAACGATAAAGAAAACAGAAAGAAAATGTCATACTCAATTTTGAAACTGTTGAAGACTTAGAATACAATCATGCCTTTAATAAAGATGATCTAAACAATGCTCTCAACCCAAGGCCATGACAGGATTTCATTTGAAACGACACAAAAACTTGCCCCTGTAGCCAAATCATGTCCTGAAATTTTATAACAGCATTTGGCTGAGGCGTATTTTCCCTGATAAGTGGAAACATGCTATTATTATTTCTATAGATAAACCAGAAAAAGATGCAAGTAATCCATCTAATTACAGACCAATATCTCTCACGAGCTGTTTATGTAAAAGTTTAGAAAAAAAAGGTCAATGCACGACTAACCTATGTTATCATAAAGGAATCTATACTAACTCCAACGCAATCAGGTTCGATAGCTGGTCGATCAACCCTCGATCTCCTAACCAATCTAGAGGACCATATCAAGAAAGGCTTAGATCAGAAAAAATTGACAGTAGCTGTATTTTTTTTTTTTTTTTTTTTTATTGAGGAAACATGACACAACGTGGAGATTTAACATCATGCAAAAACTTCACTCAGTAGGGTTGCGGGGTCACCTGCCAGTTTGCATTCAAAACTTCCTTACGGATAGGATTTTCCTGACACAAGTAGAAAATTCGTATTCCGTATACTTTAATTTAGAAGAAGGAATTCCTCAGGGCAGTGTCCCGAGTTGTACTTTATTTACCTTGGCAATCGACATCACTGCATTTACCTTGGCAATCGACATCACTGCATTTACCTTGGCAATCGACATCACTGCACAATTACCAAATGGAGTAAAAAATAACTTATACATCGATGAATTTGCTATATACTACACGAGTAGTACCCTGAGACATACCCAGAGAGTCTACAATACTGCCATCACAACTATAAGTAAATCGGCAAATTCAGTTGGATTTGTTTTTCAACCAATAAAACAAAAGCCATTATTTTCTGTAAAGACAAAAGATGGCTAAAAGACCAAGAAATCAAACTCCACCAGAAATTGAGTTCTATGCATATGTTAAATACTTCGGATTAATGTTTGATCAACATTTAAACTGGAAGGCACACGTCAAGTATGTTAAAGTCAACGGCATAAAAGCTATTAAAGAAACTATCCCACTCTACCCGGGGAGCTGGACGTGACATCGTGCTAACGTTATATAGGACATCAGTTTTATCTATAATAGACTACTGCTGTCCTATATATTCTTCAGCATCTGAGGCAACATTAAAAACTCTTGATACATTGCATCACGAGGGAATACGCTTATGTAATGGTGCATTTAGATCATCCACAATAAATTCCCTTTTAGCAGAGGCAGTCATACTACCTTTGAGACATCGCCGCAGTTTAATAATTACGTAGGGGCCTTTCCCCACAAGCAGGATCATCTCCTGCAGCTGCCTGCTTCCTGAATTTTAATCCTAGGATTGAACATCATGGTACTAGCTCTCATTCCCATATAAGAGCCAAATACTTAATGAAGTTTATATATAACACCAAAATGAATTTTATATATGATATAACACCAATTTTCCCTCCAACACTAGAACACCCGCCACCTTGGACTCTGAAACGAACATAAATATGCACCACTTTGTCTTATATTCTTAAACGAAATATGTCTAATACAGAGATGTATCGCCATCATGCCCTAGAGCACATTCGAAGAAAGTAAGTATATCTTAGTTTAACCAGACTACTGAGCTGATTAACAGCTCTCCTAGGATTAGATATTTTTACATAGCTAGGAAGCAACATGGTTACCTAGCAACGGGACCTACAGTTTATTGTGGGATCCGAACCACGTTATATCGAGAAATTCATTTCTAATCACCAGAAACTAATTCTGATTCCACGTTGGCAGAGTGGGGAATCGAACTAGGGACTACCTAATCGGTAGGCGAGCACGTAAAGCACTCGTCCAACGAGGAACTACAATTGAGGAAAGGGAAACCAGCTCATGATATATACAGATGGCTCAAAGAACAGTACAGGAGTAGGAGCTTCAGCTTTATTCAATGCTAAATTGATCAAAGTAGGACTTCCTTAAATATCATCTGTGTTTACTGCAGAACTCTCGGCCGTACGAGCAGCCCTTGACATAATATCTGAAAAGCGAGCAATCTCTTCAATAATAATTCTCAGCGACTCACGTAGTGCTATAGATGCTATAAACAAGACAAATCTTCAAATCAACTTGTCCAAGAAATCCAAATAAAAATCCACCAACTTCTCCAATCTGGATCGTCAGTAAAAATTTGTTGGATTCCGGCACATGTAGGAATTGAAGGGAATGAAAATGCAGATTCTGCCGCTAAACCAGCAAGCACTATTACCCCAACCATTTCCTATGCCCCTGTATCAGACCGGATGGCTAAAAAATATAAATTCTGAGGTCTACCCATGGGTTTCATCGTCTCAAAAAGCAAAATCTATAGAAGTAATATTAGCAAGACTCCGCATAGGTCATACTAGATTTTCTCATGGTCAACTAATGACAACCCCACATTCTGACCCAATGAAATGTATTGGATGCCAAGTTCCCATGACTGTCCAGCACTTACTTGTCCAATGCCCAATTTGGATGCAGCAGAGACGCATTTATTTTCGAGATCCAACAATGTCAGGAATTCTCGCTGAAGGGAAGGGTTTCGCACTTCACAAAATTACCGTGTTCCTAAGCAAATACATTTAAAAAAAAAAAATAAAGTCTAGTTTTTTTCTTAGGTTAATTCCTAGGAACCAGCCTGAGAAGAGCCTTCTTTTTAGCCTCCGAGGTTTGGTTAAACTAATCTTTTATCCTATCCTATCGTAGTCCTCAAAACTGAATACAAAATTCCTACAGCTATACTAGGAAACAAATTACTCAACATACATCCGACACAGGACATGGAAAATAGACAGCAAAGATAATGAATGGTTAACCCAAGTAACCAAATAAAAAGTCCACTGATTTTTAAATATAGGGGAAATAAACAGTATAAAGATAATAATTACAAGCCACGAAACACTAAATTGTACAAAGTACAGAACTTTCTTCAAAACAACTACTATTAGACTCCTTAAAATTGATATCGTATAACAATATCAATAATCTAGAAATATACTCAATTCCAAGTAGGAAAGACAAGAATAAGAATATCAACATTGCCAAAATAAAATTTACAGGCCAAGATCTCCCATTTAAGATTAAAATTCTCGGACAAAATAGAGAAGTTCGTCCATCTATTCTTAAACTGCTACGATGTACACAGTGCTCAAGGTATAGACACATCCAAAAAATGCCGTAATAAGGCAATAACCCAAAATGTATCAATTGTGGACTAGCCCATCAAGTTAAATCTAGAGTGCCCCTTTTACCAATACAGACAGAGCGTCGGTTGTTAATAAATAGAACAGGAATGTCAGTCAAGGAAGCTAGACTCGAGCTAAAAGTAAGAGGAGCCAATAACCCATCCAAAAGCCACTCTTTCTCAAATGTAACAAAAAACCAAAACAGCAATCAGCATAATAACAAACAAGATGATATAAACATTACAAACGAATCCTCATGCCAACAATACTAAACCCAAATTAAGCGTAATATCATATCCACCAGTACCATTTTTAGTGGCTGCTGAAAAGCAAGAGCCCGTGCCAATACCACTACTAACATTGAAGATTCAGATATCCATGGAAAAGAATTTCCAATAGAAGACAAATCAAATAATAACAGTAATAATCGAACTGACAAAAATAAAAGAATACTGGAAAGAACCCGTCCGTCGCCACCCCCGCCCCCGCCCCCGCCAAGCCCCCGACCCCCCTCCCCGAGAAAAAAATTTAATATTGAAAATGACAATCAGTTTAAAGAAACTCCAACTACACCAGGAGAATATTTAAAAAGAAACATTGTACTAACCTCATCACAAGGGGAAATACACAGTTACCCCCAGTCCCAATCATACAATCAACATTTGGACAGTAAAGAATCAATTAATCACTCATTACAATTCCCAACGAACAATACTAATAATAGCATTCCCTTATATATAAATGATAATGAAAACCATACCATTAAATCAAACCAAAATAGGACTATCATGCACCAACCATCCACAAGACCCATTCCGCTAATAATAATAGTAAACCAAATAACCCCTCAAACCAACATTCCTTATCACTGCAGAAAAGGACCAGTAGAATTCCAAATCAGAAATTTCTTAAGCTAAAAGATCAAATGCTTCGATCAAATGATCTGAACCAACAGTACCTAACAACACAAAACATGTTTCATCTTGTGGTTGTAATGAGTTCTTTATAGGTACGTATAACCAACTACCCATCGAGACAGGACAGTACGAAAATGTATAGATAGTTTTATTAAATTACGAAAATGCCCTTTAACACACCAACATGAGAATGAATTATGTTGTGAATCATTAAAATGCAAAAAAATTATAAAATTAAAAATAGACCCATCAATATTTAATTATGAAAAACAAACAACGACTGAATCTAATAATCAACAAACAAATACAACAATTAAAAAATCACAAATCAGTATAAACGCATAATTCATAAACTTTGAGACAAAGTAAAAGCGGCCATCAATTTACAGAATATAACACCAATTCCCCCCAATAATGGAATATATTCAATGGAATATAAATGGCCTCTTAACCCGACTACGATAGGGTGAATTACAAAGAATCCTACGAGGCCACAACCCACTATATATATGCCTACAACACATAGGATCTAACCCAGCAAACGTTCGACAGTACAATATATGTTCATAATAGTATCATCTATGAACTTTTAAGCATACCATCACAATCATATTAGACAACACCTATCCAATTATATATGCCGGATAAAAACATGATCACTGTTTGTACCTTATACAACCAACCAAATTTTAATTCAAATTTTAGTGGTCTATCAGAATTAATTAATCTACATGAACCCCTACTCATAGTAGGAGATTTTAATGTTCTCATAGTTCCCTTTGGGACCACAACAACCTCGCTTGCACACCGGGAACAAACATAGAGAAACACGTACTGGAACATGATCTATGCTGCCTAAATGAAAGTGATGTGCCAACATACTTCTCCAATACCCACTTAACCTTTTCTTCAGTATATATCTCGCTGTGCTCAGTCGACTTAGCTGATAGACTTGGGGGGAATGTCCTGGCTGACTCATATACCAATGACCACTTCCTCATTGTCCTTAATTACTTAAGTAATAACGAAATATCGCCTCCCGTAAAATATAATATCGAAAAAGCAGATTGGGACATTTATAATCTACATACCAGAAATATAGGTACCACCATTTCCGCCTAGCCAAAACCAGAACATATGAATTTTTCACAAATTTCAAAATAAATGCTGCCGATAAAAGCATACCTAAAACAAAACCACACCCCAAAAAATTCCTTGTCTCATGGTGGACTCCAACCTTAACAACTTTCAAGTCAAATCAAACATATTAAGTCGAAATCTTAGCAGACTTACAGCACGACTCATAGTCCTTAACAAATTGTCCAACAATACAAACATTCTAAACAAGATATAAGCAATCAATTATAGTAAACCATAATATATAAAAATTATAATGCCAAATTTAGAAAACTTGTAATATCTGAGAAAATTTCATCATGGAAAAATTATGTATCAAGCTTTTTCAACAAATACATCTATGAAAGATATTTGGCAAAAAGTAAGGAAAATTAACGGAAAATATATGACACAGAACAAGTGCAATAAACCAAATTGGGAAATTATATTATCACGACCCATATGAAATATCGAATATAAGAGGGGAAACACTTTGAAAACATGAGTGCCTACTCCAATCTAAATGAACATTTTCAAAATATAAGAACACAAGGAAAAAATACCACACTCAATTTTGAAACTATTGAAGATCTAGAATATAATTATGCATTTAATATGTGGGAATTCAATAATGCTCTAAATTCATGTCATCCATCGGCTCCAGGCCATGATGAAGTATTTGAAATGATAAAAAGACTAGCCCCCATTGCCAACTCATATTTACTAAAATTCTACACCACTATCTGGATGAAACGTGTTTTTCCAGATGAATGGAAACATGGGATAGATTCAAGTAATCCATCCAATTATAGAACAATATCTTTGACAAGCTGTTTATGCAAAATCCTAGAAAAATGGCCAATATATGTCTAAAATGTCATTAAAAAATTCAATTCTAACACCAACACAATCGGGGTCAATGGCTGGCTGGTCGAGCAACCCTTGATCCACTATACTGTCTGGAAGATCATATATATATATATATATATTATCCATATATTATATGTATATATATATATATATCATATATAGATAGATATATATATATATATATATATATATATATAAATTATATATATATATACTATGATATATATATTATATATTATTATATCTATATATATTATATAATATATTAATATATATATTATATAAATATATAGATATATATATATATATATATATATATATATAATATATGTATATATATATAAAAGGATTTGATAAAAAAAAATAGAGTGGCAATATCTTTTGCCATGGAAAACCGTATGATACAAATTTTCTCACAGAGAAAACTTTCCAAATTCGAATATAAAATTCTTATTCAAATATTTATGAATTAGAAAAAGGAATCCCTCAAGGCAGTGTCTTAAGCTGTAGTACTGTTTGCTTTAGCAATCAACGACATCACAATAAATTTACCAAATGGAGTTAAAAACAGCTTGTATGTTGATGACTTTCCCATATACTGTACAGGCAGCACGCTAGGACATGCCCAAAGAATTCTCAAACGGCCATCACAAATATTACCAACTGGGCAAATTCAGTGGGATTCCAATTTTCAATAAATAAAGCAAATGGAATTATTTTCTATAAAGACAAAAGATGGTTAAAACACCAAACAATTAAGCTATATCTTTATAATACCGAAATGAAATTTTGCACACATATTACATACATAGGAATGGTGTTTGATCAGCACCTAAACTGGACAGCGCACTTCAAATATATCAAAGCAAAAGGCACAAAAGCCCTTGCCATATTGAAAAAACTATCACATACCAAATGGGGAACTGGACGTAACACCATGCTAATGTTATGCAAAGCAACAGTATTATCTGTAATAGATTATTGTTGCCCAATACATTCCTGTGCCTCAGAAACAACAATAAAAACACTAGATGCATTACATCATGAAGGAACACTTTTGTGCATGGGTGCATTTCGATCATCCCCAATAAAGTCCCTGTTAGCAGAAGCAGGTATATTACCCCTAAAACATCACCGCAACTTAATAACCATGCGTAGGGGCCTTTCCCTACAAGCAGGAACCTCTCCTGCTGCTACCTGCTTTCTGACTTATAACCAAAGATTTAGATTTGGAAACCATATTGCTAGCTCATTCCCAGAAAGAACCAAATTATTTAATGAATTCACATAACATTACACCAATATTCCATCCAACAATATGTAGTATTGCTCCAGCATATCTTCTAAAAAGAAATATGGCAAAAACTGAGATGCAGGCTACCGCCAACCTGCGTTAGAACACATTAGAAGAGGAGATCAACTTGTGATCTATACAGATGGATAAAAAAACTACACTAGAGTAGGAACGTCAGCATTCTCAAAAAATAAATAAGCGCCACAGTGGCGTGGTCGGCATGGTGTTGGCGTACCACCTCGGTGGACGCGAGTTTGATTCTCGGGGCCTCGGGCATTCCACTGAGGTGTGAGAGATGTGTATTTCTGGTGATAGAAGTTCACTCTCGATGTGGTAAACACCATACAAACAAACAAAAGATAAATTAATCAAAATAAGTCTTCCTCCCCAATATCATCAGTATATACTGCAGAACTCACAGCCATACGAATAGGACTGGACATATGTCTGAGAAGAGAGCAATTTCCACCATAATTTTCAGTGACTCACGAAGTGCTATAGACGATATTAAGAAATACAAGCATTCAAATCATCTTGTACAAGAAATCCAAATAAAAATCCATCAACTTATTCAATCAGGACTATTAACAAAATATGTTGGATTCCAGCTCATGTGGGAATTGAGGGAAACGAAAGAGCAGATACAGCTGTCAAATTATCAGACTGGGTAACATCTATTAAGTCTTTAATATATCAAGACTGGCATACAGATTGGACATCAATGCCAACTACAAATAAACTGAGAGATATAAAAAGTGAAGTTCATTCATAGATCTCATTGTCTCGAAAAGAAAGAGTTAAAGAAGTTGTATTAATAAGACTACATATAGGCCATACTAGATTTTCACATGGTCATTTGATGCTAGATCCACATTCAGACCCAATGAAGTGTAATACATGCCAAACACCAACGGCTGTCCAACACTAATTAGTTGAATGTCCAATTTGGAACCATCAAAGAAGCATTTATTTTCGAAACCCAACATTAAAAGGCATTGTTGCTGAAGGCAAAGATTTCTTATTTATTAGGATCAACATATTCCTAAATATGACCAGTTTTCTAAAAAAAGTAAAAAAAAAAAATCAGGATTAATTCCTGAAAACCAGACCGAGAAGAGCTTTTATTAGGCTCAGAGGTCTGGATAAACTAACCCCTTTAATAAATAATAATAATTAATAATAATAATAATAATAATAAATAAGTAATAATAATAATAGTAATAATAATAATAAGAATAAAATAATAATAAAATTAAATTAAGTAATAATAATAATAATAATGATAATAATAATAATAATAATAATAATAATACCACCCCCTAAACCTATTGCCTTTGCCAGTCTGGAAGCCTGTAAGGATAAGAAATTTGATGCCTTAGTGGAGACATTTGCTCAAATCAGTGTAGCACATACGTATCAGTGAAGTCCCTGTGGACAAAGCTGGTGTTAGTGACTTTGGTGGTTGTAATGTTTTTTTGGGAGGGGTGGCTACTTGTCCCACCAATAGTTTTAGATGTAAGTCCTTGCTAAACTTCCCAGCACCTGGGAGGAAGCTAACCACCAGTTCAAAGGAGGTCAGTGGGGCTTGCCCAAGAGTCATTGCTCCTTCATCAGAACCTGCTGCTTCTTTCCAGGTTCCTCAGGGAAGGTGTTCAAGGAGTTTTGCACTTCCTTTCGTCCAGTGGTTCCGATTTGGATGCATATCGAGGAAGCATCTAGACCTTTGAAGAGACATTCAACAGATCCAAATGCTACTTCGATCCCCCTTAAGTGTCAAAGGGATCAAGAACTCTTTTGTAGCTCCTGGGATGATGGTGAGCTCCCAGTGGATACTGAGGTCCCAACGGCTTCTAGGCACCAAGTGGATCCCATGTGTCCAATGGGATCAATCATCCCATGGGATCAAAGCTCCCAGTGACTTGCAAGTGCCCAAAGGGATCAGTTAGGCCAGTGGATCCCAATCCCACATTGAAAGCAAAGTATAAAAAAATTTTGGTGACAACTTCATTTCTGAAGACCCTTTGGATGAGGAAGAGCACAAGTTGACAGCAGTGCAGCCAGTAACCTAGGATGCAAGCTCAATACCTGTATTTGCAGACTCCACCTGCCCTTTGTCAGGATTCGACGCGAACACTTTTCTCGCTGACATGGGATCCAGCACTTATTCAGATTTGTCAGTGCATAGATAGCATTATGGAACTCTTAAAGAAACCTTCTTTCCCCTTTAGTATCAAAGGTTCCTCAACCGGACCTGGCTCTTTCTCCTGTTTCTTCAGCTGAAGAAGGAGTTGAACAAGAACAACCCTCATAGTAAGCGCTTAGGCCACTCATATGAATTAATTTCTCCTCTGTTTTCCATCCTACTTTTGTTTCGGCTTTCATGTTATGACAACCCTCAGGATCAGCTAAACTGCAGAAGATGGTTCTTTCAATTTCTGCTAAGAAGGCTTTGTCGGTTATCGACTCTTGGTTAGCTGTAAAGAGAGACTTAGGCAAGGCGGTTTTCTTTTCTCCCCCATCACTTTTGTCTAATAGAAGGTTTTTGTCCATAGAGTTGGACCATTTTGTCAAGGACATGTTTAAAGTATTATGGATATTCAGTTTTTTAGATTGGTCTGTGGGAGCACTAACAAAGAAGATAGAGGACTGTCCCTCACTGCAAGATAAGTTTGCAGCAGACTGCCTTGGGGTGCTTTCCTTACCAATAAAGTTATTCGAGACAGAACACAAGAGTTAGCAGCACTTTTTTGGCCAATATCCCCAAAAAGAGAGAGCAGCTGTGGTGCTCATTACTTCTAAGGGAGTTACACCTTCTCAAAGATCTTCTCTGTTATCGCTTCTTAGATAAGAGCAGTCTGTTTACATGGGCTACTGTGTAGCAGGTAGCTATGGAGCTTCAAAAGAAAGCAGTGCATGATTTTCTTGGACAGTCAACCAAACAGCCTAAGGACCCTAATCGTGCACCTACAGTGATTTTCATAGCAAGATCTTCATCACCTCTTCAATCATGGCCCTTGTGAGGTGGTAGAGGAAGAGCCCAACCTTGACTACGCTCGAACTCATGTTCAGTTAGACTAATAAACAAGAAATCTACTACTCGACCAACTTCTGCCAAGTCCTTCGAACACCTGTGGGTGCAAGACTCCTGCACTTTTAGAGATGGGAAGTGAGATCAGTGGAACCATGGGTAAAGACCGTTCTCAGAGGATACGTGATCTCATTCAGGGAAAAATCCCCTTTAATGCCTTATCTTATTACCTTGAAGACATATTCAGAAAAGTTAGAAAAGTTTTTAGCTCTGTCAAAGGAGGTTTCATCCCTTCTCAAGAAACAAGCAATAGAAACGGTAGAAGACATTTCATTGGAAGGATTCCACAACAGACTTTTTGTCATTCCCAAGTCATCAGGAGGTTGGAAGCCGGTCCTGGACGTAAGTGCTCTGAACTTCTATATCCAAACAATTTCAGGTACTGTGCTTCGGCCTCTGCACAGTCCCCAAGTCTTCACCTGAGCACTCGCCCATCTCTCGCAATGGCTTCACCTGATGGGTGTCAAGGTATTCTCATACCTAGACAACTGGCTCCTTCAGTCTCCATCCAAGAAGTTTATGGAGGACCTAATGAAGACTCTTCAATTGGCCAAGTTCTAGGTCTGATAATAATCAAGAGAAGTCCCACATAGCTCCAACTCAGTGCTTAGTTCATTTAGGGATGAAGATAGACTCTCGAGTTTTTGGGTTTTTTTTGTCAGACGAGAATTCAGTCTTGCATTCAGAAAGTTCAACATGTCATCATTCGCTAGTTTTGCTTGGCCAACGACTGGACAATCCACTTGGGATCACTCTCTCCCATCAAGATGTTTGTTCCTTTAGGAAGACTACATGTGAGACCGTTGTTCTTCCTAAAAGCTAATTGGAGCAGAAAAAGTCTCCTAGATTCGTTTTTCTTCCCCATCACTCCAAAGCCAAAAAAAGATCCTCAATGGTGGTTAGAAGAAGGGAGATTTCTAGTTGGAATTTTGCTCCTTCAATAATATTGAACCCAAGAATAACATTGTTTTCTGACGCATCAGATCTGGGTTTTGGAGCGATTTTAGGAGAATTGGTAGTCATGGGGAATTGGTTTCAAGAAGAGAAGGATCTCCACATAAATGCGAAAGAACTTAAGGCAATTCATCTGGCCCTTCAGCACTTCGCATCAGTGACACGCACTGGCTTACATTCGCAATTGGGGAGGAACCCACTCTTTTTCCTTATAGTAGGAAGCCAGCAGTCTTGTCTGGGCCCAGAGCAACCAGACCCAGATTCTCACCCAATTCATTCAGGGTAAGTTAAACGTTCTTGCAGACACGTTGAGCCATCGCAAAAAGGTTCTACCCACAGAATAGTCACTGAATCCACAAATATGCACTGACCTGTGGAAATGGTGGGGAAGTTCATGGATAGACCTGTTTACGATGTCAAGGAATCATCAACTGCCCCTGTATTGCTCTCCTGCCCTGGACCCTCGAGCCTAGGCAACAGGCGCAATGCTCTGGGATTTGTTAGAGAGTTTATGCCTTTCCCCCATTCAATCTAGTCAGGGAAGTCATATTCAATTCCACTCTCATCACAACACATCGATGATCCTGATTTATCCCTTCTGGCCACAAAAGGAATGGTTCCCGGACCTCATAGACCTTCTGTCGGACTTTCCAAGGCTCCTTCCACAGCAACAAAATCTGCTCAGACAGGCCCATGTCAACAGGCTCCATCAGGGATTATCCACTCTCTCTCTGATAGGCTTCAGAATGTCAGGAAGCTTGTCAGAGCAAAAGGTATTTCAAGAGAAGTTGTGAAAGATATTTCTCGGTGTAGATGCAACTCTTCTACTAGAGTCTACCAAACAAAGTGGGTAGTGTTTAGCAGTTGGTACAGAAGATGTGACATCTCATCTTTGAAACATCTGCAGCTCAACTTGCAGAATTATTTTTGTTCCTGAAGACTTCTTGAGAACTTTCTACCATTAAGGGCTACAGATCTATGCTGAATTCTGTATTCAGTCATAGAGGATTAGTCTTAGCCTCAAATCAAGATATCTCCAACTTAGGTAAGTCTTTTAATACTACCAAGCAAGTCTCTCTACCCATTGTTGCCTGGAACTTAGATATGGTATTATGTTGGCTTTCAGGTCCACCGTTCAAACTATGTATTGATTTCTGCTTCTCTCAGAGACTTAACTTGGAAAGCTTTTTTTCTCATTGCATTGGCCACAGCAAAAAGAGTCAGTGATCTTCAAGTTCTTGATAAACAGGTTGGTTTTGCTCAGGAAGCTGCAGTGTGGTCTTGTATCCTAGGGATCTCAGCAATGAAAGAGAACCCATCTAACCCTCGACCTCAGTCCCTCACCATCAAGTCTTAAACAAGGAGAGAGAAAGAGTCCTTTGCCTAGTGAGAGATTTGAGACATTATCTGGACAGAACCAAGAAGCTTAGATAAGAGTTTCATAACTTATGGTGTTCAATCAAGGATACAGATATCTCTATCAAAGAATGCCATCTCTTTCTTCTTGAGAGATATTGTGGAATCTCATTCAAGTATTCAGGAGGAAGCCTTGCCTTTGTTGAAAGTGAAGGCACATGACATTTGGGCAGTAGCCACGTCTGTGGCTTTTCAATGTAACCTCTTTCTTACTTCAATCATGCAATCGACTTACCGGAAATGTCGGTCACTTTTTGCTAACCACTATTTGCATGATGTTGAAACAGTGTTTGAGGACTATAGGACATTAGGTCCTTTTCCCCAGCTGGCATGTTACTAGGGAGTGATCGCCTCACCTTGTGTAAGGTCGTCGAGTTCTGGGAAGCCAGGGGCTACTAGGTACCTGGAGTTACCCACCAGTCATTTCTTTCAATCAGATGGCGTACAGATAGTAGATTTTGTTAGCTACAGTCATGTCACACAGTTATCAGAGTACTCTTTGACTGCAAAGCTCCCATTAAAGTTGGGACAAGTCCTGACACTATAGTTATGACCACTACGGGTCAAGATGGGCAACGACCTGAGGTAGTATCTTCCTGCTCTAGCTCTGTCACCAGGTAAGGTTACAACAAGCATTCCCAAAATGCTAGTTTTTTTACCTATTTCTATTCATTTTCATTTATAAATGCTTTGGAGAAGTGCATGTCCATGAGTCCCACCTCCTGTCAATGTGGGATTCAGCTATGCAATTATTTGGTAAGTTACATATAAAAATTAAACTTTTATAATAAAATTAGATTTAATACATTGTAAAGGCCTTCTTTACACATTAATCACAATCATGTATCTTATCTAGCAGAGCAGCAAGAATCACATGTATATATTTGTATGTAGAGTTTCCTGGCCTTTTTGCCAATATATAATTCATCAATGTATGTCCAATATGTCTTTTGCTATTATTATTTGATTAACTGCCAAGAAACACAAATTCTCCTCTGTCTGTGTGCGGGTAGTGAGGGATGGGGTCGGGCACTCTGTTTCTGTCCGCGTGCACCAGTAATAAATTAGTTAATACAACTCAGTTCTGTCTCATTCTGATCTTACAACTGGTGAGCCGAGGAGTGATGGTAAACAGTAATTTTGCCTTCACCATTAATGGACTCATTATGGCTGCACTTACCTTCAGAAGCCTTTAATGGAATCATACGGTGACATAGTCTAGGCTTCTGAAAGCTCCTTCCTCAGAAAACCACCTATGCCACTAACGGACTAATCACAACAGTACCCCCTCAGGTACAATCTGCATGTTCAAATGGCTTGGCCCGGCCATTTACGATTCACTTTGACCGTATTCAGAAAGTCATTTTAACAGAACCACACGGCGTATAGTTTTGACTTCTGACGAACCCCGAACACCATTAACAAACTAAATACAGCGCTTAATTCGCGTTTTGGTGTGAGAGTCGAAATGCCAGACACTGAACTAGAAAGTCAATCCGAGGACTCACAGATCCTCAGCATCCCCTTCTCACCTTTAAAAACCGCAATTACTCAGGCGATCAAACTGCTGCCATTTTTGCAACAAAATACTGCGTCATGGTTCCTGTGGACTGATGTACACCTGCATAGCCAAAGTTACAGGTGAAGAAACCAAAGCAGACATCACCATGATGACACTGCTGGAGGAAATTTTCAATAAAATCACCCCGTGGCTAAACGCACAGACGGAAAAAACCAAATATGAAGACCTACGCTAAAAGCTCTTGGAGATATACTCCATACTCGTCCCAGAGAGAGCCCAATGCACCCTGGATCTGATGAACCAGCCCTTTGGGGACGCATTGTCCAAGGATGCGTGGGATGAACTATGAGGTCTCCTGATGCTGCCAGACTGCGACAAAAATGGAAAAAGAAGGGAGATCAGCCTATCGTTGAAAACATTCCTGTGGCGCCTTCCACAGGAGGTAAGGGCTCAATTATGGAGGTGGACACACTTCCAATGGACAAATTGGTGAGCATCACGCACAAACTCCATAAGGCCACCAAGGCCTCAAAACACGCCACAGCACCCACAGCCTGCAGCCTGATAGAAGAGAAGGTTGAAGAAGGGGACACACACGCGATATACAAGAAAAAGATGCTGCAGCATCAGCAGAGGACATGGACGAATCCAGCCAGGTGTTATTTCCATTGAAGATTCAGAAAGAATGCCAAAAACTGCAGTGATCCCTATGTGTTCCCAGAAAACTTGGAGGGTGGCCACCCATAATAGCAGTGGCCACTAACAACAGGGAATCCCAACCAGTGGGATTCTTCATCCACGAGGCACCGAGTGCTGGTAGACACAGGAGCCATGCAGTCGGTCTTTCCGCTGAGGCCCCACTAGTAGCTGCAAATGGAAGCCTCATCTGCTGCTACAGAACCCAGACCTGCAGAATATCCATCCTGGGTCATAAATACGAGTGGCCCTTTGGCATTGCTGACATCAGGTTCTCCCTACTGGGCACTGATTTTCTCACACAACATGGT
Source organism: Macrobrachium nipponense (assembly GCF_015104395.2). Classification (NCBI taxonomy): domain Eukaryota; kingdom Metazoa; phylum Arthropoda; class Malacostraca; order Decapoda; family Palaemonidae; genus Macrobrachium; species Macrobrachium nipponense. The sequence goes on along the minus strand of NC_061109.1, from coordinate 14,617,557 downwards.
CTGCTGGTGAATGTTGGCCAAAAACTCATGCTAGACACCGGAACCTGCTGCTTCCACCCGCTCACTGCCAGCCTGGGAATCTCCGCTATATGCGTTGCCACATTGTCCAAATACAGCGCCCTCCTGCACGAATTCCCAGACATATTTAAGCCAGAACTATGCCAGGTGCCAGGGACACAGGCCAAGCACGGCATCCACCACCACATCACCACCACGGGCCTGCTGACACATGCCAAATTTTGCCGTCTCCCGCCCAAGAGGCTCCAGGATGCTAAACAGACATTTGCGTAAATGGAAAAGATGGTTTGCAAACCATCATGGGTGTTCCCCCTTCACATGGTGAAGAAACCAAATGGTTCCTGGAGGCCCTGTGGGTAATACCATTGGTTAAACCTGGTAACAATGCCTGACCTCTACCCCCTGCCAAACATGCAGGACCTGACAGGAGCCCTACACGGTGCTAAGATATTCACTAAAATGGATCTACTTAAATCTTATTTTCAGGTGCCAGTACATCCCGATGACATCCCGAAGTTGGTCATAATCATGCCGTTCAGAACATGCACCTTCTCCTACTCTACCTTTGGCCTCAGGAATGCCAGGACCACATTCCAACACCTAATGGACAGCATCTCAGGGGACCTACCTTACTGAGTCTGCTACATGGACGATATCCTGATATTCTCCAGATCCCCAGAAGGGCACCTGGGACATGTCCAGGCCATGCTGAAACGCCTTGATCGTCAGATTCGACGAGTGTTCCTGTCGTGAATTTCGAACTGATCATTCGAAATCCCCGCCATTTAACTTCACAAGTGTTGCGTTAAATTGGGGTAAGACTGAGGGATCTCGCGGGCGATTCATTGAACAGAAAGCTGTCCAATACACGACAGTTAAGACGCAATTCCTAAATGCATGGCGGGGAAGGAGCGCATCTTATAGTAAGGAAGATGTTATGAATTTTCAGTAATAAATATAATTTGCTAATCACTAGTACGAGATAAATTATCTATGTAGAGATTTGGAGCCAAGGACTCCGTAGCCATTCAAGAATTTGCAGATTACGGCCTTCAGCCAGAACTTTGAGTCAATTCCTTGAGCCTAAATGATTACGTAAATGTCATATTTCACATTCAGGAGTAAAATAGATTAAGTGATTTCCGTAATGTCTAAATAAACGATGATTCCCGCCTGAATTACAAGGATTCTGTAGTTCACGCGGGAAAGCGTAAGTTTCTTTTAAAGAAGGGCGAAGCGACGCTTCATTCCTGCCCAGACCCTGAACCGTGTAAGTACCGTGAAATTTGTGTGTCTCTCAATTCTCCAACTCCTAGCTATCGCCATGCTAGGTCGAATTCCATCGTAACTGTAAGTTAACTTTATCCACGATAGATGTGCCATCCCTGCGATGAGGGACTCGATTTATGCAGCAAACGAAAGCTGCCAGCGTAAGAATGTTATTTGTTTGTGATATTGAGTCAATGAGTCTCGTATTGTGCAGATTTTTCGTCCAGTCGTGGACTTAGTGCTTTACAAGCACATGATATCAAAGACCCTATGTGCTACCACATAAAAAAGCCATGAGAGTTTTCAGGTTCCTTGAATTAAATTAGTGAGAGTAGTAAGAAACTGCTTGTACTGTGGAATTCTGTTAGGAACTTTAGTTTCAGTGTATTGTTAATGTATTTAAATGTTTATTTTTCGTAATAAAACTGTTTTGTTGACCAAATTTTATTGAATCTCACCCTGATAGTTTTAGAGTGCGCGCCTCCTCAAGGCCTTGTCATCGGCCCAGAACATCCGGGCACGAATCATAAAAAAAAAAAAATAATAAAAGTCGAAGAAATTCCCGACAGTTCCTTTGATAAAGAGAACATGGACTTCCTGGGACATGAGGTCTCCCCGATGAGTGTCCGCCCCATGGCCTCCAAGGTAGATGCAGTAAAATACTTCCCTACACCGAAGACAATCAAATCCCTGCAGGAGTTCCTCAGCATGGTCAACTGTTACTGATGAATCATGCTGGACATCGCCCATATCGCTTATCCCCTGACTAAGGTACTGAAGGGGAAGCCAAAAGCACTGACGTGGGAAATGCCGCAGCAGACGGCATTTGAGCAGACAAAGGCAGCCCTCGCCAGAGCCACCACTTCAGCATATCAGGACCCCACCACCCCCCTGAGATTTACCACCGACACCAGCAATATCGCCTGTAGAGCCATGCTGGGGAAGATAGTAGACGGGTCACCCCGCTCGCTTCCATTCTTTAGCTGCAAATTGAAGCCGCCGGAGACTCGCTACAGTGCATTCAACAGGGAACTGCTGACAAACTACCAGGCGGTGCAACACTTTATGTACCTCCTAGACGGCAGCCCATTCAGCAAGACAGCAGTGGCACTTAGCTGCTATCTCCAAATTTGGGTGCACCATCAGCTACATCCCCGGAAAAAAGAACCTGATAGCCAATGCCCTGTCAAGGATTGAAATAAATTCAGTCCACCTGGTGAAGGAGCCAGCCGCAGACCTAGAAACGCCAGCTTACCACACGGCACTCATTGCACTGAAGTGGGAAGATGTGTCAGTAGGAGAACATGGATTGACACTTCTCTGTGACACCAACACAGGCCGCCCCGCCCTGATACCTGTATCACGAAGGAAGCAGGTATTTGACATCATCCACAGCCTTTCCCATCCATCAGGACAAACAACAATGCGCCGGATGACCAAGAAGTTCGTGTGGCATGGGATAAAAAAGGACGTGCGGGGATGGGCAAAGAGCTGTATTCCAGGCACATTCACGTGGACGTTGTAGGACTTCTGCCACAATCAGAGGGTGCCAGATACCTCCTAACTGTCATAGACCGTTCTACAAGATGGCCAGAAGCAACCACAATGGCAGAACCCATACTAGCAAGTTGGATAAGCTGTTTCGGTGTACCGAACAACATAACTACAGAGAGGGGTTCGGCATCCCTGGCAAAACTCTAGGTCTCTCTGGCACGTCTGATGGTGACAACACTCCACAGTACGACAGCGTACAACTCTGTGGCATTAAAATGGTAGAAAGGAGGCTGGAAGTCATCTCAAAAATGATTGATGACATCTTGAACTTTTCAATGGAAAATGACCTGAAACTTGTGGGTTTAGATTGATACCAGTTCGACTTAGGAATTGAGGGCAGACGTCTTCTCACCCTCAATGGACAAGGGGCTAAGGAAGTCAAGAGCCTCTTCAAAGTGAACCTGATTCTTCCAGAAGAAGAAGACAGGAGGGAGATTGGCTATCTAAGAGGAGCTCTGAAAGAAGTGAAAAAGGCGTATGACCACCTCCATCTCCTCCTCGAAGAACTCAGCGTAAGAAGTTATGACATCACAACTGCAGGACTGAGTAGAACTGGGGCAGGCCAGTACCATTTGGAAGTGGACACCCAATACAAGGGATTTCTGGTTGGCCGGTTGGCCCCAATGGAGATAACCTGAGGAGAATCGAGAAGATCAACAAAGTCAGGATTATTGTCCACAAGGAAACAGACGGCTTCATCACCTTCCAAGGCCAGGTGGACTATGTCGAGGACACCCCTGTCTAGACATAAGAGAAGCCATGAAGCCCCTGTGCCCAAAGGGAAAGGCAACACAGGCCAGCAAGGAGGAAGGAATTCCCTCAGGAGGAAATCCTCCCAGGGTTAACCAGGACAGGAGATGTCGTCTTCCAAGGCCCAAGAAGGATGAAACCTCCAACGACTGCACCGTTAGAGGAAATGAGAATGACGTCGTCGCTTTCTTTTATGAGGTCCAGGAAATCGTCCAGGCCAAAGGAAAGAAGGGACAGGGAGCTCCAGGCAAGACCAGCTGAGGAGCAACTTTAGGGGATTTCTTTTGAGATGAAGGAAGAAAGAAAGTTGCATTTGATGAAGAAGAGCTTTGTATTGGGCCCTGGTGTAAGAAACATGAATAGCATTAAATTTCGTGTGTATGTTGTGAATATAGAAAAATAGAAAAGGTGGATAGTGATATCCCCACCAAAAATATATAAAACAAAAAATCCCCCAAAAAGTATAAAACTGAAAAACAAACAAAAAATTAGTATTAAGTTCGTTAGTGTGAAGTTTTGTGAAGAAAATAATTTTTTTTAGTGTTGTGATTATGGAAAAAACCAAAAACAGAAAAGGTGGATAGTGATATCCCCACCAAATGATATATATAAACACAAAATCCCCCAAAAAGTATAAAATTGAAAAAAATAATTAGTGTTAAGTGAATAGTGTTAAGTTTTATAAGGAAAATAATTTTGTTTTTAGAGTTGTGATTATGGAAAAAAAAAAACAGAAAAGGTGGATAGTGATATCCCTACCAATATTAATATATATATATATATATATATAATAACATGGGGGGAAGAACCCCCAGTATTCATAAGGTAAGCGTGGACACGAAACGGAAGGCAGACCCCACACCCTATTACATACACAGCCTCTCTCTCTCTCTCTCTCTCTCTCTCCAAGGAATCACCTCTCTCTCTCTCTCTCTCTCTCTCTCTCTCTCTCCACCTCTTTCTCTCCATTCTAACAGGTAATGAAAATGAGAGAGTTGCATCATAACATAACGTTTATTTACAAGAATAACTAAATCAATTAACTAAATAATCCAGTCTTACAGACTAACTTAAAACTACAACTCATTGTCAAGTCACCCAAAAGTCCACACCCTACTGGGAACTCCTTTGTCCCCCGGTATTCCAGATCCGTCTGTTCAAAGATACAGAACACATCCCGGTAAGTACACACACAAGTTTAAAGACAAAGTTAATAAAATGGAACATCTTACAAGATATCAAAACAAGCCATCCCTTTGGATAAAGTAAAGGTAACACTTACCCATTCCCAACCGGAATATCACTCACTGATAAATAAAAACACTTTGGCATCTGCCATCATGGCTTCGCCTTCCTCCCCCGAATGTCTGTGCAAGTCTTCCCATAGACTTGGCTAGTGATACATTATGAATAGAAGAGGCGCACACGCACATACGAACACACAGTTCGCTAGCGCCTCGCGGTTCTAGCTGCATCTAGTTTCTCAAAGGCACTTTGAGAAGAGTTCATAAACTGTCGTACATTGACTTCCTGAATTAAGCACTTTTATCTCACGCCATCCCCTAGAAACTCATTGATCAGCTACTCTCAGGTCGTTACCTCTGCATTGTTCTCCACATTCCATAGGTCACAGAGAACGCACGAACAATATATTATTAATCAAAAATCCCTAGGGCTTACAGATTGCTCGGCCTCGTACAAATGCTAGCTCCGCCTAGCAAAATTGCTTATATAATACAAAACACTGGCCGGCTTAAAATAAAATAAGTAAAACTGCACGTCTCTGGCATTATAAAATAAAGTCTTATCACGCTTTATCTCCCAATAACACAAAACGCATTTTCTCTCATATTTTCTGCATTAGGATTCTTGAATATCCCTCTTCGCTTGTCTGCAAGTAGCTGAACAGACAGCAACAGGCTATAGCAGGCTGTAGCAACTGTAGGAAGACGGAATGCCTCCCTCATCGTAGAAGACTCTCACGGCTTCTTGTAGATCCCCAAAAGACACGCTTTAGAATTCTCGCGATCACCCATCATGGAAATACTTGTAATCACCCTGGACAACATGGCAGCAACCTCTCTTCACGGCTGGTGGACGTCTTGCTGGTGTCGGAGAACGACTTTTTTGGGTGTGTGTTAGTATGTCAGTCAGGTCTTTGGTCAATCCAAGAAAATTAACCCAAACATACTACTTCTATCAAACAATGATCTCAAAAGGGTCAGAAATACTAACTGAACGTCTCCCAATTAACTCCCTTAAATATGACTACTAAAATGACAAGTCATTATCACAACTCTCTAAGAAGAAAAAACATCAAGTTCTAGTTCTCCAACTCAATTCTCCAAACTCACACATCAGCACACACACAACTCAGAAATCACAGCAACTCCACGGAATTCTGCACTCACATTTCGAACTCGAATGTGCTCACAAAAAAAAAAAAAGAAAAAATTCGTAACGAGCTCAAGAAAGAAAAGAATCACGTAACACCCAGACCCCAAAAAATATTCTCTTAAGTTCTGACATTTAAACAACCCACAAAATCAGTAAAAATCTCCAACTTTTAACAGCAAAAACCCCTTTACTGCTCAATCATTAATCACAATGAGACTTAATGTCAAACTCCCATTACTTAAGTAACAACCCAGAAAAATTACATCTCCCGGTAAAATCAAATCTCCCGTCCAAAAAGAAATGCTACTTAAGCTCAATCCCCAAATTATATCTCTCATAGGAAAAGGAAGAAAAACAATAAAAAAAAGATAATCACAAGTAGATTTCCCCAATCACAAAATACATAATACATGTATAATATGCATAACTCCCGCGTTTTCCCCAAGAAATGCTCCGGAATTTGCCAGAAAGCAAACTCTCACACATGCGCTTTCGTGAAATGCTATAGCCAACATTTCCAGATATTGCAAAAATTCTGATCTATCACCATCAGAAGAAAAGAATCAGCACACGCTCAGCACACGGCTCATCACATCGCTTGTCAGCAGAAAAATCGCCTGCGGACGCATGCTCAAACAGCAGCGCAAAAATTGTCTAGTCAGACACATAAGTTTGGAAACTCATGATCCTCTAGAAAAAAACGTCTAACTGACACATTTCACAGAATTAACTCCAGGATATGACTAATGTGTTCAAAAATTTGTCTCGAAGACTTATTCTCTCAACATGACTTTTCCCCAAATTATATTTCTCCAAGAATAACACACTTGTGAACATGAAAAATGCACACACATCTCCAAATGACTCTTAATGCAGTAATGCCATTCGCCTCTAAATAGACACGAAACCGAAAAAAGAGAACCTCAGAAATCTTCTCTTGCTCAAAAAAACTCCATAACCACAAAAAAAAGGGTCACCCGCCCAAGATTAATTCCAACTCCATTATGAGACACCATATTAATAATAACACCACTCCGGTTATAAAAATATTTCCTCCATTTGGTTAAAAACCAACCCCATATATTATTCTCTTATTTCTCCAATAGCCACATGTCAGTAAAAAAAAAACACCACTCCAGGAATAGAGAATAATCACCTCTATTTCGGCAAATACAAAATATTTACCTCTATTTCCCCAATAACTCCATGTGGAACAAAACAAGGCTCCAAAAATATATATCTAAAAAAAATGTGCACTCAAGGCATCTAACTCACATACTCACAAATATTGCCCCATAATCTCCAAATATGTGTCTCCATTTGCAACGAAGATGGCTGCAAAATAATTGAACTAAACATAGCTCATACCACTATTGGCAAATATCAAAAATGGCCAAAAAAATATATCTCCCATATATTATATCTCAAATATAACTCCAAAATAATATATACCTCCAATTATCTCCCCAAAATAATATATCTCAATTATATCTCAATTATAACTCCAATTCTCCAGAGAATAACTCAATGTTATAGTAAAAACTATAAAAACTCTCTCCATTTAGCATAACTGCTAAAAAAGGGCAAAAACTCGGCAAATAAAACTGTCTAGAAAATTCTAGAAAAAAATCACCAATGTGCCACAACTCATTATAACAGAATTCCCAACTCACAGTGTCTTAGCCAAGACTTCTCCATATGCACTACGACATAGCCATTAGAAAACTTAACCAAGTTTCCTATCTCTCACAAAGTTGTCACAAATACGACAAAGGTATTGTGCAAGAAAACTCCCAATTTCTGGAACACAAATATCCAGAGAAAGAATGTAGTGCCATTATGTATGCATTCAAAACGTGCAAAAAATATTCTCCCATATATTTCTCTATAGCATCAAATAGCTAAAACACGAACACGTTCCCGAACAATGACTCTAAGTCACGAACTGAGACATTAAAAAATATCCACACCAACTGGAGAGAAAAAATAAATTCAAATTCACCCTTGGTAAAAAAACTTGTGTCAGCGATGGCTAATTTCCAAAAAAGGAGAAAAGAAAAATCAACGGCACCATTAACTATCTCCCGTAACTCACTAGATGTCAAGCAATTATCTGCTGAACTCATAAAAAAGAAAAAAAAACTAAAATAATGTGTTGTTAGTTCCTCCCATAATCACAAAAGATTTCACCTCCCTTGATAGCATTACGACACCCACGTATTAGTATATAAAAAATCAGTATCAGAAATATCATTATCACAAAATCATCAAAAAAATTGCTATCATCAAAATCATCAGTATCAGTACAAAAAATATCACCAATGTTAATGCTTGTCCATCCTCCAAAAATTCAGCACAAAATTCAGCAAATTTCACACAATTCACCAAGATTCAGTCAGATTCATCAAGATTCAGCAAAACTCATCCCCGTGAATCACTGAAATATTCTCCAAAGTTACAAAAAACTCAACAATTAATTAACACAAGACTTCTCCCATTAATTCATTGTAATAATTATCCTTGAATAATTATCTGTAATAATTATCAACTAATCTCCCATGAAATATCTCAAAACTCTCTCGTAAATTATGTCTCCCGTAATGATAATTATACTTAAGCAAACCTCCCGTGACACATCTCAAGTATAATAATTATTAATAATAATAATAACTCTTCATAGCAATAATTCTCTTGCAAAAATCTCAAGTAAGGGTGAAATTCAAATAGCATACAACAGTATTGCTGAATCCTATGACATACAATTTCTCCAGCATGCAACACCATGACATAACACCATTGCCACACAACACAGATCAACACCAATCATCGGCATTTCAAAGTAATTTCTCCAACACAATAAAAAAAATAATCTGTGTATCCCCCTTATATTTGTGTCTTTCAAGGCACAAAGAAACATATAACACATCCCGTGCATGTTAACTACTTTTCCCCGCATTCACGGAAAAGAAAAATCTCTTTTCTAAAAAAAAGACTCCACGGGCATTTCACTTCATCAACTAATCAATCAGCTGACATCTTAGCATTCAATGTCAAGGCCAAATCCATCTCCCAACACAAAGAAAAAAAAGGAAAAGGGGGAGTTCACCCACACTGAGAAAAAAATTTCTCCCCCCTGAGAACAACCCCTCAGTCGAGCGGCAGAACAGCCCGAGGCATAACCAGCAGTATCCCCATATTATACATATATTATATATATTATATAAATAATTATATATATATATATTTATATATATATATATATATATATATATATATATATATATATGCATGTATATATATAACACAAAATCCCCTAAAAAGTAAAAAACTGAAAAAATAGTGTTAACTGGATTAGTGTTAAGTTTTGTAAGAAAAATAATTTTGTTTTTAGTGTTGTGATTATTGAAAAATAGAAAAGGTGGGGTAGTGATATCCCCACCCATTTGTGTGAGTGACTTTATCTGCAGATGCCAATTGCTATAGGATCTGCGAAATATTAAGCCACAAATATTGTGTGTTGTCGAGTTCCCTAAACCTTGGGAAAAACTTTCACCCAAGGAGGATTATGATTGAAAATGTCTTCCCCCAGGCACTTGATGATCATTATAATTCCCCCTAAGTGTTAGTTCTCCCCAAGATATATGGAATACGCTGTTATACTGTTATGGTGGCTTAATACATGTTGCACAAGTAAAAGTACCTTGTGTATGTGACTGACAATTTACACAAATATTATTGAGCTACAAATCTCGCTCAATATCAAGTTCCTGAAACCTTGGGAATAACTTCAACTCGAGAGGAATTATAACAGGTATGTGCCTCCCCCCATGAACTATAAGTGTCGCCCCCCCCATCCCCAGACATGCAGTCCCCTAGCCAGTAAGTGTCTTACACCATGCACTTGACTACAATTCCCCTTGAGTGTCAGTTCTTCCAGGAGGACCGACTCTCAGGATGAGAGCCAACAGCTGTTTGGAGGAAGGAGGACCAGCTCTAAGTTTGGGAGCCAACAGCTGTTCGGAGGAAGTAGGACCAATTCCCTCAAAGAGAACCAATAGCTGTTTGGAGGAAGGTGGACCAATTCTCTCAAAGAGAACCAACAGCTGTTTGGAGGAAGGAGGACCAGCTCTCAGTTTTAGAGCCAACAAATTTTTGGAGGGCAACAGGGCCACCAGAAGGACCCCGGAAGGCCACCAGAGGGATGTACCAGGAGAATAACAAAAGATGATTCTGTTGAAATAATCTAGAAGACTGGCTCTACAGAAAGTCAATATGCTCTGTCCCTTGATGAAGACTTTGCTAATAGAAGATCTCTGTCAAAGCAGGCAAATAGTCGGATATTTAGATATATCTTGGAGATGTCTTCCTTCTGGTTATTCTGTTGGAATAATCTAGAAGACCGGCTCTGCAGAAAGTCAAGTATGCTATGTCCCTTGATGAAGACTCTTCTAATAGAAGATCTCTGTCAAAGCGGGCAAATAGTCAGATATCTAAATCTATTCTTGCAGATGTCTTCCTTCTGGTTATTCTGTTGGAATAATCTAGAAGACTGGCTCTGCAGAAAGTCAAGTATAATCTGTCCCTTGATGAAGACTTCTAATAGAAGATCTCTGTCAAAGCGGGCAAATAGTTGGATATCTAGATCTATTCTTGCAGATGCCTTCCTTTTGGTTATTCAGTTGGAATAATCTAGAAGACCGGCTCAGCAGAAAGTCAAGTATGCTATGTCCCATAATGAAGGCTCTTCTAATGGAAAATCTCTATTAAAACGGGCAAATAGTCGGATATCTAGATTTATTCTTTCAGATGTCTTCCTTCTGGTTATTCTGTTGGAATAATCTAGAAGACCGGCTCAGCAGAAAGTCAAGTATGTTCTGTCCCTTGACAAAGACTTCTAATAGAAGATCTCTGTCAAAACGGGGAAAATAATGGAATATTTAGATCTATTCTAGCAGATGTCTTCCTTCAGATGGATGAAATCCAACAGTTGTTAGGAGGCAGGAGGACCAGCTCTCAGGAGGACGACAGCCAACAACTGTTTGGAGGATGGAGGACCAGTTCTAAGGCCAAGAGCCAATGGCAAGCGATCTTGACAATCACCTGGTCAGGCAGAGGAACTCTTACCCAGCGAGAGCCAACCATTTTTCAGCAGACTCTCCAAGAGAGAGTCAATGACTGGCGGGATCACCCCATCTCGACAGGCAGAAGAACTTTCCTGAGGAGAGTCAAATACTTTTCGGTGGATGAGCTCTCAGGGCAAGACGGATACCGAAAGCCAACAAGAGGGGCACTAGAAGGCCTCCAGAGGGATTCCAGAGGGATGAAAGAAGATCATTCTGTTGGAATAATCTAGAAGACTCGCTTTGCAGAAAGTCAAGTATGCTATGTCCCTTGATGAAGACTTCTAATGGAAGATCTCTGTCAAAGCGTGCAAATGGTAGGATATCAAGATCTATTCTAGGAGATGTCTTCCTTCTGGTTATTCTGTTGGAATGATTTAGAAGACCGGCTCTGCAGAAAGTCAAGTATGCTCTGTCCCTTGATGAAGACTCTTCTAATAGAAAATCTCTGTCAAAGTGGGCAAATAGTTGGATATCTAGATGTCTTCCTTCTGATTATTCTTTAGAATAATCTAGAAGACTAGATCTGCAGAAAGTCAAGTATGCTCTATCCCTTGATGAAGACTTCTAATAGAAGATCTCTGTCAAAATGGGCAAATAGTCGGATATCTAGATCTATTCTTACAGATGTCTTCCTTCTGGTTATTCTGTTGGAATAATCTAGACGACCGGCTCTGCAGAAAGTCAAGTATCCTCTGTCCCTTGATGAAGACTCTTCAAATAGAAGATCTCTGTCAAAGTGGGCAAATATTCGGATATTTAGATATATTCTTGCAGATGTCTTCGCTCTGGTTATTCTGTTAGAATAATCTAGAAGACCAGCTCTGAAGAAAGACAAGTATGCTCTGTCCCTTGATGAAGACTCTTCTAATAGAAGATCTCTGTCAAAGTGGGCAAATAGTCAGATATGTAGATCTATTCTTACAGGCATCTTCCTTCTGGTTATTCTGTTGAAATAATCTAGAAGACCGGCTCTGCAGAAAGTCAAATGTGTTATGTCCCTTGATGAAGACTTCTGATGGAAGATCTCTGTTAAAGTGTGCCAATGGTAGGATATCTAGATTTATTCTAGCAGATGTCTTCCTTATGGTTATTCTGTTGGAATAATCTAGAAGACTGGATCTGCAGAAAGTCAAGTATGCTCTGTCCCTTGATGAAGACTCTTCTAATAGAAGATCTCTGTCAAAGTGGCCAAATAGTCGGATATCTAGATCTATTCTTGCAAATGTCTTCCTTCTGGTTATTCTGTTGGAATAATCTAGAAGACCAGCTCTGCAGAAAGTCAAATATGTTATGTCCCTTGATGAAGACTTCTAATGGAAGATCTCTGTCAAAGCGTGCCAATGGTAGGATATCTAGATCTATTCTAGCAGATGTCTTCCTTCTGGTTATTCTGTTGGAATAATCTAGAAGACTGGCTCTGCAGAAAGTCAAGTATGCTCTGTCCCTTGATGAAGACTCTTCTAATAGAAGATCTGTCAAAGTGGGCAAATAGTCAGATATCTAGATCTATTCTTACAGGCATCTTCCTTCTGGTTATTCTGTTGGAATAATCTAGAAGACTGGCTCTGCAGAAAGTCAAGTATGCTTTATCCCTTGATGAAGACTCTTCTAATAGAAGATCTCTGTCAAAGTGGCCAAATAGTCGGATATCTAGATCTATTCTTGCAAATGTCTTCCTTCTGGTTATTCTGTTGGAATAATCTAGAAGACCGGCTCTGCAGAAAGTCAAATATTTTATGTCCCTTGATGAAGACTTCTAATGGAAGATCTCTGTCAAAGCGTCCCAATGGTAGGATATCTAGATCTATTCTATCCTTCTGGTTATTCTGTTGGAATAATCTGGAAGACTGGCTCTGCAGAAAGACAAGTATGCTCTGTCCCTTGATGAAGACTCTTCTAATAGAAGATCTCTGTCAAAGTGGGCAAATAGTCAGATATGTAGATCTATTCTTACAGGCATCTTCCTTCTGGTTATTCTGTTGGAATAATCTAGAAGACTGGCTCTGCAGAAAGTCAAGTATGCTCTATCCCTTGATGAAGACTTCCAATAGAAGATCTCTGTCAATCTATTTTTGCAGATGTCCTCCTTTTGGTTATTCTGTTGGATTAATCTAGAAGACCAGCTCTGCAGAAAGTCAAGTATGCTCTGTCCCTTGATGAAGACTCTTTCAATAGAAGATCTCTCTCAAATTGGCCGAATAGTCGGATATCTAGATCTATTCTTGCAAATGTCTTCCTTCTGGTTATTCAGTTGGAATAATCTAGAAGACCAGCTCTGCAGAAAGTCAAGTATGCTTTGTCACTTGATGAAGACTCTTTTAATAGAAGAACTCAGTCAAAGCGGGCAAATAGTCGGATATTTAGATATATTCTTGCAAGTGTCTTCCTTCTGGTTATACTGTTAGAATAATCTAGAAGACCAGCTCTGTAGAAAGTCAAGTATCCTCTGTATTTTGATGAAGACTTCTAATAGAAGATCTCTGTCAAAGCGGGCAAATACTAGGATATCTAGATTTATTCTTGCAGATGTCTTCCTTCTGGTTATTCTGTTGGAATAATCTATTAGACCAGCTCTGAAGAAAGTCAAGTATGCTCTGTCTTTTGATGAAGACTCTTCTAATAGAAGATCTCTGTCAAAGCGGGCAAATAGTAGGATATCTAGATCTATTCTTGCAGATGTCTTCCTTCTGGTTATTCTGTTGGAATAATCTATAATACCAGCTCTGAAGAAAGTCAAGTATGCTTTGTCTTTTGATGAAGACTCTTCTAATAGAAGATCTCTGTCAAAATGGCCAAAAAGTCCAATATTTGGATCTATCTTGCAGATATTTTCCTTCTGAGGATGAAATCCAACAGTTTTTAGGAGGCAGGAGGATCAGCTCTCAGGAGGACGAGAGCCAACAACTGTTTGGAGGCTGGAGGACCAGCTCTGAGGGCAAAAGGAATCTCCCCAACCTCTTGGTCAGGCAGAGGAACTCTTATCCAGCAAGAGCCAACCTTTGTTCAGCAGACTCTCCCAGCAAGAGTCAATTGCTGGCGAGATCCCCCCATCTCGGCAGGCAGAAGAACTTTCCTGAGGAGAGTCAACGGCTGTTCGGCGGATGAGCTCTCAGGGCAAGACGGATACCAGAGGCCAACAAGAGGGGCACTAGAAGGTCACCAGAGGGATGTACCAGAGCAATGCCAGAAGATAAATTTGTTGGAACAATCTAGAAGACCGGCTCTGCAGAAAGTCAAGTATGGTATGTCCCTTGATGAAGACTCTTCTAATGAGGGATCTCTGTCAAAGTGGGCAAATAGTCAAATATCTAGATCTATTCTTGCAGACATCTTCCTTCTGGTTATTCTGTTGGATTAATATAGAAGACCAGCTCTGCAAAAAGTCAAGTATGCTCTGTCCCTTGATGAAGACTTCTAATAGATGATCTCTGATAAAGCTGGCAAATAGTCGGATATCTAGAACTATTCTTGCAAATGTCTTCCTCCTGGTTATTCTGTTGGAATAATCTAGAAGATTGGCTCTGCTGAAAGTCAAGTATGCTCTGTCCCTTGATGAAGACTTCTAATAGAAGATCTCTGTCAAAATGGCCAAATAGTCAGATATCTAGATCTATTCTTGCAGATGTCCATGCTATGCTTCTTCTTAATAGTTTTTAACACCGTAATATTCTTTGAAAATTTAAATTTCAAGTCAATAGCCCCTGTGGGGGCTTTGTTCCATATAAGATAGGGTTCTTCATCTTCTGAACAATTAAAATAATTATAATGAAAGGAGAATTAGCAGAGTTGCCAATTTGGCGCTTTTTGCGCTAGATTCGGTGCTTTTGTATCTCATTTGGGGCGAGATTATTGTTTTTAGTGCTTTTAGCTCATTTCTGACTTATTTAGCGCGAAAATTAGCGCTTTTGAACAATTTTACTATGAAAAAAATTAGAAAATAAAAATTAAAATGATGTCTGGTGCAGGGATATGTGCACGTTCACTATTATATACGTATCAAATTTGGACTATATAACCCACTGATGATGCATTAAAATGAATTAAAACCTGATTTAAGTAACACAGTTTAGCCTATTGATTGATGAAAGTAATGGTATTTCGGTAACTAAATAATTAGGTATAGCTATTAGATAATTTTCAGAGAGAAGTAGAAAAATTATTGTCACATTCTTAGACTTAGTAGAATTGGATGACTGTGAGGCTTTGAAGAAGTCTAAAGAAATTTGGTCTCGAGTTATCAAGACTTGTTGCAATAGGAACAAATAATGCCCCAGTTATGACGGGTGTTAATAGTGGGGTTGATGCTAAACTGAAAGTAGAAGTTCGCCATTTGGTGCTAATTAAGAGCGTGTCACTCTTTACACTTACCTGTGTCGCATGCTGCAGCTGAAAATCTTCCAAGGAACTTAGACTATATGATTAGAGAATCATATAATTGGTTCTCTCACTCTGAAATTCGCTAAACCAAGTACAAGAATAGTTATGCATTGATAAATGATGGTAAGGCTCCTCTAAAACTAATACAGGTCTGCCAAACACGATGGATGTCCATAGAATCAGCTGTTGTCATTAATTTTTCCTGTAAATCTAGCGCTTTTTATTTATTTTTATTTTTTTTAGCTTTTTTTGAGGGTGATTCTAGTGCCATGAAAAATCTACAGTTGGCAACTGTGATGTGGATTGTCACTGTAACTGTGCCCCGAGTTGATTGCAGTGATGCTATGGAGTTCTCCAAAGAAATGAAGGAAGGGAAAGAGGTTTTGGTGTCAAATACGTACCCTAAACATTTAGGGAACGACAAAGGGGGGGGGGGGGGGGGAAGCAAATTTTAGGAGAAAGTGTCGGTCTTTCGTCATCCAAGACAACTGTCTGAAAATTGTCCATAAACCGAACAGGAAAGATTTAACTGGGGAGTGGTTTGTTGAATTTTTTTTCTTTTACTTATCCTTGCAGATTGGGGGTTCACTATTCCTTAGGGTCATTGATGATCTCCAAAATCAGCCCGAAGTTGTGTTGGCTATCACCTCGGAGCTGGTGACAGTGACGAAGCTGTCTCTTTGGGAGGCCATGTTGGAAGGGATAAAGTAATGGACCACATAATGCAAAGATATTGGTGGCGCAACATTACAGCGGATGTAACTGAAACCCAGCACTGTTTTCAAGAAGGTGGACTCAAAACTACATAGTATCGCCATTAACTCTAAAGTCATGTACCAAATTGGCGTTGATCTATGTTCGCTTTCGAGGTGAGTTTGGTGGAGAAAGGTGGGGCGAGGGGTGGCGGGTGGACTTATACATCTACTACAATAAAGTTGTAGCCTCTGTCTATCTGTCGTTTCCAAAGGGCGTCTTCTCCTGAAGGTGCAGGACAATACAAGCAACCACTTCTAGGGTTTTGGAGACAGACCCCAGTAATCATATACATTCTGAAACTATATGACCAAGGTTCTTGGACAAGTAAATTCTATTTCCAAAGCCGTCTCCCTCCTGAAAGTGCAGGTAAAAACAGGCTATTATTTCTAAGGTTTTGGAGATAGACCCCATAACCATATATATTCTGAAGCAAGAGCCGGAAATGGCTGCTTAAACAAATAATAATAATAATGAAGCAAGAGCCAGGCCTGATATTTGGTAAAGTATATTTCATTTCCAAAGGGCGTCTCCCTCATGAAGGCGCAGGCGTGGGTAATTTGGCTAGTTTCCAGTAAATCGAAGCTGTTGCTTTGTTTACATTTTTTTTCAGGGCTCCGGACGGTCATGTCGTCATTGTGATGACCGTTTGTTATTTGTCAAAGTGGATTGAGGGTATTCCTTCAAAATCAAAGGAAGCTGTGGAAGTGGTTTGGTTCTTGTATGAGGACATTATCTGTTGTCATGTATGTGTTACCATACTAATCAGTGACCAGGGAAGAGAGTTTGTGTACTCAATCTCAGAAGCGCTCCACACGTTCACTGGAACAACACAGCGAATCACATCTGCAATTATCATCCTCAAGTTAAGTGTTTTATAAATGAATAAAAGTTTTGCTGATCTAAAGCAATTATTTTATCATATTAATTATGATTATAACAATTTAATTAGTTTAAAGCGAATATATTCTATTAATTTTTGTGTAATGGATTAGTCGAGCGCAGCAACCAAACTTCAAAATCTTCTTCGAACTCTGAGTGATCGACATGAAAACTGGCATAAATGTTTTTCACAGTGTCTTATTTGCATTGAGGTAAGTCATATCAAGGTAAATCTGTACTTATCGAAAATTGTGTGCTGTTGACTGTTTTTCTTAAATCTACAGTCCAGGCATCCACCAAGTTTTCACCACTCAAGATGTTGCTTGGCCGAGAACCTGTACTACCCATCGATGCTGGCAATGAGTTCGCTGGCTTTACATCTGATCAAGACGATCCCGAATTTGATGAGGCAGATTTCCAAGCAACTCTCTCAAAGCTTGAAACATTACAGTTTGGCTTTTTAGTTTCGTTTATATAATGTAAACTTCTTACAGAATGTCGTGATATATATATATATATATATATATATATATATATATATATATATATATATATATATATATAAATAATCATAATCCATATATCATACTTATGTAAATTTCTTATAGGATGTTGTCTTCAAGGAAGCTGGTGCCAACATTGAGCTTGCCCAGGCAAAACAAGCTGATTTTACGAAGAGGCAATACAAACAGAAAAAATTTTCCGTTGGCGAAAAGATGCTGCGTTATTCGCAGAGCTGACAGAAAAGGAGGTAAGTAGACTGATCCGTGGGATGGCCCCTACGAGGTGGTTCAAGTTTGTGAAAAGAGGCTATACTGTCTTGTTAATGCAACTACGAAAACTGCCCTCAAAAAGAAGGTAAACGCATGCAACCTGAAGCCCTTCTTCGAACACTGCCTTGAAAGTCTCCCCACCAATGTTTCTCCGCCATCTCCAAGTGTCCAGGTCGTCGGGGATGAACAACAGGAGATTGATTACAAGTTCTGTCCTTTGACGGTCGCAAAGCAGCGAGTCATCTGCAACAACTCTGGACACCTGAAATTTAGAGAGAAGTCTGGTCCATCCGGGAAAATAAAAAAAATTTTCAAGAACACCAGCGAACCGCTTCTAGTTAAGGACATTGAAGGAGACGGAAACTGTCTCTTCCGTTCATTGTCATATGCCATCACTCGAGAAGAGGACCAACATGCCGTCATCAGGAGTTTAATATGTGATTATACTAGCATCACCGAAAAGACCTGAGATGATCAATGCATTAGGATAAAGTTTGGGGGACTACAACGGAGATATTAGCGGCAGCCAACCTGTTCAATGTGAATGTGTTTGTGTGGGCCAGGTTCGGTCCAACTCACACATGGCACATATATAAACCAAAAGACAGTGTATCTAGAAAACAAGTCAGGGTTTCATTTCAATGCCGTTGTTCGCATATAGTTGAAATTTTGTAATAAAAATGTAATCACTCGTGTATTGTTTCTATTTTGAGCGTTCAAAAATGGGAGTCATTTCAACCTAATGGGGAGGGCTGTCAAACTAGTTTCAAATCTTTGTCACAGGACAATCCTACCCTACCGCATATTGAAGGAATTCAGTGGAGGGGAGACCTTTATTAGGGTTACCTGCCTCTGGATGCAGCCCTTCACAGTGGTCAGGACACCCTTACACTGCACAACCTCCACATTTTCAATATTTTCAGTCGCAGGGACCGAGAAATTGTCCTTGGGAAACAAAGACTTCATGTGGAGGAAGAACACCTCATATTTCCCTTCTTTAATTTTCATCATCTTATAAACATAATGAACAGGTGCCCCAGTGTTCCGCTCCTCTTCGAGTTCAAGCTCAATCAGCACAAAATCCCCAACCTGGAAAAGAAATAAAAGTTTAAAGGCTGCCTCTGAATTACTTCGGTCCAGCTGTTTCTTACTGGTGCGCACATAATTCATTGGCACGATGGACAAGTGTTGGTGGATTCTGGAAGAGAGCAAATGCCATTAAGTTTTGCCAAATAATTGAAAAGTTAGGAAAAAATAAAAAGATAAACGTTGGTGTAACACGATAACACCGTACGCCTTACCTCTCATCCACCTGGTGTTCCCCCAAATTACTATATATATATTTTGTTTAATTTTGTAAAATTAGGCTACCTCATATAATCAATTTCAAACACCATACAAATGTCTTATGTTGGTTGTTGCACGTTTAGATGTCATATTAACACTGATAGCACATAAAAACACTGATAAAAATAACCCAGAACTTTACCTTTCTAAAACATACAGTTTAATTGTTTATCATTCGCTGTTTCACGTGTGGTTCTTATATTTATCTTATTTCACAAGTGCAATCACTTTTCAACTTGTTATTCCAAGTATTTAAGTTTCACTTGCACTTCAAAAATTTGGCCGTACGGTCTTTCCCCGTACGGTTTTTTCCCACACCATGCTTGGGTTTTCTTCCCACCACTTCATGGCAAAAATTTTGAAAGTCTGATCTTTATTTCACTCAAATAAGTCTGAATATGGCTATTTTCACCATTAAATCAACTATCAGATGAATCATGCCATATTCATGGTCATGGCACACTATTTTATTGTATTTTGAGCTATTTTATGTGCTTTTTGAAGCCACGTGAGCAAGGTGTTTCAGCAAAAAGTATATATTCCCACTACTGTTTGTTTATCTCATCATCATCTGGTAGCTAGTTGACAGACAAGTTTCAAGAAACGTAATATTTCCGAGAAATTTCATGTTTAAGGTTGTACATTTAAAAAGAAAACATATTTTTTTTTACAAAATTAATGAAAATATAATAAATATAAATCAAATTATAGTGCCATCAGCTGGCAACGCCGGGCATTAATGAAAATTATGAAACCACTGCATCATTAGTGTAATGGAATTTATATTATGATTAAAAAATAATAAGAAATAAATATTCATTATAATTTGAGTCCCGTAATGAAAGTAAAATATATTAAGAGTAATAATGTTGATAATTTGAGTACCGCAATCAAAATAGAATAGTATGATTATTGAATTACATTCCTATATAGAATTACACCAGTGGGTACATACCGACGGTGTCTCATGCGAACAAAGTCATTCAGTAGATCTTCCAAATCAAATGACGAACCATATATTTTTCTGTGGCCATCAACACCAAGTAAGGTAGCCGGTCATCCCATAGGCGTACCACGACCAGGGGGGGCAGGGTGGGGGGAGCTATTGCCCCCCTGGGTCCGGGAATCGGCTAAAGTCGGGGCAAATCGGTCGAAAGAATTATCAAGGCATCTGAGATATTCAATTAACATTAGGGAAGAAATTTTTTATTTTATATAAAAAAAAAACAATAATAATAATATATATATATATATATATATTATATATATATATATATATATATATATATATATATATATATATATATATATATAAATAACAAGAATAAAAGTAAAAATAAGCTTGTCGGGGCAAATGGTTGAGATATTTGGGTATTCAGGAAAACTTTTTTTTTATAAGCATAAGAATAAAAATAAATATAAACCTGTATTTGTAACAAAATAATAAATAATAGCATAGGACTTACCATTACAACTGAGAGTATATTTAGGTAATATGTATGGTGGTTATAGAATATGTTAGGAGCTAATATTATGAACAAATATGTCGTGCAAGAGAAGATTAAGGGAGGAGAGAGAGAGAGGAGGAGAGGAGGAGAGAGGGGTGACGGAGCAGAGAGAGAACGCTTGAGTTTTACCATTAGCAGGCTGATATGCATCCATGCTGATTTCATGGTGGAGAACAGGGTCTTGAAAAGTCCCTTTTAAAGCGTTTATTGACCGATGATTTTTTAAGTTTTTTCTAGTTTTCGTTAGATATCTTATATTATGTATTCTTTATCATTCATTATCAACCATCGGCTTTACATCTGATCAAGACGATCCCGAATTTGATGAGGCAGATTTCCAAGCAACTCTCTCAAAGCTAAATTATTATTGCCAGATAATTTAGTTAGGCAACATAGTTAGTCATGCATATAGAAGTACAAATAAGTACATGATAATGACTAATATAATAAGGAAAGGTAATCAGTAGGGAAACTGTAATATGAGAAACTGAATACATAATAACATTCTAATGATAAGTCAATGTTACGGTCAGCAAAGTACCATATGGCAATGTTCTTATGCATTCTGGCTATATTGCTAGTGTCTGTGTGTTTGCGCTATATACACAATGGTCAGCCAGCAGAAACCTTCGTTGGCTTCCACGAAGTAAAGTCTGCAAAGGGAAAGACACTCTTCCAAATGGTATTGATGCACTTCACAAAATGGAGCTGAGAATTGATGATGTAGTTGGCCACTGCTATGATGTGGCATCTAACATGAGTGGCAAAGAGAAAGGTGTAGCTACAAGAGTGAAAGAGGTAGCACCCAAGACCATCTATGTCCACTGCTCTGAGTACTTACTCAACTTTGCACTGCAGGATACATTGCAGGGAAATACTATCATCAGGAATGCTTTTGGAGTTGTCCAGTCCATCCACAACTTCTTTAATACACCTAAGCGAGAGAATGCTCTCCGTTCTGTACACAGTCCAGAGTACATCAAATTGAAGTCTCTAAGTGAGACACACTGGTCCTGTAGATGGGAGGCTGTGAAAGCTGTAGTGCAACAACCTGAGAGAATTCTACTTGCTGTAATAGAGCCGTCTAAGGAATAAGATGCCAAAACTTCTGTGAATGCAAAGGGTCCTGTCAAGACTATGCTTGAGTTCCAGTTCATCCTTGGCTTGCACACTTTAAAAGTGATCTTTTCCAACACAAATGCCCTGGCTAGTTACCTGCAGGGTCATGATGGCTGCAAAGATCACTTGTGATGCTACACTAGAAGCCCTCAAAAAGTGCTGGGAGGAAGATATGTTTTCTCTCATTTAGGAAAAAGCCAGAAAAACTGCAACTAACATGATTGAAATTGCACCAGACATTGAAGAGGTGGAAACTAAAAAGTGCCAAAAGAAACCATCCAAGAGGTTGCAAGAAGTCTCAGGAGAAACTCCTGAAGAACCCATCTCCTTTACAGACCATCAAAGAGCCAGAATTTCTTACAATGATGCCTTAGAGTTCTCACTGAAATGAGAGAGAGATTTGCAAACAGGGATACCCAAATCCTGACATCCCTGGCAAAAATGATGTTAGGGAACGCAGCAGAGGATGATTTCAAGGCAGTGTCTGAATTCTACAGTGTGGATCAAGGCATCCTAATGGCTGAAACTGCCATTTTTTACAATCTGGAAGGCGTGGATTTCAATACTGCAAATAAAGTGATAAGGTATCTTCACTCAAATTCTCTGTGTGAAACTTTGCCGCACTTCAGTGAGATGGCAAAAACCCCTAGCAACCTTACCTGCAACATCTTGTTCAGCAGAGAGGTCATTCTTGTGCTTGAGAAGACTCAAGACTTACCTTATATGTACTATGGGTCAGGATAGGGTCTCAGCATTAGGACTTCTTTGCATTGAAAGAGGTTATGCCAGCAGGATAGATATGAACACCATAATAAATGTATTTGGCAAACGGAAAGGAAGGGACAAAATGTTCTTTTAATTTATCTCTAAATATGCTATAAAAATGTAGTGTAATCAAGATTTTCTTCTCTATTTGACTATTTGTACAGGCCTGGAGTAATGATAATTTAATAGAAAAGTAATTAGTTACACATTTACGTAATTATACTTATAATTCCTTATTTCTATCAAATTGTAATTTTAACTGCAACAAATTTTTTCAAATGTGAAGTAATCTTCGGATGAGAATTATTCATGCTAACGTTAATTTCTACAGGTCTAAAATTTTAGAAATATGTTTCATTTGTTGTTGTACTAAAGCTTTTACAGCTTGTTAATTTTGTTGAATGAAGTGATTCTAAATGGAGACCAAATTCACGTATTTTTTTTTTTATCTGCATTTTGTTTTATTTTCTATGGTTATGTATTTGTAACTGAAAATTTTAATGCTCGAAATTAATTTTTATTATATTTGTGTTTGAGATGTTCCCTCATTGTAACTGTAGTTGTAATTTGATTATAGCACAGGTAATTATAACTGTAATTGTCATAATTCATATAAGGCATATGTATTTGTTCCAAGCCTGATTTGTATAAATTTTCACATAGTTGGTTGGTGATCTTGTTATCATGCCTTTTTTCGTGAAAAATAATGTAAAAATAAATATTGATAAAATGTTCCTCTTGTAAGTTGTGTAATAGCTTAAAAGTTGACTCGGCGTTATATCATTTGAGTGAATTTCGGTTTGAAAGCATACATAAGAGGATGCATGTATATAATCTGAATAAAGAATAGAATAGTAGCCACGTAGTTTTGCTAAACTTCTTCAAATTCGTACCTGCTGTACATAATTTAACAGCTGTTGGTATTTGTTAAACAAATATGGTGATTAAAAGAGAAAGAAAGAAAGACGAAAACTTTTGATGTTTAAAATTCGGGCAAATTTGCTGTTGCTCTCCCAAATGAACTTCACCTCTTACGCCTATGGTCATCCCCAGTTGTTGTCTGTTGTCCGCAGGTACGTAGTTCTTTACATGTTTCAACACAGGAAAAAAAACTCTCATTGCTTGCACCTGTACTCTACTTAGGCTCAGTCAGCTATTCAAAATTTAAACAAAAATTCGTAGCGAACTGGTGATATTATTGATGAAGAATGGCTCGGATTTTGTTAAGGAAAACTTAATTGAAATTTTATGGATTTTCCTTTCCTCTGCAGATCTTACAGATGGATTAAGACTACAGATGGACAGACATACACACACATACATGCATACATACATACATACTTACATATAGACATAGGCAGACAAACAAACAATGTGTGTGATAGATAGATAGATATTACTTAATGTGATGAAACATTTGAATTTCGGTAGGAATAATGAAAAACCAGCCGCTGTTACTTCTTGGTGCTTGTCGGGGTGAGGGGACAAGTTGAGGCTTTGGGGGGGCAACTTCAGTCTTGGAGGGTGGGGACAGTTGCCCCCCCACAGCCCTCCCTAAATGACGCCCCTGGAACCATCCTAGTCGGAGGGAAAATTAGCGACATTTATGTTGACAAAATCCCTGCAGAAGATTCTGTCGACAATGACTCTGGATGAGAAATGAAGAAAGGAAGAAGAGTGAAAGCATCGGTCTATAATTCTTCACTTTCAAAGATCAGAGACCGCGATAAACGTTTCCCCCCGAGTATTTAAGATGCGAAAAACTCTGACTACAGGGCCGTGCCTTCAGTAGACAAAGACTTTCAGATATACACAATGACATCTAATTTCGGAATTGCTAAGCGAAAATAGAAGCGTAGTGAAGGATCCAGCAATTTGCTGAGCAACGTTTTGTTTTCGGTTTTGGCCGAGATCTTTCTTCGAGGCGGTTTTCCAAAGCGATGGACGGAGGTTGAAGACAATATTCTGTACAACAGCAGATGATCAGTCAATCTCTGTTCTTTCAGCATCGCTTATATGTAATAATTTATTGAGCTAGAAATAGTCAAACTCTCCTACAAAGTTGACAACGCGAAGTCAATTTATTTTAAGGAGTCAAGTTAAAGGTGATCATGTAACGGTGATAGAGTTATAGGTTTCCAAAGATGCCCCTCCCACTCTCGCTTTATTGGGACTCTTTAAAGGTCTACGCCAACGAAAAATAAAATGCTATACTTTCAGTGAAAGTACTGTCTCTGTATTGTATCTTAGGCTTCTTTGTAAAGGAAATTGCAATGTGAGATACAGTCTAGAGAATAGACCGATTCCTTATTATTTCCTTTCAGAAAAACTGAAGTTTTGGTAGGAATTCTGCCATATATCTGGATCAAACAACCTTTGGACTGTAGCGGAATGGCATGAAGATTCATCCTTTGGGATTACTGTAGCGAAAGATTCCTCAGGTTAATCGTCTTGTAACAAAAAAGTTAATTAAGACATAGGAGACAGACAGACAGAAACGCTCGCTCGCAATGTCAACATAATCAAAATTGTAGAGGGTGTGCAAAAGATGGACAAAAGTAAATAGATGTAAGTATTCACACACGGAGAGAGAGAGAGAGAGAGAGAGAGAGAGAGAGAGAGAGAGAGAGAGAGAGGCATAGATCAATAAAGGCTCTACAGGTGAGCAGTAAGGAAGAGGGGTGGGAGGTGTTTCAGGCAGGTGGCACCACGGTGCCAAAGAGGAAGGTGCAGTGTTTCCGTCTCTCTGTCCCTCACGAACTGTATTTGATGGGTGACTCAAAACTTGGTCTCTGATTTGTAGGAGGATGGAAAGAATGATACTGTGTAGCCTCTGATACATATACTCTCAAGCAGACCTCTCGTTGAAGCCCAATTAAAATTATGCAGTTTGCAGCACATTCAGTAGCAGGCAAATTATCCAATCTTGACCAGTGCTTGGAAAATCGGGAGTGGATGAAGGTGTCTCGTGATCAAGGCTTTCATGAAACTCATTGACACTTTACCAGTGGCATTTTTTAATGAGACTGTTGCATCGTTTTTTAAAAGTCAGATAATGATCTCGTTCTAAGTTAGGTGATATCTATTGAGGATTTTAAATCAAACTTGAAATGTGATACGTAGGCATGCACCATGACTGAAATTGGCCAGTGAGATGCCTTTCCAAACTTGAACTTTGGAGGTGGAAATGGAGCGAAAAACGTTTCCTCTGGGAAACTGAAGACAAAATTTAGAATCATTCGCTGAAAAGGTAAACATTATACGGCGTCTGTCCGTCCTTCGTTCCAGTTGGTCACACATCTACTGTCTGTGATGTGTTGTTGTTACTTTCGTTTCCCTTTATCCACATTATTTTTTGTCAGAAAAAGGTTCCTATAATACCTGTTCACTCTTGTTTTCCTGGTTGATTCTTAACTTTAATTTCTAAGAGAACGCGAGCTATCTTATTCATGTGTGTGAAAATATTTCTAAAATGGCATGATTCGAGAGGCATGTTATTTATTTAAACTCGAGTATCTATCTATCTATCTATCCATCTACCCATTTCTCGATTGTCTCTTCGTACTACCCCCTCCAATGTGATAAATAATCCATCATCATGTGACCCTAAAAATTGAATCGTTATTGTATAGATGCAGATTTCTGAACTTTCCCTCATTTCTCACAATATTTAGGTAACTTGACAGCATTGAAAGATATAAATTTGGAATATTGAACCAAGTCTTAGAGACAATTTCCTCTAAGCAATCCATTTCCGGTCTCACACGAGAGGTTTTACAACTTGATTTGATAGTATAAATTGATCGCCAAATTTGCAGTCATCCAATTTCAGCTAATATTTTATTTTGCCAATTTCCGCTGAGGAATTGCAAATGGGAATCTGGTTAAGAAAACAGAATTTTGACATTTGGCAGCTTTACTTATCTTATTTAGGTTACGATTGACTTAAACATTGGAATAATGAATGTATACTTGCCTTTAAAGGTTAACCTTTTAATTCGTACTCAGGTTTCTCAGAAACGACTTATTTCTCGCTCTCACTGCCGCTTCCCACAAAAATCTCTCTTTCACCAAATTCGGTCAAAGTAAAGATGCTGATAAGAACGACCTTGGGACGTTTTCTCGGTCGTCTTCCCCTAAACAAGAGGATGGCTGGGGGTGGATGAGGAGAGGAGGAGGAGGAGGAGGAGGAGAGGGTAGGTTGGGGGTTGGGCGAGTGAAGGAGTTGTTGTTATTATAGATTTTACTGTTTTGTTTCCCTCAACTGTTTATTTTTTGTTGGACAAAGAATTTCGTCTTGAATTCCCACACTCAAAGGACTTTCTCAGTGAAGCGCATCATTATTTTAGCCAAGTAGGAGCATAAGACTGATAACGATTCTAACAGAAGTAGTTTCTTTTTCTTTGTCTGTTGGTGTCCCGAGAATATGGAGCGTTGAAGAACGCCTTCACTGAGGCTCTGATAAGCATTTTGAGGCTCCAGCACTGAGAGAGTTTTTTGTAAAACTTCCGAGGCACTAAGTCTGTTTTCAGATCCTGTATAAGTCCATTTTCTCCTGGATAATTAAAAAAAAACAAGCGGAGTCTTGTCTCGTTCCCCAATGAACAGGAAGCATCATTCACGGCCTTCCAGTCCTCAGCTCCCCTCCTTCGCACATCAGCTGAAGCCGAGGAAGTTCTTGCGATTTGTGCAGGGAGTCATTGAGGCCTGTTGTAAGGGAACAAAATAGGTCAAGAGAAGGGTCACCAGTTTGTTTGCAGTGGGACTAACCGATTTAGACATCTGAAAGAGGGACTTCTTTGCCAACATTCTGTATTCATGATTTTCTGTTAGGAATTCCGTTATGAGCCTTGAATATCCTCAAAGCTGTATCAACATCCTTTAGGGTACCTACGCTGCAGACCATAAACTACACTCATCGTGTTTTTCTAAAGTTTCTTCCGGTGAAGAAAAGTACTCACAAATGTATGGGTGTATAATGTGCATTTGCGTGTATACATAAATGCATTTGTGTGAATAATCACAAGCATGATGTATCGCGTACAAACTCACTTATACTTTCAGGAAACAAATATGAGCTTGCTTACACACTTATTAAAAAGGGAGACTTGAATATGTGACCTATCTTAAATATACCATATATCAACTTCTAGATGACGGGGCCAGGTTTTTCAAGCCCACAAAGCCAATTCTTAATAATAATCACTTAGGATATGATAAGCTATAAAAGGATATATATATATATATATATATATATATATATATATATATTAATATCTATATATATATATATATATATCTATATATGTACATATGTATATACACGCAGCAATTATAAATAGTTATCACCAGACAAAGTCCCCGAGGGAAGTTGATCCCTGAGGGGAAAATGCTTGCTTAGTCATCATATTGACAGGCAAAAACTTACGATAACAACTTTGCAACCTTTCCATATAACTCACACATAATGCGCTCGAAATATTTTTTGGGTATTGAAGGCCAAGAGGATGATTCTGGAAAACCTTCCCTTTCCACTGCTTTGATTTAAGGCAAGGAATCCTACTATGTAAAACGGAGTGTGTATTCATATCGGTACTATATAAGTAATGAACCCATCGTTCAATTAACACGGAATCCTACTTGATGTAAGGCGATTACATTAGACGTCAAAGAGAAATGAGGTTATGCAACAGAAATTCCAGTCTTCCTCTTTAGAATCATTCTAAATTACCTGCAAGTAACCAAATGAAGGTAGGACAGTGTCATTCAGGGTAGTGCTTCTGCGTTGTCCAAGAAATTTTAACGTATTCTAACTTAACCTAAGCTGGAAAGCTGTGTCAAGTCTCATGGGTAACCCTCTTATGTGACCCTGACATAATGTCATCTTGACCTTGAATACAATTCCAGTGTTGAAAACATCTTTTTTCGTGACCTCACTTGAAGTCACGGATGTCTGGAATTTGGCCTATGTTATCGGGGAGGTACTACGTGGTCTTTTTAGAGCAAGAGCTCATTTGTTGGCAGAATGGCTTCTTAAATGTTTGACAGACGTTGTTAAGTGAATTCCATATATATAAAAATCTAAAAAAATTAAACTTGAGAACTTATTATATATAAGGACGGACTTTCTAGAATTTGTACTAAAGCTTTGTAAGTGACAGGTGTTAAATCCTTCAAGCTTCAAGCGGGTGGAAAACACACACACACACACACACACACACACACACACACACACACATATATATATATATATATATATATATATATATATATATATATATATATATATATATGTACTATATTAACAGTGAGAAAAGATTGAAAAAAGTCATACAGGTACAGAGAAATATGAAGAAACTGAACCAGAATAGAGTAATATAGATCCTATAGTGCATGAATTGTATCTTGGGAAATGGTTGATTTTACATGACTCAAAAATAATAAGGAGGTGGTTCGTGATCAATAAAACCACTCTTGTTACCACTGTCATTTTCCCAAAGATTATGACCAATGAACATCCTTGACAAACTCTTCATTGTTTTCTCATGAGATCCATTATTTTTCTCTTTCTTTCCAGTATGCATTTCTGTGTCCAATGTTTTCATGAAAGCATTTCTTGATTGGACTTTCTCTTTGTTTCCGCCTCTTCTTTACTTTATTTATAATGATTGTCATTTACTCAATTTCTCCTTCTGTCAAATATAGGCCTAATGGATGAAGTACAGTGGACCTAAAATTTGGCTCTCCTATCGTATTTTTCTCTCTTAAATAAAATAACAATGATATCTTGTCTTTGCGTGAACAGCAATTCAACAACATAAAACAACAGCGAAAACCTTCCCAAGAAAGGACAAACGTTAAACAAAAGGCAAACGAAAGGGCTCCAGGGCGACTCCTTAGTTGGTTTTTGGTCAATATTGTCTAAAATACGTATGGTTTAAAAATACA
Source organism: Macrobrachium nipponense (assembly GCF_015104395.2). NCBI lineage: Eukaryota > Metazoa > Arthropoda > Malacostraca > Decapoda > Palaemonidae > Macrobrachium > Macrobrachium nipponense. The sequence continues at coordinate 14,587,974 of NC_061109.1, read as the reverse complement.
CAAATGACCATTAATAACACATTTAATAATCCAGCGTTACCATTCAAACACTATACAAACCACTATACATAGAAAAATAGTAGTAATAATAAAAGATCGAGACAAACTTCACTAGGAATATAACTGATACCATTAATACCCAAACCTGGCATCTGTAGACAAGGAGAACAAACGTGAAAAACTGTCTGCTCATTTAAAAGATCAGGGTTCGGTCGCCATGTGAGTCAGAAATTTCTAGAAAGATATAGTAGATATATGTGTGTGCGCGTGTGCTTGTTTATTCGAAGATAAAATTCTTCGTGCTTGTTGTATTACTGCTAAAAAGTATTTTGAAGTACGTCTTGGGAACTATCTTATTTTGTTTTATTACGAATGTCATTCCTTCATGTCATCCGCCTTTCGCACTGGATAAGTAAATAAGTGACCCTCACTACTCAGCCATAGCCTATGTCCTCATTTTCATTGTAAATTCGCTTCTTCATGATGTCTTTGCCGGGGGAACTGATTTCCAATGATTTTGCGTCTCAGCCAACATACAATATTTTTTTTTTTTACCTCGAAGAATTTTGAGGATAAAGAGCAGTGGGGCCCCTTGCGGATCAAAGGCTTACCGATGATATTGGAGTATCGAAAATATGACGAGGGATCCAAATAGTTTCAAGGGAGCATGTCTGGCAGAGGAGACGAAGGAACAAATTTGAGAGATAAAAAAAACTAAGGAATATTATAGCCTACCCATATATACATACATACATACACACAGTATATACACACATATATGTATGTGTGTTTAAAAACAATCAGGATAGAAACAAAAAACGACAGTATAAAGTCTTTCATGTTGTTTCAGCGCAATCTCGATGTAGGTACAACGGTGAGTATAGTGAAAGTGAGCAGGAAAGTACACTAAAGGTTACACAAAAAGCTGTTAATGTCAAACGAACAAACTACAAATATTTTTGGCTAAAATACAACTGAACAGACAAAGAAAAAGACTTGAAAATCTTACGCTTACTTATACCAATACAACATAACAAAACACCAGAATCTTTCCAGTTAATCAATCACAAGGGTTCAATTAATAATGTGCAAACATCGACTTTATTTGTGCTGTTTTCGCCTTCTAGCAGGACCTTTATCTGATGGCCGATATTAGTATAGCATACATACATACATAGATACATGCATACATACACTTATATGTATATATATATATGTATTGATATATATAGATATATATAGATATACATATAAAACGTGATATATGATATATATATATATATATATATATATGTATATAAACATAAACACACACACACCACACACACACATTATATAATATATATATAGATATATACCATATATATATATATATAATATATATATATTAGTATAGCATACATACATACATAGATACATGCACACATACACTTATATGTATATATAACATATGATGATATATATATATATATTATATAGATAATACATATATATACATTAGAAAGTATATATAGAGATAATATATGTATATATATATATATGATTGTATATACATACACACACACACACACACCTATATATTATATCATATATATATATTATATTATTACATATATATGTATATATGCTATATATAATTACACATATATGTAATATATGTATTGATACATATATGATATATATAAATATATATATACATAAGTCATATCACATTACCGTGATTCATATACATATATCGAGCTACAAATATCCTTTAATATCTAATTCGCTCTACCTCGGAATTAAAATATTTTCATATATGTTTAACTGAAGGGGAATTTTTTAGGCGATAATAGATTTGCTGGACAGCATGAACCATCGACACCTTCAAATCCAGGATGACAGTGAAGCCTTAAACCCTAACCCTGACCACCGCAAAGAGGATATAAGTTTAATGCCGCCTCCCACCTCAAATACCTGTCGCACTCAGGTATTCGTAGTTTTGGAGACTGCATCAAACCCCCTCGTCCTCGGTAGCATTGTAGTGCTTTTGTCCGCACGTAGCCATTATATAAGTCATATCACATTACCGTGACTCATATACATATATCGAGCTACAAATATCCTTTAATTAGTGCTTTTGTCCGCACGTAGCCATTATATAAGTCATATCACATTACCGTGATCATATACATATATCGAGCTACAAATATCCTATTAAAGGATATTTGTAGCTCGATATATATATATATATATATATATATATATATATATATATATATATATATATATATACTTGAAGATGGAAAAACAAAGAGATTTTGGTGGATCTTGTTAACCAGTGTGAAGTGATTGCTAGAGCAGATAGTTGCAAGTAAACGTAAGAGCAGGAGTAAGGTAATATGTGGCGAAGCTAAATAGATTATATGAAACTCGTTTCCATAAAAATGACTGGCTTTTGACTGCATTGAAAAATAGATTGAAAGGTTATAAGTGTAAAGGGAAACTTGCATTGTATACAGTAAGGAGTAAGAAGGACTGACTTAGTGAGAAAAGCCTAGATACACAGAAGAGATCAAAATAGATAGATTGGGGAGTTTCGAGATGGTTCAGTTATAGGGAAAGAATCGATGACGAAGTAAGTCGTTGAAAGGAATGTTAGATTGGAGCTTCAGTGTTTCTGTAAAGAGTAGATAAAAAGAGGGCCTGGAATAGACGGGCCTCAATATCTGGGAAAGTCTGTGCAAATTGCGGGTGAAAGACGCAGTGGGTGTATCAGAGTCGTCTATGTGGGTTCATGAAATGGTTACTTCTGTGGAGAGATCCTGCTGTTAATTTACGAGTGTGGCAGTTACCCTTTGTTGTTTTATCTCTGGTTCCAGTAAAATTAATGGGAAACACCTTAACGTCACGAACATCACACACACACACACACACACTCACACACATATATATATATTTATATATATATATTATAATATATATATATATATATATATATATATATATCACTTTCGTGATTAGCATAAAATCTGCCATGATAAAGTGTACAAAAAAGGTGATGTAACCTGGCAGCCATCCTACCGAAGTGGATCAGATATGATGTACAAAATGTGCGTCTACATACACTAGGATATCTTATTCAGAAACATTTACATGAAAATAAAAAGAAAATGCAAAATGAGTTGAGCAAGGGAGAAACTGGCGTCACTTACTCTTAGATATTTAAGCCAAATGCAGTCCTTGAGTGGGACAGAGCTATCAAGAGTAATCAAATGAATTAATGTAAAGACAGCATGCAATTATTTTAATAGATATTTACTTTGTCCCATGTCCAGCAGTTAGTACTAATAGCATTGAATAAAACAAGTCATTTATAAGTATATAGTGATCAACCCAACATTAGCCCGTAGGTGGCTAGTGCCGTCAGTGCACCTCATGCGGTGCACTGTAGGTGTTACTTAAGGTTCTTTGCAGCGTGCCTTCGGCCCTTAGCTGCAACGCATTTTATTCATTTTACTGTACCTCCTTTCATATTCTCTTTCTTCCATCTTACTCTCCACCCTCTTCTAACAATTGATTCATAGTGCAACTGCTTTCAGGTTTTCTTTCTGTTACACCTCTCAAAGCTTGTACTGCTAATTTCAGTTTCAGCGCTGAATGACCTCGTAGGTCTTAGTGCTTGGCCTTCGTAAATTCTATATTCAATTCATTTCAACCTAACATTTGAAAATATATAGCAGATCAGTAGCTCTCAGAAGCCCCGATCCCGATATCTAATTTTGCTGCGAGTGAGTTGTTATATATCATGTTCAAATCTCAACTCTTTCGGTCAACTGGAGAGTTTGATGTCCTGGACCTTCAGTAGCTCTCACCTTAAACAAGGTTCCTCTTATACTATTAATGCAATTTTGAATGAATACAGGAGGCGTCTTATCCAGAGTTCACAATCAGTGTGCAAGCAAAGCAGTCATCTATTTCATTGTTCATAACACGCGCAGAAAGGTAGTAAAATAAAATTTAATTGGCGTTACTGAATAGTTATGACGCAAGTCAGCGTAGCCCAACCTTTTGGAGCTGCGTTATCATCGTCAGTCTCTTTTCTGAAAGTTGTCTGATGACTGGATGGTGATTCTGGAGAACATCACATTGACTAACCACTGTCTGATCAGTACGTGTGTCAGACGGCTTCACAGTAGGACAGTTTTTCAGCATGTTGTTATATGTCATCTGCAGCCACCCTTTTTGGGCGCTAGTTCTCCTAATTATGCCAAAAGAAAAGTAATGAAGGTACCAGGGGTAACCCGAGCGTAGAGAGACATATTGTTTCATAACTGTTGTGTAGCAGCAGTATGATAACATCATACTCAGAATCTCTTTTCCTAATCTACTTATTTGTGGCACAGTTACTATCTAGATGCCATTAATTTCTCAGTTAACTTTCAAAACCAAGGTAAAAACTATAACAGTCAATGAAGTGCTTTATTTTCAACTGGTTTGATTTCAATTCCTGGTGCATCTTACAAGTCATGTGAACCTTAGAACTCATTTTCTCTTTGTTGTGAACTTTCTGCTCCTTCAGTTGGTCAAGAGGTGTAGACCGGTACAGGTTACGTGCTTGCCTGGCAAAAAAGCACTTTAACTTGATAATAATTACTTGTGCCAGTTTGAGTTTTCTGTAAAAGAAAACCGTTGAGATGGCTTTGTCTGAACGTCCGCACTATTTCTGTCTGCTTGCAGATCTTAAAATCTACTAAGACTATAGGGCTGTAAATTGGTATGTTGGTCATCCAACCCCTAGTTATCAAGCATACCAAATTGCAGCTGTGTAGCCTTGGTAGTTTTTAGTTTATTCAATGTTAAAATTAGCCATGATTGTGCATCTGGCTCGACTCTAGGTGCCACCAACAACACAGGCCACCGCCAGGCCATGGCTGAAGGTTTTATGGGCAGCAGCTAAGAGTTTCATGACCGTAGCTAAGAGTTTCACAACATTATACACTTCAGAAAACTCGGCTGAGCAAAAGAAACTTCTGCGCATTTTTTACTTGTAATTATAGGTGTTCTGAGTTTTCATAACATTGTCCTTTGTCATTCTGTAACAGCTTTTTCATTTATTATTTCTTTGGGTTTTGCTAATTTTGCTCAAGTAGTCTTCATATTTTCGAATCTCTGCACACCATCATATCTTATTTTTTTACTTGTTTTCTATATTCTTTCTTCATGCTTATGTCCTTAAAGAATGTGGAAAATACAAAAAATCCGAATTATGAAATAGCAGTTGGTATTTGTTATATTCCAAGTAGCATTTAGTTTGATTGCAAGTCGTCTGTCATCAGGCGAGGGCGATCTAATTCTACTTGATATCTATTGTATCTACAGCTAGGTAAGGTCATAGAAATAGTC
>NC_061109.1:14570089-14580089 GCF_015104395.2 Macrobrachium nipponense | reverse complement strand
CAATAAGGTTAGTTGAATTATGTGTATCAAACAATGTGTTTTCATTTGGGGAGTCATTCTATGGACAAAAATTCGGGTGCAGCATGGGCAGCCCTTTAATTCCTGTTTCAGCCAACCAATACATGGAATATTTTGAAAGTGTAATCATAAGTGCGATAAAACCTAAAGGCATGCTGTGGATGAGATATGTAGACGATATCCTAACATTTTGGGTTGACAGGTGGGGCAATTTCAACGAATTTCTCAAGAGCCTCATGGACTTGCTCTGCGGATTTCATAAAACAAATCAACTAATCCTTAAGCAGCTGTTATCTTTAAGGTACCCTAACCATATACTTGAGAAAACGATCCATTACGTCTGGTACCGCTATAATAGCGGTGCCAGACGCACGATCATGACTAACTTTGACCTTAAATTAAACAAAAAAATAATGAATCTAGACGGCTGAAATTCGGTACGTTTGATGATTAGGGGGCGGGAGATCAACATAGCAATTTGCAGCCCTCTAGCCTCAGTAGTTTTTCAGATCTGAGGGCGGACAGTAAAAGTGCGAATGGACTGACGAATAGCATCTCAATAGCTTTCTTTTACAGAAAACTAGAAGTTCTTCCTCATTTCTCTCCATTACTTGGCTCTGTTCTAGAAAACAGTCCTCACTGTCGAAAGTTTCCTTCTCTATTAGGTACAGGTTTATGCCCGCAGTAAGGCAAGACATAATTTGTCTTAGTATAGCAGGAAGAAGTAGATGAAGATGTCCCAAGCAAACAAGAATATGAGCAATGGAAGTACGTTTGAGTGACAACACAGGTAGCGCTGCGACTGGTCTCTGCAATTTAAGCTTTCGAAAACATTGTGATAACATCATTTAACAAATATTTGTTACGGAAATTATATTATTATTTATTCTTTTCTTTAACTATAATCTATATATGTATGTATATATATATATATATAATATATATATATATATATATATATACATATATATATGTGTGTGTGTAATTTGGGAACCTATGTCGGTAATTCGAGTCGGCTGTTGAAGGTTCGCATCGATTGCCATCGGGGTGTCAATCACCGAACAGGATTAGCTTTATCTAAGACAGAATTTTCTGCAATACGCAACCATGCAGTAAAATGTAATCATAGCATTCAGTACGATGATTTTAAAATCTTATCCCAAGCAATAGATAACCGGTCATTACCCATTCTCGAGTCCCTCTTCATTAAACAATTGTCACCAACCCTCAACAACCATTCAACTGCTGTACAACTGAACATTACTTAATAGACCTTTCGCCCTTTCTACCTTCTCGCCTTTGTGTTTGCCTCTCCCCTTTTGTCAAAATAAATAATATTTTCAGTCTTGTCAATGCTTCTGTAACGGTGACTTCTCGTTTCGCTATTTTTTGCTTTGTGTCCGCCTTTATATATACATATATATATATCATATATATATATATACATATATATATATATATATATATATATATATATATATATATATATATATATATATATATATATATTTAAATTTTTTTCCTCCTTTTGTAATCATATACATAAATTTTTGCCTGTAAGGATTCAATATTTTTCTCCTGTCTTTAGTAATTATGTAATTTTCTTAGTTGTTCACGTGTGGTTTGTGTTTTTAAGTGTTTTGTTTATTTATTTTGAAAGTTTCATTGTACTTAGTAGCTTCGCTTTTTACTGTTGATCTCTTATTCAATTAGTTACCTTCTTACTTTTATATAAAACTCGACTTTCACTGATATAATGATAATTAATCTATATGATTAAAAAAAGTATAATTTACTACTGTGCCCCATTTTAGCCTGATTTAATGTATAGAATTTTAATTTTTTCCCTGTTTTTAGCCCTGAAGATGGGATTTGTATCACGAAACGTAGGCGTTGGATAAAAATGAAGTTTTAACGAAAAATGCTGACCGTACTCTTTTTTTATTATGTATATATATATATATATATATATATATATATATATATATGCGTGTGTGTGTATGTGTCCTATCACGTTACCGTAATTCATATATAGGTACGCATTAAGCTACAAATGTCCTTTAATATCTAATTCACTCTACTCCGGAATTAATATATTTTCATATATGTTAACCAAAGGGGAATTTTTTAGCCGATAAGAAATTCGTCGGCTCATGGGCGCAAACCACAGAACCAAGAATTCAGGATGTACAGTGAAGCGCTCTAAACCACATGGCTATCTCATGATAGCCATGTGGTTTAGAGCGCTTTACTGTACGTCCTGAATTCTTGGTTATGAGATAGCCGTGTAGTTTAGAGCGCATCACTAAACGTCCAATTTTAGGTGTCAACAACCCAGACCACCACCGGGCCTTGGCCGAAAGTTTCTTGGACGCTGCTGAGTGTTTAATGGGCCGTGGATGAGAGTTTCATACAGCATTATACGCTGTACAGACAACTCAATTGCGCAGAAGAAACTCCGGCGTATTTTTATTCGCTCCCAACCCGGAAAGGAAAATAAATCTTCCCTTCGCTTTGCCGTTAAGTTGTTAAGTCTCGGAAGCTTGACACCAACTTGTCCAGAGGGATGGACGAAGTATTTTCAGATATTTTGCTCGTTATTTTCCACACTGAACCTCACCCGTAAAAGTATTGGAATTTTGCTTCAGTTTCTGGTCTGGTAAGGAAACCGCCTGTTTAAATCCTTGACTTCAACATCATTTGATTCCCGGCAACGGTTGCTCTGAACCTTGGCAGGGTACGATGCTCTTCTTCTTCTTACGGCCACCTCGAAACATCACGCTGACCTTTCAAGTCACCTATAATTAAATTTGTTGCGAGAGTAACACAACTTGAATATCGAACATTACCTCAGTCGCTCGGTACTCGCCATCGCCTGTTGGGAGAGATCTGTAGGTAGATAACCAAACTTCTACTCGAAACCTCGTCCCTAAGGAGAGACAATAGACATGTTGGAGCGATAACGGAAAAAGAAAAAGATTTGGTGGTCACTGCGAATGGCGCTACGCCTGATTGGACTTGTCACACTCCCTTCCGGAAGTGATAGCGTTTGAAAACAAATCACTTTGTACTTGATGAAAGACTGTTTCTACACACAATACAAGTGAAGTTTTAAAACAGTTTACATTTTCGTAAAACGAAGACATTTATTCGCGGTTCAGTACAATGAAAATCTGCTTCGGACTGTAGTTTTTCTACCAGCTCCTTCTTTCTTTTAAATATCTGAAGAGAACATTTCACAAAAATCATTTATATCCTCAGTCATAACTTCGCCAACTTTATTCGTAATCATATCAGAGATCATTCAACTTTCATTGCATCGTTATATTGGGTTAATGTAGGTCGTGCTGCTGGGATCTGCCGTCAGCCAGCGCATCTTCCTTTCCAGCGTCATCTCTGAGTCGAAACCACATCGCCTGCAAGAGAGCCGCTTCCACGGTCCGGCCTCTGCGTTGTTATTATCAAACCATTTGGCACTGGTTGTGTTACCGCATATAAGGTTCTTTCCCGTTCTGTCCCTACGTTCGTTATTCCATTGCATTTATTTACACGAAGAAGTTTTCCAGCTGAAGAATGTTAACCAAACACCTCTTTTCAGTTTCATGAGATTTGATTCATTCCAAAGTTTTATTTCATGATTGTTGGAAATTTAGTTGGTATCCCACTTTTACATTTATACACACACACACACACACACACACACACACAGATATATATATATATATATATATATATATATATATATATATATATATATATATATATATATATATATATATACTATTTTTAAGAATATATATGCTTTGTTAACCCTCACAGTCTGGGCTAATACACGCCAATGCATACACAATGACCGGGCTAAATTTTAGGATGGCCAATATTAAAGAAGCGCTAAACAATTGAAAAAAAAAAACTCATCAATGGAAAGAGGAAGATATTCATATGCTCATGGTATAAAATAATAATTATAAAAAAAAAAATTCTGTACCTTCACGGGGAGTTGAAAGTGAATATTTTCCACAGGTGGCGCCTCATTTCCCTAAGACAGTCGTAAAAATATACTCATTTTACCAAGTTATAAGTGCTTTTTCTGATTTTTTTTTCCATTTAATTTTGTCAAATGATAACTCTAAATCCATGTAACTCTCATGAAGGAAAGTTTATTGCAGGGTAGTAATTTACCTTCCTTTTCTTCATCTGCTTTTGCTTGATTGTTGGCAAGTTTCAAGTGCGCAATAAAAACAAATAATAGAGTAAATCTGGTCAAAGACGTTTTGTGTTTCAGGATACTGAAACGAAGGCATGTCTAGACTTGTGGCGATTTTACAGCTTATCATATTTTACGGAGAAAATGCATAAGTTGTGTTTTATTTGCGATGTGTAGGAGGTTTGCTCATAAGTAAACAGTTGCGACACAATGAATATATTACTGTCCAGCAACATTCTTACTTTGCTGGTAGAACCAAATACGTAAAAATGTTATTGCAACCGCTTTACATTTTGCACCGAAGGCATGAAAAGCAGAATGGGAAATTTTAGTTTCTAACTAATGGATATCTTATGATTTCTGTCTGTTTGTGAAGAATATCTGTCGCCACTTCAAGGACACATTACGTCATGATATTTAGTTTAAACATAATCTTCAACTCACCAGGGCTATACTGGGCTGACTTCTTTACCCATTCCTCTTTTACAGTAAACGAAATTGGAAAAAGAAGACATTTTAGTACTGATTAAAAAAAGCAAAAACGCAGAAAATGCGAAAGAAAAGAATTGGGTATTTGGGGACCACGATTAGCCAAAGAAACGAGAGAGGTTTGCACGCAGGCGGATTTATGACTGGGATTTTTTCTCCTTTACAGTTCTTTGTGGAAGTCGTCTGGCAGGAAAGAGCAATTGAGAAGACATTGCCAAAGAAAGGGACAATCAGGGTTCCAGTTTTCCAACAGCAGTTGTTCATTCTGATAGACTGTATAGGCTGAACGAACCTTCCCTCAAAGAGTGTCATATACTATATTATCGAAAGAAGAAATAGACCGACGAACCTGTATTAGGCTCTTAATGGAGCAAGTTTCAATAAAAATCAAAAGCATAAAGTGAAACGGATTTTCATAGCTGAAGTAGGCTTCCTAAGATGGCGTGATACAGTAAACGAAAAACGTAATATCTGACAAATTGAAGTGAGTGGAGAGTATAAAGCTGTCAATGCAACTAAGACCCAGGAATAAGCTGAAGGGTAGCAATTTGATTAAGAGGTGAGTTGCGACGAGATGTAAAGTTTGTAGCCAGTTGAGTTATAAGAGTCATTACAAATAAACAATGCGAAGAATAATGAATTCATAAAATGTGAAACCGTCGCAATGATATCAAGAGAAATGTGGAGAAACTCGAATAAAGAGGACCAACGAAGAAACAAATGAGGCTCTGGTGGCTGTGAAAGATTTTGGGCTCGGAATGATATCTACTATTTTAGTCACGGTGAACCGAGATCTACGGTTCCGTGTGTTTAGGTTATTCAATGGGAATCCAAATTAGACGACGTTTTGAAATACTTGCTTTTCCTTGGTGTTTTCTGTTACTAAAATGCTTCAGCCTGCCTGTCAACTCCGCTGTTCGTGGCTACTTGTTCATTCTAATTTATGGATGGCCAATAGTCTCCATTTTAGTATCGTGTTCTTAATACTTTAGTCCTTTTGATATGTCACAGTCTGGCATGTGAACATTACTGCAACGTTTTATAGCTTTCGATTTATTCTTTTCTGAAAGTTGGCTTTCTTTTTATCATCGCATTTATCTGCTTCCACATATCAGGTAGTGCTCTAAATCCGCCCCTTACCGGCGAGGAGGTTCTCATGATGACAAGAGTCGATAATTTTAACTAAATTCTGGGGTGAGACTGATGGTATCTGGGCTCCTTAAGAACTTGCCATCTGCATTTCGGACAGGTAGATGGACGGTTCCTGATATACGGAGAAAGTGCTATTCAAGCATAAGACTACAACACCTAATGCCGACTGTAGTCTGTTCCTTCACAACTGACATGCTGATACTTTTCCATCAATAAATACCTTTTCATTTTAATCTTTGTCGGGAGTTCATTTACATCTAATACTTTAATTTCTGTTCATCGTTCACTGCAGATTTAAACAACATTGGTCACTGGGACTGATCGAAGATGGATACGAGGGAGATGCAGCCAAATCCAGTGTCGTGGTCACAAAAATCCTTCCGTTCTTTTAACCGAAACTTTCTTGACATTCTTACTAAACTTGCAGGATACCAAACTTGTGACTGTTAACAAGATATTGATAATTGCTTCTTTAAAGCTTTTGCCATTTCAGTATTTTTAGACGCTAGTCTCACTTAGTTCCGAAGAATATCTCTGGATTTCATTTTCACTTGCTCTTTGCAGGAATATTGCTGGTGACCAGAATTCGCCAGTTTCATAACACAGGCTACCCACTCTTCACGGTCCAGCAGCGGATAATGTCATATTATAATGCAACCACCACCCATCATCCTAAACTACTTGCTAATCATAGGAATAATGCTTTGTGAATCCATTACAGATCTTAAACTGACCTTTAATTTATTTTGTATTTTGAAATGAGATGGCAGACTAGGAAAGCAGATAAAACATTACTTTCTTATGCGCATCTCTTGCATTAAACGTATCTGATTACAAACATAAGCTTAGTTAATTGAAAACTTTTATTGAAGACCATGTGAGACTATAAGACTTACATCAATAAAATTACATTCAAAACGACTGTCCTAGTGAAACCTCATGAACACAATGAAGAAAAACCGTAACCGTACATGCTTTCAGCGTCAACTTTTTAAAACGAAACTTTAGATAGGCTAGTTTATTGAGACACGCAGAACTGATAATAACAAAGTGAAATTTATCTTTGAAATAACGCATGAATTTCCGGTTATGAAGTGAAACTCTAAAATTTATAAGAAAACAAAAGTTTCTGTCATAAACACTAGTTTGAGTTTTCGGGATACCACAATGGAAGCCACAGATGTCATCCACTCGCTTAAGGTGCAAAGGTGCTGAAGTGCCCTTGTGGCATTGTTGCTGCGGAAATCGATGCTCAGAAGTTTCAAAGAGGCACTGATGCTTCTCCTTGGCCGCGGGAACTTATTACTAATCCAGCTTAATTATTGTGTATCTGTTTTTCTGTAAGGTGGACTGCAACGATCTATTTGGACAATTTCACTGGTTTCAGAGTATTTTGAGTTCTTTTTACTTGTAAGCTTACTTTGCTATGACACTTTATTATTGAATTTAAGTTTATTTTAGGTCTGTTCCTTATCAGTCTACTTGCATTTTAAGTGCTAGTTATATATAAATGAATATATATATAGTACATCTATATATATATATATATATATATATATATATATATATATATATATATATATATATATATATATTGTGACGAAGTGCCAAGTATCTGGTTACTACACTTCCCAATCATTAATTGTTACCTCACAACAGCCAGACACCTGAACTTTCATCACAGGTACTAAACGACTGAATACTCTAAAGGCAACAGTGATCCCTTAAACAACTTACCAGTATTGCAGAAAATCAGACTAAGTTCATTCAAACAGGTGTGAGGTAATCTCATGTTTAATCAAATCAATTAAAGGGCATCACTCCATCAACAACTTTAAAATTTAAGTCTAAGTATTTCCCTGATTTCAGAAGTCTAAGTACTTCCCTGGTTCTAACTCACTTCAAGTAAACTGAAGGAAAGCAGCTCAATTACCACTCTAAATATATGCATGAATACCGGTGAAAAAGAAAACACTTATAAAATTTTAAATACAAAAATTTATTATTAAACTCAAAATTTAAAAGTGAAATTCACAACATTAGGGAAAATTACTGTTACTTGAAAACAAAGCAAAGTCTAATTAATTCTTGAATTAAATTAAGTAAAATTAAATCAGAATTAATTTATCACAAAATTCAAGAAAATTAATTCGATCAAATTCCAAAAGTGTTTGGGAATAACTAAACATTGGAAATTAATTCACAAGTGCTAAACAACAATAAAACTTTAAAAGAATTCGAAGTAAATGCAAATTAAATCACAAGTGTTAAATTCAATTAATGTGGAAAGATTAAGTAATGAAAACAACTAAGTTGATTAAATTGTGAATGCAAATGAAAACACAGAAAAATGTGGAAAATACCAAAATTGTGGAAAGTATTGATCACATAGAATATAAAATAAAAACACACACTTCAATAAGAAAATGGATAAATGCATAAGAAATCACTTTAAATAGAAACAAACACAAAACAAAAAAATTTGCAATGTGTAAATATGTAAATTTCACCAAACCATTGTAACCATTAGTTGCAGCTGATAAAAATATAACTCTTTAACTTGGTACCAATTTTCTTTCTGCTGCAGCTTGTTTCACAATTTCACCACAATTCACAATATTTCTCAAATGAAAAGGCGCTGTTACACACTTGTACAATGTTTGTTAAGATTCCACGAAAAGTACTAAATAATACTAAATAACTCTAAGAAATATCAAATCTGAAATTCATGAGTGACCATTCAGTAAGTATTAAATCTTTACATTACTTTGAAATCAAAAGTGCCGTGCAATAGAGAGAGAGAGAGAGAGAGAGAGACAGAGAGTTGTAAACGCTATGAGGATTTAAGTCTGAATCAAGCTCTCTTCCTTGCAGAAACTGGACAGTGGATCTGGCACAAAATGTTTTGGGCATGAGAAAGATGGAGCAATCTTTCTAGAAGCTTCTAATATGACATAACTTTACAGAAAAATCGTGAAATCTACACGTGGTTTCGGCAAAGACATGCGGGTATGAAACCAGTCATGACATTGCTGAACAAAGACACGTATTCAATCGAGACAGAAGTCCCTTATCAGACTTGATGAAAGATTTCCAAAACACAACAGAGATCTCGAGATCTCTAATCAAACGTGTTGACAGGATTGGAAAACAAAGCAGAGACTTCGGGGTCTCTTAAATTCGAGGTGATGAAAAGATACCAAAATAATTTCTATCTTGGAAAGGACAATGTTAATCTCTCTCTTTTCCTTTTCATACTACGTTAATATATTCTTACATTATGTTATGCGAAATCTGAACATACATTTTAAGACTTCCCATAACCCTAAGCAAGCTAAAGGGATCTGAAAAATATTGCAAAACTCTATTCTAACATTTTATACAAAGAGGGGATATATGCGTTTTGAAAGTAGCATCATATAATATATATATATATATATATATATATATATATATATATATATATATATATATATATATATATATATATATATATATATATATATATAGGTGTGGCTCAAAAATATTGATGTTTTTACTAGCGCATTTTAAGGTGATATATATATATATATATATATATATATGTGTGTGTGTATATATATATATATATATATATATATATATATATATATATATATATATATATATATATATATATATATATATATCCATATCACCTTAAAATGCGCTAAAAAGTGAAAAATAATATTTTTGAGCCGCACCAGGATCCTCTTACAATTAATCATATCTAAACAAAAGGAAGTTCTGCAAGAAAAGAAATATATATATATATATATATATATATATATATATATATATATATATATATATATATATATATATATATATATATATATATATATATGTATATAAATATATATATACATATATGTATATACATACATATATATATATATATATATATATATATATATATATATATATAATCATGTATATATATGATTATAATCACTTTCACATGGGATTCGTTTATCATACATCACCACAGGCAAAAAAAGGAGAGACTGGGAGTAGATCCTGACCAGTTTTCGCTTCATTTTTAGGCCATCTGCAATAGTTTAAAAATAAAGCTGAAACCTGCAATCAGTCTTCATTTTTCACATGCTCTTATTC
>NC_061109.1:14562602-14569589 GCF_015104395.2 Macrobrachium nipponense | reverse complement strand
TTGGCTCAAGAGTTGTTGAATGTAGCACGTGCTGATCTCATAAATAAGCAAGCATAAAAGAAAGAGAAAAATGATGCAGAGTTAGAGCTTAGACGCATTGAAGCAGAAGAGAATTTGATTAAGCTAAAAATGCTTGCTGAAAGAGAGAGAATGCAAGCAGAAAGAGAAAGAATAGACAGGGAAAAACAAGAAATAAGAGAAAGAGAAGAAGAAAAAGCAGCAGAAGAAGAAAGAGAAAGGATAAAAGAGGAAAGAGAAATCGCAAGATATGAAAGGGAAATGGAATTGATAAGAGCTAGATCTACATTATCTGTAACACCATCTAACCCTAACCAAGGTAATCAAGACCCTGTATTTGATGTAGTAAGAGTACAGAAGTTAATCCCTAAGTTTACTGAAGAAGCTCCAGATGAGTTTTTTTTATCACTTTGAGAAAGTGGCTTCATGTATGGGATGGCCAGAAGATAAATGGTCAGTTTTGCTACAAAATGTCTTGATTGGTAAAGGGAGAAGTGCTTATCTAACCTTAACAGCTGATCAGTGTAAAGACTACAGGGTACTTAAACACAGTGTGCTACAAGTTTACCAGATGACCCCAGAGTACTACAATGAAAGATTCAGAAATTTAAGAAAAGATGAGAAGGGAACATTCTTAGATTATGCTTACAAAGTGAGAAGGTGTTTCAAACGTTGGTTAGAAGCTGCTAAAGTTAAAACTTTTGATGAGTTAGAAGAGTTACTTGTTCTTGAACGGTATCTTAAGGGAATTCCTGAACATATAAGAGCCTATTTGAAAGAGAGAGAGGTGAAGAAACTTGACAAAGCTGCTATACTGAGTGAAGATTACAATATAATCAGTAGTAAACGTAATTACAATGTCAAGTACCAGAGTCAACAACGCCAAGGTTTTAAGTCTTATCCAAATAACAGGAACAAATTTAATGGGAAACCTACAAGTGATACAACCAAGAGTACACAAGGTAATACAACTCAGCAAGCTAATGTGAAATCTTCATCCAGTTTTTCAAGACAGTTACAGAAACCTAATGTTGTCTGTTTCAAGTGTGGAAGAGTAGGACACTACAGTCAAGAGTGTTACCGGAATCAACAGCAGTCAAAACCAGTTGGTCAAGTTGTAAAAGGTGACCAGGTGAAACAAACTACAAAGAGCAGTGTGGGAAAGAATCAGACTCCAGAGAAGAATGAAACTAAACAAGCTGAATGTTTAGCAACCAGTGGAAATGTTACCTCAAGCAGTGAGTGGCTTAGCTGTGTGGAGGCTTTTAAGCCATATATCTATGAGGGTATACTGTCAACTCAAGCAGGGAGTATGCAGGTACCAGTCAAGATATTACGTGATACAGGGAGTAACCATAGTGTGGTAGTACGTGGTTCTCACCCTCAGTTGGAGAAGAGTCTCACAGGAGATTCAGTTATTTTGAAGGGTATAGGAGGAGAGGAAGTAACTCCTATATGCCGCTTACACCTGTCATGTGAATTGGTGACAGGGAATGTTGATTTTGCTGTAGAGGACTCACTGGTTGTGGAAGGTGTACATGTTCTGTTGGGGAATGAAGTTGGTGGTGTGCCATTTATTTCTTGTCCTGTAGTGACAGACAAACCATTGAGGATTAGTCCTACAGTAGAGTTGGAGAAGAATAACCCCCACCTGTTTCCTAGTTGTGTAAATACCAGAAGTATGAAGGATCCTTGTGCTTAGAAGAATTATTCCAAGGAAAGGAAATTTCCCATAGTGCTGACCAAGAAGAGATTTCCCAAGAAGATGAAGAAGATGACGATGACGAAGAAGACCTGATGTTCCTGAAGAGACTCCGAGTAGTCAAAGTGTTACTGAAGACAGTAGTGAAACTACAGTAGCTGAGTTAGCAGATATGAGAATTCAACCCTTGAAGTTGGTCAAGTGACAAGAGAGAAGCTGATGGACTCGCAGAAGAAGGATGCATCGTTAACTGATTTGTTCTTCAGAGTTGTTGATCGAGAAGAGATGCAACAAACTCCTACCTGTTATTATCTCAGATTGTTAGTTGAAGGTTGCCTCATTAGTTCTTTTAATAACATGAATATGAGCGATGGTCTTTTTAAGATGGACGAATTGTTAAAAAGTTTTATTCTTGATGATTTAAAAATTAAACAAGTTGTTAGATATTTTACAAACAGATAGTTTTGTACTGTGATTTTAGTAACTACATATTTCCGTTAAGTATGTCTTTTGTTTTGAACAATGTTTATCTGCATACTTAAGTAGGTTGTTAACTTGTTTTATTATTTGTGGCCTCATGTTGTTTCTTGTATAAGTTGTTCTCTTAAAATTGTTCAGTACCCTGAAGATGACTTTGGAATAAAAGTTGAAAGTCTTGGTACCTCCTTCTTTCATTTTCACGTGAGGATTTCTTACATATATATATAATATATATATATATATATATATATATATATATATATATATATATATATATATATATGATGATACCAGTCTGTATTGTAATATATTGCTGTATGATTTTCCGCACTCATGAACTAGCTTCGCCAAGAAAATACTAAACTGCGTATCACACCTTAATTTATTGAATTACTTCTAACCGAGCCTGTTGTGCTGCCTATAAGGATTTAAGCCGTATCACTGAGTATATGAAACAAAACTATACAAGTGGTTAGTTCCATACAACTGAGAACTGGATATAGTAGTCATACAAAAGAATATCGAAATTTTTCCTTCATTATTCATTATCTATCACTTATTCTCAATTATTTATTCTCATTCGTTTTTTCCTCCCTCAGTCTATTGACAATTTTGAAAGTTCTGTGTGCCACAAGTAGCCTACTTTCGGGTTGATTGCGTCTTAATGAGTGGTTTTTATAGAGATGAAGATAGCCTCTGGCATAATGAGACAACCAAGATTCGCCTTACCGTGGACCAATTCCTTCTCTCGGAGAAGTTGGTTTAAGGCTCAAAATGTCACTGGCTGGTCGTCAGTCTTAGGTTTCTATGAAGTCTTGTGAGATTACACTTTGGTTTTCATTTTTGAGCATACTTTTGGTTCCGTGGTGTTCCCTAGAGAAAAATAAGTGATATATATATATATATATATATATATATATATATATATATATATATATATATAATATAATATATATTATCAATATATATATATATATAGGTAATGCCACGGAGGAAAATGAAAAGAAGAGAACTTTTTTCCTCCGTGGCATTACCTTTATTTAGACATGGCATCACGTTTTATATATTTCGTGGTCAAGTTATATATATATATATATATATACACTGCCCCAGTTACCTGTTCCTGTTTATTGCGAGGATCTGTGTGGTTTCTAGTTAACAGGGGATAACACTAACCTAAGTTGGATGAACATATGAGGGCCACACTTTCATGTCTGCCTGAAGGAATAACCTTTGTGGCTATTCTTCATTCTGATGCTTTTGTTTCTTCTCAGGAGGCCACACGACATGCCATATGATATTAGACGAAGATTTTCTTGTCAGTTCTTATTATCAGAAAATTTTGATTTTCAATGCCTTCATTTTCGTCAGATATACCTTTCTCTCATATTGCCCTTTTTTGACAACTGTCGAATTTACTTTAGTTCTTTTTTGAAGGATCGCCATCTCCCAGAGACAACCCAAAATTTAAAAAAAAACTGCATTGTAGAGGACAATGTAGTGTGTCCTACAAGCAATAGGTCAAAACAAAAGTTATGGATTCGGTTCATGATATAGAAATTCGGTGAGCCAAGGAGCATTTTGAGTACCTTTCATAGAGGATGTGTAGAAGAATGCTGGTGAGATTTATGTGCAGCATTGCTGACGCACATGCTGAAAATGATAAGGTTCAGAGATTCCCAAACTACTGAAGTGGTCTTGTGGTCAAAGACGGTGGCATTTTTCCATATGAGAGAGATCACGTTCTCAGGCCGCAACCTTTTCGTTTCAAAATGAAAGAAACTTTAAATATAAGACATCTTGGAATAATAAAGTTCCATTTAAAAGGTGGTGATTCTGTGAATTTCTGACTCGGGAAAAAACGTTTCAGATGAAATTATGCCTGATAAACCAGTGATTCCAAATCTATTGCTGGATGGCATCGGGTTTGCTTGTTTTTTCTTGGGAAATTGAGAGCAGTGGCTCTTAGTGCACACTGGCCTCAGTTTTCAAGGCACAACTGTTTGCTTTGTTAATGGCTTCAAATGTACTATAAATTCACGACGAGAAAATTGGTAAAGCTTAGCAGTTTCCTGAGTGTACTGCAGTCGTTAAGGAGGAAGCTTAATACTAAGATCCCAGTTATATGAATTAATTCACAGCTTCTGTTTTTTTATTGAATCCCCATTGCGATTGTCGGTTCTGCCATGTAAAATCTACACAGGCACGACTCACAATGAAATAGTTTGTTAAAGTATGTAGAGACATCATACAGTATACATAGAAATATTATGGTCATTAAAGGGCAAATTTCCCAAACCTTAAATGTTACAGAAAGACGGTAATTTCCCTGAGGGAGTCTAGGTCGTGATTACCACCAGGAAGTGATGGGAAAGCCATATTTGATATCTCTAGTGAAATAAGTGCGCGCACACACGCATACCACATGAGTGTTCCGTGCCCCTGATTGCGTGGCACTCGCTGGGCGAGTCCCCCTTCTAGACCTGTGAACAGGGCTTGTTTCCTCAATGCATGCCCAATGCACGATACTTTATATAAATCAAGTGGAATATTTAATGAAGCTGGTCGACGAATCTTTGTTTTCTTCGAAGGATGCAAACTTTCGTTTTCAGTTTTAACTAGATCTTATATGCAATTTTATGGATGTTAGGCGTAGAAATGATATAAGCTGACTAAATGAATGTTTTTGACAAGTTTTAACCAAATCTTGATCACAGTTACAGTAATGTCAATTAATTAAAAGTAATTCATGAATTTTAGACTGAAAAAAGTGTAAGATTGATCTGAACTGGTTTCATAAGCCACACAAACGATTGAAAACAATTTATGATAATACCTTTTTATTAGGATAAGCAGCAGTACCAAAAATAATCTTTAGAGAGAAACAAAAATATTTGTTAGTACCTGCAAGATATCAGGTAACATAAACTAATAAGACAGTAGGAGGTTTGCTGACAAGGAAGGCAGGGCTAACGATGGTCTGACAGAAGAAGTTCCATTTTCGCTTACTCGGGGAGTAAGCCTACAAAATACTTTGTTGTTGTTGTCCTTGTTAGCAGGTAGGTAGGAAAGGTCTATGGACGAGCTTAAGAAGGTCTGAAAAGGTGTTTCGCATTGAGTTAAAGATACAGGAATTGTAGGATAGGATATTTATGATTTACTTTATTAGAATGAAATGTAAAAAATAAATAAGTACATGTTCAACAGTACATGAAAATTATTCCTTAATATGATAAAATATAGAGTATATTCTTGGTGTTCGTTGGTGAAACAAGGCTCTATTTGACCGTAAATTTTATTTTAGGGCGTTTTGATTTATTTTGTTTATTTTACTGAATTTAGAGTCTACTATGTTTCTGTTCGATTATTTTGGGTTGCCACTTACAACTGAGAATATAGGGCGTATTTAATTTGTATCCTTTTTTATTTGATCGTTTTGTTACCATGAGTTCTAGTAAGCATTAATTATGAAGACCACTTCATATTAAGTTAAGAATATAATGTTTACAACTATGCGTGAGAGGAAAATCTTGCACGTGTCCAAGTAAGCTGGAAGTCGGGTCACGCCTTGTTCCATTATCTTCGGTGGAATCCAAGCAATGGCATTGCCGAGACAGGACGAGTGAAGTGCCTGACATCGAAAGGTATTAACTCCAGATCAGCATGACCACCTTCCTGGAAACATTTTTGTAATTTCCCGTTGATGATGACTCGGTAGTCTAAGGGTAAACTTTATTCCATTTAGAAAGGACAGAACCAACGTTCTTTGAAAATGGTTTATTTTTCGTGGAATTTCGATTTCATTGTATTTGTATCCTTCGTATTTCATACAGTGATTTCCTGTTTCTTTTTCGAAATACTTTATTTTGTGTGCTTAAAATTTAGAGGTGCAGTGCATATCTCCCTTAAAAATGCGATCAGATCTAGAAGAATCATGCTTCTACATTCTCACACACACACACATACCCACACACACACACACACACACACACACACACACACACACACATATATATATATATATATATATATATATATATATATATATGTGTGTGTGTGTGTGTGTGGGTGTGTGTGTGTGTGTGTGTCTGTGTGTGTGTGTGTGTGTGTAAAAACTACTGGTCATTTTTACCAGATACATATGAGATTGTAATAACCACAATGCCCTCTTAACTTCTCAAATTCTTTGCTACTTTCTGGATACTTCAAAGAAATTTGAAAGAATCATGACGTCCTGTAGCGGGAAACGAACCCACGATGCCATAATCACGACGAGGACACCTTGCCGACCTGATCACGAGAAGGATATAATTCTATTCCCTTTCGTACATACAAATACCTGTCGTTTTCAGATATATATTTATTAGAGCTGGAATAGACCCATCCTCACCATCGTAGTGAAGTGGGCAATCGTTTTTATTTCTTTTTAGGCTGAAATATATATATATATATATATATATATATATATATATATATATATATATATATATATATATATATATATATATGTAAAAGGCATTGTGACTATTACATTTTTCATATGTATCTAGTAAAATGACCAGTAGATTCTACATATATATTTCAGCCTAATAAGCAATAAAAAACGCCACCAACTATCTACAAGTAGACTTTTATCCTTCTCGTGGTCAGGTCAGCAAGGTGACCTCGTCGTGATTATGGTATCACGGGTTCGTCCGTTCCTTACCGGACACCATCATTTCTTCAAATTTCTTTGAAGTTGGAGCTGCTTTGTAGTGACAAGCATATCCAAAAAAAGAGCAAAGAAT
>NC_061109.1:14545102-14557602 GCF_015104395.2 Macrobrachium nipponense | reverse complement strand
TTTCTTTCATTTACCAAAATATTTGCATAACTCGTGTTACACCTAGATATATATACTATATGTATATATATATATAACATATATATATATATATTATATA
Source organism: Macrobrachium nipponense (assembly GCF_015104395.2). Taxonomy (NCBI): domain Eukaryota; kingdom Metazoa; phylum Arthropoda; class Malacostraca; order Decapoda; family Palaemonidae; genus Macrobrachium; species Macrobrachium nipponense. Next base: position 14,557,502 of record NC_061109.1, on the reverse strand, counting down.
TATATATATATATATATATAGATATATATTATATATATAAATATATATTAATGTATATATATATATATATATATATATATATATAATATATATATATATATATATACACTAGCTGACAATCTGGCACTGCCCGGGAAAACTGAAACTGAATGACAACCAATAAACTCTCACTCTCCTGCGCCCTAACACCACCTCTACTCTCTCTCTCTCTTTTTGTCCCCCCTTTCGACTCTCTCGTCCTTAGTAAACGACGATAGAGTCGAAAGGACCTGCAGCGGTACGCCATTGTTTCACTTTCCTTGTGGCTTTTGCTCTTATTCACGTATAAATTCATCACGTTCCTAATTTTCATGATTCAGTTATACCGTTTTATGTATGTATATATATATATATATATATATATATAGATATATATATATATATATATATATATATATATATATATATATATATATTTCGTGTGTTATGTATATGCTTCAGTGAATATATGAGTGAGGTGGCAAACATCGAGAAAAAACAGCAGAAAGCTTATAAAGATTCAAAAGATATTTGGTAAAAGTTAAAACGATCTTTGCACCAGTGTGGACTGGGTAAAATGTTAATGATAAAAGCCAATTTCATAAAGGCAGAAAGAACACTGATGTATTGCAGCCTAAAGGAAAGCTCTCAAGAAGACTTTGGTTTTCTTGCTCTCAAGCTCTCATTTCCAAAATAATGGCATTTTCGCTTAGACTGATCACTGCTCTTTGGATTCAGCCCTTCTGTAACAACATGGGCTCGCTTATTGTTTTTTGCTTTCTTTGCTTCACTTCGAATCACGGAGACGTCAACCTGACAGATGGTAGTACTATATTATATATATATATATATATATATATATATATATATATATATATATATATATATATATATATATATATATATATATATATATATATAGGCGTGTGTGTGAGTGAGGGTGCAAACACCAGGTGACTGCCAGAAGAGCTCACAAAAAAAAAATGAAAAGTAGATAATGGAATGTGTAGTTTAAAACGATAGATATGTAGTTGAAGCTATAAAAGCCATTGAATGTGATGTCCATTGAATGTGATGTACATTAGGTGAAATGTGCTTACTCTTTAATTAAACATTTTTCAAGATGATGTGCTTAGTAGGACTTGGATTTTATTTCTATGCCTGAGTTTTTAATTTTACATTATTTACCGAAGCGTGTTCTTTACCTATATATTTAAATCCAAATCAGGCAATGTTCACATGTCAGATTTCTAAAAAGATAATCCAATTGATAGAAGATTTGTGGTCAAATGACGAAGAATTACGAGTTTATGAAAAAAAAAAAACAGGATTCTTGGGCATACCTGCTATATGTTCTTCCTAAGCACATCCATTCTTAGGAAACAATAGTAACGCCATTTGAGCATATATGTATATGTGTGAGCGCGAAGCCTCTGTTATTTTTAGGTCCTGATAAGTATAGCGTTTGTATTTTATTCTGGTGTATATCAGTTCTTGTAACTATGCTTTCTTACCTTTTTTTATAGTATTAAAAGATAGCGCGCCATTAGTCACCGTCTAAGTGTGGGGCATGGGCATGTCTTACCTATGTAGCTTTGACCGGAAGGTCCGCATTCCTCCTCGGGGCAAATAAATTCATAGATTACATCGGTGATCACCTCCTCTGGCGTAGGTCCACAGGTGTGCATTACAAAGGATTCCAATAGCTTGGGCTTGCAATATACCCGTATGCTCATGTTGGTGTAGGGGGCTCGTGGCTTGACTATCTTTTAGTAATTGCTTGATCATATTGCTGTTTTATTCGTTGTTAAGATTAATCTGGTAATGTATTGTTATCTGTTGTCTTATCTCCTGTTGCGTTGTTGTCTTGGTAGGAGCGGTCAAAAAGAAAAAAAAACAATGTCATATTTCTGATTGTATCATTTTGTGAGCAGCTGTTGTATTCTGTCCAGCTCCTCGCGTGTCGCTTTCCACGTGGTACAGTGGGTGAAGGCGCCGACGCACATTATGATCGGACTACTGACCTTTCATATGGCTCGAGGCATTCACTTCTCCCATTAAGGCAACGCCCGACGTTCGTAGCCTTTTGTATACCTTTGTCTGGGTCATATTTTCCTGTCCGTGTGTTTACAAATTCGTCTAAGAATGGAAATCTTTGGCCTACATTGTGTTCTATAGTGAAATTCAGAACGGTTTTTTAATTTTTTATTTATTTATTTATTTGTAAGGGTCTTTCATTGTCTATGCATCTTGTTGTTGTTATTGCGATGAAAATATCGTCAATGTCTCTTGAACTTTCAGGTTTTTAAGGTTACTGAATACGGAGGAGTCCTCTAAACTGGCCATGCGCGTGTTCGCCATAAGAACGCCTATGGGGTAACCCATAGTTACACCATCTTGGCAGAATAATTCTCCTTTGTGAGAGAAAAATGGTGCTTCGTTGTGTTGCTTCTTCTTGGGTTCGGGGTGGGGTTGCTTGTGAACGGTACATTATGATGGAGTACTATGCTTATGGTGGTGTCTCCTGGCACGTTTGTAAACATACTTTCGACGTCCATTTCTTTGCTTGAGGTTTAGCTCAATATATGAATTCCGTTGCTGGTCTTAGTATTTCATTGGTATGTATGGGTGATTGTGTCGATCAAAGGCTTGGCTATGCTTTAGGTGGTGATGTAGTCTGGGATATCGGTCTGAGTGGATTACTGCCTTATGAATTTTATCTGTGCCATAACAATATCCAGGCTGAAATCTCCCACGATGTTCGGGAAAATGTTCTTGTGGCACTGTTTTTGGCCTCCTTGGTAGTCGTGCCCTTTCTTCTTTAGCTGGCCTGTTGGGTCTTCGTTGATTTTCATGAATTTTATTGTGTCATTAAATGTTCTTCATCTTCTCTTCATTTTCTTGTTTGTACATTACTACTCACACTGCTGTTTTGTCCCTTTGCCTAAAATTGATGTCCTTATTGTTTTTGAGCTCCTTGGGCAGCTTGTTTTAAACTCATAGTTAATATTTTACCCTGGTTTTGTCCTCTTGTTTTTAGTAGCCTCTCCCAGCAACTCTTCGATGCATCCATAGTCCATGTTGATCTTGCCCTCGTGTTCCGTTTGCTCCACGTTGTCCATCAATTTGTCTGTTTTTCTTTTTGCTTGCTTGTTTGTTCTTCCAGTGTAATGGCAGTTCAGGTGTTCTTTTTGGTTATCAGTAAGCACTACTTCAGTCAGATGACGTAACCTTTTTGTTGCCAATTCTTTACTCTCCCACCATACAAGCTGCGTAGTTCTTCGCTTGTCTGGTATCTGATGTTGCCTCATGTCGCCTTACCTCCATCCTAATGGCGTTCTTGATTTGCTGTTATTGCTGTTCGTCCACGAGGTTGCATATGGTCTTCTATTTAGCCCTCTTCTCATGAAATGTTTTTAATTTGTTAGTGATGTCTGCAGTTCTCTGTCGAAGACTCTCATCTATCTCCTTCCAGGTGCGTCTCTGCCTGCCACTGTTCTTTATGCCTTTGGGCAGGTTTCTCTTTCACAATTTTTTGTTGCAGACGTCGGGGTGTGGTTTCCACTTATTTCACTTCTTACGGTCCGTTTCGCCTGTGTCGCAGGCTTTGTCGAGCAAGGACTAAGGACCGATAGCATCTCCTCCATTCTATTTGCAAGCTCCATGAAGTATTTGGAACCGGTGCGGACCGTCTCACGGAATTTTTATGGGTTCGGTGAACCGGCGAAGTGTAACGACCATCTTACTGACCCCCTGAACAGGCAGTTGTGAGAAAAGTAGAGGGAGCAACTTTTAACTCGTAACATAAATTTCACTACGCATTACCACTGGTAATCGTAACGTCAGACTGGTTCCCTGCCTGAAAGGAAATAGGATTATGATTGGGTGTAGGGGAAACACAACAATCATATGCGTAAATATATATCATAATGTTTGCATTTAAAATTTACCGACATATTTGATGTTCTATACTTCTTTCATGTTTCAGGTCCGCTGATCTTGATGATAGAGAATGTATAAGAATATGTGACACTAATGATGTTATACTATTCATAGCTGTCTTTTTAATATTATTATTATTATTATTATTATTATTATTATTATTATTATTATTATTATTATTATTATTATTATATATCACTTTTAATTCTCAACTTATTCACAAGAATGTTGCGGCATCTCCTTGGTTATCATGTTTTCTTTCATATGATGTTTATAAGAAAAATTAGAGCAATAAAGTAACTAAAATATACGTATTCAATTAAACGATTCGCTGAAATATTTACTTTTTCCAGAAAATGGCTGAAATAAGCATTTTGCCAGATAAAGACGCAATTCTTCAAGAAAATTCGCTAGCTGTCTGATTTAAAATCTGGCCTTTTCTTATAAATATTCTAAATCTCATGACTTTTTCGCTAATTTGACGAACGACTAACATCTACTTGGGTCATAGTTTACTGCAGCCTATTGTCGTTAATTACTTAGTGCATATCGTGTACTTCAACTAACGATCGAGCAGGTGTGTTACCATGTGTACCGTGGTTGCTTTTCCCGTACATTCGTATATAATTTGATTACTAAACTACGCTATAATATAGCTAATGGTGCTGCTGTTCAGCAGGTTTGGTAATCCAAGAAATGTTTTATGATTATGCACAGTAATACGTAATTTTATGGAGACCTAGGCTAGGAGCCTGCACGGGCCATGTCATGAGATTTTACCACAAAAAGTTTTTGAAGATATTTTATTCAAACATTTGGCAAACCTAAATCTTATCTAAGTTTTTCATTTACTGCTATAAATCTATATTATGTTGTCTCAGCATATTAGTAAAAACTAAATTTGATCTGTCTCTCTGGTATGCGGTATATTAAATTTGTTACAAATGACCTTTAGACCGTTTGTTTATGCTTTTTCCGTATTGATAATAGATACGAAATAAAGTAAAATGCTAAAGAACTACAAGATGTTTGTGTGAAGTTAGCTAACATTTCTCCCCAGCCAATCCCTTATCCCTTATGGCCGCCCAGGTGTCCAATGGGCAGGCAAATAAAGCCACTTTTAATGTCTATCAGAAGAACTTTAGAAGAAGAGCCCCTTGAGTTTCAAACCCAGACAGGGTGCAAACATTCCCAAAGTAATTAAGGCACCTGGCCAAATCCAATAATCCTCACACGGGGGGAAGTTAGTAGCTCCTGTAGCACATTAAGGGAAGCCCTTCTGAGACTTCACACCCTTCAAATCTTGGTAAAGCGGTCCCCAGTCAATTTTCCCGAGAACCAATAGAGGGACAACTCTCCCTGACCTTCCACCTGCAAACACTGGCATAAGTCGTTTCCTTGACCTGTCCCACACCTGAATCTCTGCCCCTCGTGACCCTGACTCTTAAATCTAATCATCTCTCCATTGTAACCTCTTCCCCTCAAACTTCTTACTGGTTGGATTTTCAATGACCTTCTCAGGTACCTGTCAGGATTATTCGGCGTGCCCCGTGAACAGAACAACAGATGACCTCAATAAGATGGGACAATGAAAATGACCAATGTCAATGCCGATCTGCTATAAACACTAGACGTCTCTGCATATATATATATATATATATATATATATATATATATATATATATATATATATATATATATCCATATACAAAATACATACATACATACATATATATAATATTTATATATATATATATATATATATATATATATATATATATATATATATTCATATATATACATATATATATATATTAGATATATATAGATATATTCATAATATATTCATATATATATATATATATATATATATATATTTTTATATATATATATATATATATATATCACCATGATTCATACACATGCATTAAGCTGCAAATGTCTTTTAATATCCAATTCTCTTTACATCGGAATTAATATATTTTCATATATGTTAACCGAAGGGAAATTTTATAGTTGATAATAATTTCGTCCTCTCTTGGGTTCGAACCACATGTAACATATATGAATATACATTATATCTATCTATCTAATATATATATATATATATATTATATATATAATATATATATATATATATATTTATATGCATGTTAAACAATCGCTTCCGCACATATAGGTCGTGTTTCCTATTGTCATTATATGAATTATTATTTCACTGCGCGAACTGCAGAAGTAAATTAACCTGGGAGACTGACTTTATTTAGCATTCGACAGACTGTATGGCATTGTGCTGTATTTTACAAGATCGCCCAGTGACAAATTAATGCTCCTCTGAGTAATTGCATTTTAAACCAGAGTTTATCAAGCGTGTCACCCTGAATACAACTCGGTCGTACATTTATGAGCTGCCTTTATTCTCCATCATTTTTGCATTCTATTAACCAGACCTCTATAAGCACCTGAAAATGACTGCGCTTATGTAAATAAAATCTGTTGCTAAAAATATTTGAAGTATTTTATGTTCAGGAAGAGCGTCTAAAAAAAAATATTTGAAGTATTTTTATGTTCAAGGAAGAGCGTTCTGCAAAGGCTAACATGAGTTTGCTGATTCTCAAGTTATTTTATTTCTGTTACAGATCATGGCAAGTAATGCTGATGACGAGCTTCCCTTCTGAAAGAGCCCGTGCTGGCACATGGCAAACTTAATCTAAATGATTACCATTTATGCTCATTCTGGACTTTATCTTTAAAAGAGACTGTTATTAGTCTATTCATTAGTCATTTAAAAGCAGCGAACATCACACATTTTGTTTTGTTAAGGTAACAGGCAGACTCACTTTTGATTGATATGTCTATGATTATTCCATATGAGCCATTTACGAACTCTACTCGCGTACTACGAGAACGTGCATCGGTAATTATGAGGAGGCAGAGACGAACTCATCTCGTGTGGATCACGTTTTGTGATGCAGTCATGTTTTGTCCTTGTGGTGGTGAGTCAAGGTTAGAGTCACAATGACTTGTCCTCTCCACACTCATATTTGGAGCTGCTGGGAATAATCATTGACCGCATAGTCTCACATACAGACTTGACTGTTATAGATAAGATTCTGGAGTTTTAAAATTAAAGTAAAAATGAAGTATTGAACGGTTATTTCTCGTTTATACGTAGATACAAGCTTTTTGTGCTACGCGCATGTATGGCAAAATAGTCAATCTTTTCAGATAAAAATCTGGATGGATAGGATGGGGGCGAGGCACATGAAACTTGAACCATGACCAGGTGGTGGCCTGTCCTATATCGTTGCAGACGCACCATTATGGTTAAATTTAACTTTAAATAAAATCAAAACTACTGATGCTAGAGGGCTGCAATCTGGTATGTATGAAGACTGGAGGGTGGACGACTAACATACCAATTTGCAGCTCTCTAGCCTCAATAGTTTTAACATCTGGGGGGGACAGAAAATATGCGGGCAGCATAATGTACGGACGGAGAGACAAATCCGGCACAATAGTTTTCTTTTACGGAAAATAAAAAAGGTGAAAAGGAAGTGAAAAGGTCTTACGTGCAGGATGAGAATGTCAAGGAGTGTTATTCCAAAGATTATATAGGTTTATTCTGAATGTGGCATGATTAAACGGCTTAATAAAACATATTGGAGAATAGCTGTTAGTGTATAAAGGAATTATCCATTTCAACAATTCTGTTATGAATATGGCAGCCACAACTTTGTGTTCTTTTTTTCTGGAGCCACAATATATACATATATCCATATATATATATATATATATATATATATATATTTATATATATATATATAATATATATATATATGTAATACTATATATATATATATATATATATATAAGATATATAGATATATATAATATATATAATATATATATATATATATATATATATATATATCCTGTCTGTTTTTCATTTCAAGCATCTTCGAGAAATCCAGCGTTTTGCATTTGTCTCTAACTGGCAAGAGCTAAGGTTAACAACCCGATTATTGTTAGTGCCTTTAAGATATACATATATATATATATATATATATATATATATATATATATATATATATATATTATATATATATACGTATATATATATATATATATATATATATATATATATATATATATATATATTATATGCGTGTGTGCGTGTGTGTGTATAGAATCAACTGGTCACTTTTTACAGAAGCATACGTAACTGTAATAGCGCCAATGCCCCCTTAACTTCTTGTATTCTTTGTGCTTTTAGGATACGCTTGTTCAATACTAAGCCTTGAAATCCAAGTGCAAGATATATGAAAAAATTATGATGTCCGGTAGCGAAAACGAACCTGGGTTACCATAATCACGATGAGGTTACGTTGCCCACCTGACCGTAATGCCAGCAATTTGATCATGGTAACCTGGGTTCGTTGTTTTTCTGTCACCGGACATCATAATTTCTTCATTTTTCTTGCACTTGGATCCTCAAAAGGCTTTAGTAGTGACAAGCATATTCAAACAAGCGTGAAGAATTCGAGAAGTTAAGAGGGCATTATGGCTATTACAACTATATATGTATATATATATTATATATATATATATATATATATATATATAATATATATATACATATATATGTGTGTGTGAGGGTATGTATCAAATGAGTATTAATATGAACACCATTGTGAATGTAATTCATTAACTTATAAGTGCATACTTTGATTTTGCTGCAATATGGCGAGAATTACAGAATGTTAATTCAGGAGATTAGAAAAGCTAGTGTCAAAATATCCTTTTTTTTTTTTTTTTTTTTTTTTTTTGTAGTCGTCATCGGGGTCCTAAAATATGGACATCATTTCTGGATGGCACAATGTTGAAGGTTGCTGCCTCAATCCCCGACAAGGACAATTAGAGGTCGCATGTGTTCGGCGGAAGCAGGTACACTTCCGAATCTGGTTTTGTTAGTTATATCAGAGGTGGGACTATTAGCTATATGAGGTCAAGAACTCTTCCAGTGCAATGAACTCGTTGCTTGTCAGTGACGTCATCTCAAGGGGAGTTAGATTCTGTTCCTCTTTATGATGGGTGAGGAAAGACAATTGGGCACTTAGAGAAGCGGCCGAATTCGGAAAAGCCATATCTTTATTTCTTTTTGTGTGTGATTGTGCTGAAATGTGTAAGCATACGCACATTTGTGTCAAGTATATTTTAAACATTTGTTTCAGAGATATTACCCATCATATGAAAATTGATCATTATTCCTTTGGTTTATTTACCATTTATTTATGTGGGTTTCCTATTTTTCCTCAGATGGATCTGGAAATTTCCCCAATAGAATGGTGTTGATTGTAGGAGAGATATTAATGACCTTCTTTGATTGCCTGTCTCATGACTTTGTTTGACTGATGTTTAATTATTGGAGAGAAAGGGGTGGACGGGTTTTGTCCTATCCCCAGGGTTATTTTGGTTTCCTGTTTTGAACTATACCTTTTTATAATGGTGCATTATTTGGGTCATATTTAGAAGTTAAAGTTTCAGAATTTGACTTATTCAGTTAGCCCTTTTGTTCTTTAGTAAATAAAGTGTATTTTGATAATTTGTGAAGCTAATATACGTGAGTTACGTGAGAGAGAGAGAGAGAGAGAGAGAGAGAGAGAGAGAGAGAGAGAGAGGTCACTCAGTGCCTTCCTGCTTGGGTCGGGGTTGCCATTTTTCTGTTACCCGGTTTAGGTATCATTTTTCCAGATTGTAAGAGGTTTGTATGGGCAACATATATACTATATATTATATATACATACAGAGGGAACAGAATAGCCAGAAGTAGTAACATTGTCGACATTAGTTTCTCAAATCTTAAAAGAAACACAGCTAAGCCTTTGGGAATACATAACTTTTCCCAACATCAGGGTCACTTATCTAATGAATTACAAAAATAAAATGAAACAGTAAAACTATATTAACCAACTAGATCTAAATGAATTGGAACTTATAATGAACAACACTTTAAAATGCATAATAATGTTAGATAAACATATACGATGATAGTAAACAAAAGGGTGCATAAAAACGAAGATTGAGTGTAGATCAAAATTGAAACGAAAGCAATGACTAAGTAAGAAGAAATTACAAATTAAACAGAAAATGTCAAATAAAACCACTGAGCACACAGATTCAGGAAAAAAATTAATATCCAAAGTAATGATAATGATATGCATAAAAACCTTATCGGAAGACTATATATCGAGTCAAAGTGAAGACTGGGATGGACGAGGGTGAATTGGTTTGGGTTTTAGAAAAAATGATGCAATGGGTAAGGATCAGAGTTAGTTTGGCTATTGATTGTTGGTGATTGTTGATTAATGTGGAGTTACTCTATAAAGGGAAGGGAATGACTGTTTTTTGTTTGTCCAAATATTTGAAAATTACTGTATTCTATGTGATGGAGGAAGGATATGGCATGGATTCTGGTGCCTCAATTTTTTTAAAGGTAAACCTGTACGATGGTTGGCACCCTTATGAGAGTCGATGCGTGCCTTAAACAGGGGCTTGGTACATCCATACATAAGTCCAAAATTACATTTTGGGCAAGTAAACTTGTAGATTATAATATAAATGTTATGATACTTTTAGATCTAGTCAGTTAGTGTAGCTATCGTACTGTTCCATATTATTTTATGTCATTCTATAGATAATTGACCCTGATGATGGGAAAAATGTGTGTTCCTAAAAGCTCGGCTGTGTCTTCTGTTATAATTTGAGAAATGTCAATATCTGCAATGTTACCACATGTTACCAAATCTTTAAAAAGACAAGGCTATAAATACACCTTGTAATACTATAATAATATATATATATATATATATATATATATATATATATATATATATATACATATATATATATAATAATATATATATATATATATATATATATATATATATATAGTCTATATATATATTATATATATATATATATATATATATATATCTATAGATATATATATAAAAGCTTCACTGACGTTCCTGGATTTGTATGATGTCCCGGTTCGCCCCTGGCGCCGACAATTCTATTATCGCCTGATAAAATTCCCTTCGGTTAAGCATATATGAAAATATATTCAATTCCGAGGTAGAGTGAATTAGATATAAAGGACATTTGTAGCTCGATGTATGTATATGAAATCACGGTAATGTGATATGACTTATATATATATATAATATATATATATATATTATATATATATATATAGATATATATATATATATATATATATTTATATATATATATATATATATATTATAATATATATATATATATAATAAGTCTAGTATCACATTACCGTGATTCATATACATACATCGAGCTACAATGTCCTTTAATATCTAATTCACTCTACCTCAGAATTAATATATTTTTCATATATGCTTAACCAACGAAGGGGAATTTTATTAGGCAATAATAAGACTTGTCGGCGCCAGGCGCAAACCCAGGACACCATACAAATCCAGGAACGTCAGTGAAGCTTTTACCCACACCACCACCGCAATAGACTATAAGTTAATGCCATCTCTCACCCTCAAATACCTTTCGCACTCAGGTATTCGCTGATTTGGAGCCAGCATTAACCCACCTCGACCTCAGTAGTGTTGTAGTGATTATGACAGCACGTAGCCATTATATATATATATATATATATATATATATATATATATATATATATATATATATATATATATATATATATCACAATCTGATAGCGAATTGGAAGTTAGGAATTAGCCTGCCAACAGAAGTGACATTTAGTGAGGCGGAGCCGGAGTTGGAAGGTGCAAGGAGATCCAGTTAAGGTAAAAAATTGTCAGCGTTGGAGTGAAGAGACTCTTTTCTTGAACACCAAACATTTTCCATGTGCACTTTTTGAAGACTTGGTTTTTGGTGGAAGATATTTGAGTTTTAATAAGTTTTCCCATGTATATCCAGAGTAATTTTATTTTATTCCTATTCTTTCTATTCTTCTTCCCAGCTGGTTCCCATTTTTATATGGGGTCGCTGTTTCGGATGAGCCATTTCCGTCTATTTCTATCCTGCACTTCTGCCTCATTAATTCTCTTCTCATGTAAGTCTCCTCTCACACAGTCCTTCCATCTCTTTCTTGGTCTCCCTTTTCTTCTTCTTCTTCCTTGAACCTACATCCCCATAGTATGTCTCCCAGCGTGGTCCTCATCTCTCCTCAACAGTCATTTCTGATACTATCCTCTCTTGTCACCCGACATCCACCCCCTAAGCATTCTCATTTCTGCCACATCCATCTTCCTCTGTTTTCTCAAGCTTGCTGTTTCTGTACATACAGCATTGCTGTTCTTACCACCGTCTTGTGAAATTTTCCTTTTAACCTCAGCGGTACTCTGTCGCGCAAACTCCAGAGGCCGCT
>NC_061109.1:14500102-14540102 GCF_015104395.2 Macrobrachium nipponense | reverse complement strand
TTGCTGACTTCAAATTTATTTGTATTTAATATTTGGATAGCCTTCCATTATAATAACATAGGCCACTTGGATCTATTTTATCCTGTAATTTAGCTCTAATTAATATTGTTTTCCCTTGTAATTGTTTGTTGATTAAATTGTGATCCCCACTGTGAATCAATGGTACTTATTTCTCGATCTGCTCTTGCGAAAATAAACCCTAGAATTGTATCACCCTGGGTCCACTCCATCAGGGTTAGCTACTGATCAGTGTCAAAATCCCGGGACAGGTCACCCACACTTCAGGGACTACTCCCCTTTTTCCATAGCAGTATGGTCGCCAAGCTAATATATTAAAAGCCATTAAATCGAGAACTTCCTGCCAAGTCACGAAAAATCAACATCTACCTGACCTTGCCTCCTTTTTACCTGATCTTGTCCCACAGCATTGTCATTGGACTCTTCGCGGCGCGACTCCATCTCCTCACACCTGCATGACTCTCCTCTCTTGACCCACGTGTATATCTATTGTTCCCTCTAAGTTGCACTATTCTGCCGGAGTTCAAATGTTCTTTCAGGTTCCCGCGGAGGATTAGCATCAGGAATTCCCTATTACAGAGAATGGCTGCACATATGACACTCCCTTGCAATCAGTGTTAAAAGTACATGGGACAAAGTGAAAGGATCTCGAAACAAGATTAAAACAATGCAGTAAATGCAACGTCAGAACTGGGAATATTGCAAGCAGTTTGTTTCAATATATGAATGAGTGCAACACGCATGAATTGGAGAGAAGCTAAAGAGATCATGTTCTGTAAAGGCATCACGAAAAGAAACATTGAGTCATGTATTACTAAATAAAAATCGTGTAGATTTGATCAACAACGGCCCAGGATGTACGAACTGGATGAAACTAATTGCAAACAAAATTTTTTGGACAAATAGCTTTTTTTTAAATGAGTATAATAGTGTTTATGTTTATGTATTGCTGCCACAGGGGTGTCTTTGTAACAAATAATTATTTTTTTGTATCGCTTGACCTTGAGGAGGTCAACTCCTTTCATTCCAAGTCTAATTTCCCAAATTTCCACTCACCTTTTTAACTTGGATTTAAATATATATATATATATATATATATATATATATATACTATATATATATATATATATATATAATTATAGAAAGGCGTTTTGTTTATATCAGTGTTATTAAAAGACCGACGTTTCGTATCGCTTGATACATTTTTCAGGCTGGAAAACGGTTAAATTGAATAATGTCTACTGCCTAAGCGCTTGCTCTTCCCCTTGATATATATATATATATATATATATATATATATTATATCACTATATATATATATATATATATATATATAGTCTCAAGTTATATATATATATATATATATATATATATATATATATATATATATATATATATGTATATATATATATATATATATATATATATCATATATATATATATGTATATATATATATATATATATATATATATATATATATATATATGTAGGAGATTACATATAATAAAGAATGTATTTTGACTTAGAAACATGACTCAACGGTTCCTGTAGGAACTTGCAGAATTGTTAATGTATAATTAGCGAAGAGTTGACGTTGCCTTGACGTTGCTCTGACGTCGCTTTGTATAACGTCTTGGTTTGTTGACACCTGGGATCAGCGTTTTGATGTTGAAAAAGGTAACGCAACCGATGCCCCTCTGGGAAAACATGTTGTCTTTCCCATCAACAATCTGTGCCTATGTGACAGACCTACAATGAGATTCAGGGCCTCTGTAACACGGTTTTTTCGCAATAACTTTTATCTATGCATTCAAAAATAAAATATAACGCTTATTCAGAATACATATTATATCAACACATAAATTTTAAGTGTATTCTGCACTAACGTAGGTTGAATAAATTTGGTACTTATAATGTAAAAGTGACCTTTTTTGAAGACGGGCCAACTTACTCAGAGAAAAGGTTTCGAACGCACTCGTTACGCAACTTATGACAGCATTTCTTCCTCTTTCTCGATGGATGATTGGCTATACGTAACGAAGGCTAAACCTCTGGCAACAATGACATACAAATTGTTTAAATACACGCAAAGCAGTACACCTTTATGAACTCTGGAACCTCTCCACTGATAATTGTCATTATGAACAAACCATCAAAATATGTTAATCAAATACAAAAACACTTCGATTATTAGTCTAACTCCCAAATAAGTTTCCAGAGAAATTACAGTCTACTTTATAGGTCACAAGATTGACAAGATGTAGGGAATAGTTGGTAATTATCAAAAACATAGTAGACAAGCTTGATTTGATAACTGCTATATCCAATGTCAAGCAATTTTTATTTATTGGCTATCTACCTATTTACTGAAAAAAATAGCCGGTACCGTATATTGGCTTTAAACCTTCACCAATAATTATCGTCAGAATGTTGACTTCATGAGGCTCCACCACTTTCGCCTCGTTATAATTCAGGATAACACTGAAGGCTACCATGGGCATTGTTGGATTAGAAAAATCTAACTTCTGGCTATAAAAACTAAATTTCTCGAGTATTGTAAGAAGTGCTAAATGATCCTCAAGGATCCCTGCAGTTGGACTAAACGTTAAATTCATGTATATTACTGCTATACTGTTGCGGCACTACTGCTACAGTAGTATTACTACGCTAGCACTGATACCCCACCCACATCTATGTATCGTTCCGCCATTCATAAAGTCTTTGGGTTTCAGAGCCAATGGAATTTCTGTCTGGTGGATGGGCGGGGCAACATTTAGTCAAGAGGTGTTGGTTTACCTTGCTTACGTAAGGAATGTTTTTCGACTCTTGGGTCGTAATCATTGGCCATGGCGTCGGCTAGAGCATTTTTACTCTATAAAAATTAAAACTATCGGGTTTAGGTTATTGATAATGGTGACAAAATTTGTGTGTGGTTGTAAAATATACATATGTCAACTTTCAGCTACATCCGATGCAAAGTCCAAAAAACCGTGTTACAGAGACCCTGAATCTCATAGCAGATCTGTATATTTATCTGTTTGTACAAAATTGAGCTATGTTCTTGTAAACAGAATGTATATCAGACTTCCACTTCTCCTCCTAGCTTCAGACCTACCAATATTCTTGCAAATCTATCCAAGTGATGTAGTGTTAAATATATAACTTTCTAATTTCCACTATGAGTTTTAACGTCTTCGCCTTCATACCAGAAAGAAGATATTGAACAGAATTTAGAACTATCATCACCGTCAATGAGACTTAGAAGGAGATAGTGTATACCAACCGACATCTGCTTGATATCATCGCAGATCAAAAGTAACCAACGGGGTGCCTTGTTATTGTAACAATTGTGAGGCAATACCCTTAGATATATATATATATATATATATATATATATATATATATTTATATATATTAAGTATGTATAATATATACTATATATATATATATATATAGTATATACTATATACTATATATATATATATACACAGATTGATAGGTAACTGAGCAGATAGATAAGTATGGTCAATCATTACCAACCTCGCCTTACCAGCGAGAGAGCCATAACCGATCCTATCATAAAATCCTGAAAAAATGGAGTTGAGGTTGATACACCATCCTCTGCCGAACAGATGTACTTCACTAACATCTGCATGCAGATGACGAATGTCATTTCTTGGCATCACCAATTAAGTACTGACTAGATTTGTGTTGCTTGACGTTCATCAGACCCCAGCTGGTTCAGCATGTAATAAACAAACTAGCATATATATATATATATATATATATATATATATATATATATCTATATATATATATATATATATATATATAATATATATTACATATGAAGGCAGATATTTAGCACAGGCATATACTGATAGCCGTCCCTATGAAAAATGATCAGAAAAAGCGAGTGTGTCGAACATCTGATCTGTTGACATTACATTATATATATATATAATATATATATATATATATATATATATATATATATATATATATATATATATATTTACATACTGAAGGCAGATATTTAGCACAGGCATATACTGTATTGCCGTCCTATGAAAATGATCAGAAAAGCTAGTGTGTCGAACAACTGATCTGTTGACATTACATGTTTTGAAATGATAGACGTTAGCATTGGCTCTCACTGAGACAGAAGGGAATGTTCTTTGTTAAGGGGAATTTACTGTTTAAGATCACCTTGAACATTGACTGAAACTTTGTGCGTGAGTTTGTTCCGATGGGCGGAACCAGCGAAAGATAGATTTTATCTTGAGACATTCATTCCCTTACCAAAGAAATTTTAGAATGTAGAAACCCTGTTATTTGAAGATCGAGAGTTATGAAATAAGTGATGAGTGACGTCACAAACTCTTCCTGTGTAATGAACTTGTTACGTGTCAGTGGACGTCATTCAAAGGGGGCGCGTTGGTGGCGTACGAGAATGTTTGTTTATTTGTGCGTCATGTTTCACCCTTCCTGAGGGTTTTCCATAGATTTTTTTGTGCACTATCCGTCGAGCCTTGCAAGCGAAAATGGGATGTGGCGTGCAAGACCACAAAGAGGATGTAGTGGACCCCTTTATTTCATATTTTATTTGTGTTGATTTATTTCTGGAATTTATTGTTTCACCTGATGTGTGTTAATGAGGGTTATATCTTCCTTGACAGGAACTCTGTCGGCCTTTGTGAGCCGAATTTAATTTCCAGTTCTGATAAGCCCTTGTGTGTACGAAATGAAGAGACTATTTTATACGGTGTGACTTTTCAATTTGTGGAACGAACATGTCCGGGTCCGAAGAGAGGTGTTTGAGTCTCTGTTTTATTTGTGGGTTTATTTCAGTTAGTCAGATCCTGTTTAAACAGTCTGTTTTCTTTGTAACGGGCTCAATTGAAAAATTTTTATTCACTTAGAGTTTGATTAATTTAGTTTTCTATGATAGCTAGACTCTTACTTATCCTATGAATAAAGTCTATTTCTGTGGTTCAGAGTTCAATTCCTGCTATTGTCTTGTTTGTAGGTCAGAGATTTCAGGTGACAGATCGGCTACGTTACTGTTGCAATGTATAAGGGGAATGTAACCCGTTAACATACATACGCATACACACACACACACACACACACACACACACACACACACACACACATATATATATATATATATATATATATATATATATATATATATATATATATATATATACATAGTATATACCCTTAGAAGACGGAGCTGCAGCTCCAGGTATTCTCTCACCAGTGGAGCCCATAGGGAAACGCAATGTAATCAGGTCCACTTAATTTGCCAACGTTTCACGACTCATAGTCGCATCCTCAAAGCTATAATAAAGATACAAAAGTATATATTCATTAAATCCAAGCAGAGCATAACCCATAAAAAATTATGCAATATCTAATAAAATTCAATGGAAATCAGCATGTAGTAAACTTGAAAATAATTTATGAATATCTTAAAACAGTACAATATACTAAATATCAAAATTATGTACAAAATATCTGTAAGATTCTAAAGACAGTAAAATTACGTAAACAGTAAAACAGTAAAGACATTCTGTACCTTATCCTCGCAAAGGACGCGATGCGACTGAAGAATTTCATCCAAAGCAAACAACGCACCTTAGGCGATAAACAATTGAACAGAGGAGGACTCCGTATATAAAGATGGAACTCACTTTTTTATCATAACAGACTCCACGATTGTTAGGGCGTTTTCATTATGTACTTGACCTGTAATTGTAAACTCATTATTCTCAACATATGTTTTACATAACTTAGAGTAGTTCCTAATATTGATTGTTCGGGGTTTGTTAATCTGCTGCCTTTTCTAATTTAGTAACCTCTCCGTACAACCCCCATAAGTCCCGTGATCACATCTCGGACACGTCTATTTATAGACAACATTAGATTTTAGAAAAGGACTAAGGCGGTCTTTCGTCTTGAACAGAGATGCCATCGTCAATGGATTTTTGGGAAATGATTTTAATGCTTTTTTTTTTTAAGATCAGTCAGGAACTTTTATTTTTTCTACAAGGGTCCGCCCATGAAAAAAAATGCATCTAGCACTTTCTTAAGTACTCTACAAGATAGTTTGTCCGGGAAGCTATATATATATATTAATTATATATATATATATATAATATATATATATATATTATATTATAATATAATATATTATATATATATATATATATATATAAGAGATTAATACCATATATATAATATATATTTTATATATAATATATATATATATATATATATATATATATATATATATATATATATAGATAATAATATATATATAATATATCTATATATATAGATATATATATATATATATATATATATCTATATATATATATATATAGAATATATATATATATAGTATATATATATATATATATATATATATATATCTATATATAAATATATATATATATATATATATAGTATAAATATTAATATATAATATATATATATATATATAGATATGATATATAAGATTATAATATATATATATATATTAGATGATAATAGAGATATAGATAAGATAATTAATATTATATCTTATGTATATGTAATTATCCCCCACATATAACTTATATTACACAAGACTAGATCAACATCCACATAGATATATATAATAGATTATTTTTTTTTTTTTTTTTTTTTTATATTAGCATATATATAAATATTAGATTATATATATATATATATGTATATATATACATATATATATATTCATATATATATATATCTATATATATATATATATATATATGTGTGTGTGTGTGTGTGTGTGTGTGTGTGTGTGTGTGTGTGTGTATCTGTTTGTGTCCGAGTATTTCATCACTTTTATATATGAGGTCTGGATCTCATGATATAATGAAGTTGGATCCTGCAATGAAATGTGGGATTTTAGCACTTTGTGGTTATCGAATATCTTCGAACTAAGTAAGCACTTCCCGTCCATCGAGAACATCCACCATCTAAAGGGGAGACCTTTTTACGGCGGGCAAAGTTTAACTTTATCTGTCTGTGCACCTCGCTTTCTGTCATCAAATAATTTTCTCTATGAAAGCCTCTCGCATGTCAGCATTTATGGCAATAACCCTCTTATCATTTGCACAGATTTTATATGTATATATATATATATATATATATATATATATATATATATATATATATATATCTAATATAGTATATGTGTGTAGTATAATTATTATCGTAAATTATTACTATTGTTGTTGTTGTTGTTGTTGTTATTCAGAACATGAATCCTATTCATATGCAAAAATACAACGGAGCCATTGTCTTGAAATTCATGCAACCAAAGAATATGGTGTTCATCGAAAGAATAACAAAAGATAATGGTAAATACAGGAAAAGCAGATCAGCTATTGTGAAAATAGATAAATCAACAAATTAGTAAATAAATAAAAACGTATGTAAAATATTACAATTCAAGTTGAATTGTATTAGGAGAGTAATGCACTGCATCTTCGCTTGAACTTCTGAAGTTCCAGTTGCACGGCTTCCTCCGGGAGGCAGTTCCACAGTCCAATGGTGTGAGGAATAAAGGACCTCTGGAACTGGGAAGCTCGACAGCGAGGCACATTTGCTGCATATTGGTGCTACGGTTCAGCAAATTTCGTTCCTCTCGGCAGGAAAATGGAATCACTGCTCAGTTATGAATGTAAAAGATCTCTGTTTAAATACATCTTCTGAAAAATAACAAACACGAGACCATCTGTCGATGGTCCAAGTCTTAGCTGTTGATATTAAGAAACAGAAACCTACCACCAAGTTCTAAAGAATTCTCTAGACCTTGCCTACCACCACGGTCCTCTCTATCTAAAAGACGTAAATCTCCGGCAGATCCAGCCATCCACACCGGAGAACAGTGTTCTTGGTAAAGGATGCACAAATGACCTAAAACAGATTGCACTGATATTATCACTGTTATAAATAAATGAGGCCTTAAAAATACCCAACTTTCGTGCAGCATTTGCCAAACTTTTCATGAGATGTTTCTCAAAAGTAAGATGTGAGTCAAAAGTTACACCTAAAATAGATGACGTTTAAGACTCATTCAGCAAAGTCTCATCCACCTAAAAGGGAGGATGAGGTGGAAAATCTGTACAAGATCTACTAATCAGTAGTTTCCGTTTACTGGAATCCAGCCTCATACCCACCGACCACACCATGCACTGATTCGGTCTATGCCCAATTGAAGCTGAGGGCAGTTTCATTTCTCATAAATGGAGACTACTATACCCACAGGTATTGCATCATCGGCATACTGATCAATCCTGTTTTCCAGGCCAACAACCATATCACTTATATACACTAAAAATAACAGTGGAGCAAGAACATTGCCCTGTGGAACCCCAGGTACAATAGGGCCTGGTTCACTAAAAATCCCTTCAACAGCAACCCACTGCTGCCTACCTGTAAGGAAATCTTGAAGCAAATTGTAAAACATATACATCCACTCCAAGATTCTGAAGTTTATAAAAAAAAGCCTTGTGATTTAGTAAATTGAGAGCAGCACTAAAATCTAGTTTTAATTACTTTACGCTCAAACCCTTTATCAAGGTTCTCTTGCTAATGACATATCAAGTCTCAAACAGCATCAAAGGTTCTTAACTGCATATTGACTTAAGCTAAGAATGATTTAGATTCCACATACTATAGTGGCTTAAAAGTAAGTTTTATTTAGCGATTTAGGAGAGTACAGGGAGAATAGATATTAACCTGTAATTACTGCAGCCTGAGGTGTGCCACTCTTTGCATCAGGCGCTCTATTACTAAGCTTGTGCTTATCCACAAAGATACTACATCGACGTAAAAATCTATAGAATCTACTAATCTTGGGAGACCATCAGGAGCTTCTCTAACCCAGCTATCAAGATTGTCAAGAATTTTCTTAACGTCCCTAGAGTGAAATGCAAATTTTGTAATAAGAGGTTCAGGATTTGCAAAGTATCAGGGAGACTTAGCTAATTGCTTAGCTTCAAAAGCTCGATGAAACAGTTCATCGTATTCACTAGGGCCATTAACCAATCTACCTTCATCAGTTAGCAGTGGTGGAATAGAAGATGAGCCTCAATCAAAGATAGATAATGCCAATTTGGTCTACCACAGATGAGGCTGAGTAATTCTTTCAAGTTTCCTCTTCAAGGCATTATTGTAATTTCTCCCAACTGTATGATAAGTTCTATGTGTAGCACGGCGAGACTCAACAAAAATGGTGTCATTTTCATTTGAATGATTTCGTCTCCATGTATTGTATTTGGTTTGTTTGTCATGGTAAGCTCGTCTACTAATATCTATCAAACCATGGCTGACCAATCATTTGCCCTGAATTTGATGATCTTTCTTAGGACAAATCTTATTTTAAAAAGCCATCAGCATTTCATTTAACTTCCCTTGGGATCAGGATCTAATTTAACATCTGAAATATCAATTACTTGACTAGCTTCAATAATACGACCCTAGTTGGCTTTAGATTTCAGCTAGACCATTTTGCCAATGGTGGCACTAAAAATATACTCATTGACAGTTATGTCTAAGTCAATGGTGCAATGATCAGAAGTGCCTATATATTGACAAACCTTGGACTTGACAATAGATGGGAACATTAGTGAATAAGAAGTCTGATCCATTGCCAGAAATATACGTGAGTTCCTCAATTAGCTGGACAAAATCGGAGGATACACAGAACTCAAGAGCAGACCAGACATGTTGATCTGTGGGATCTGAATTTAGCCACTCGATGTGTTTTGCATTAGTCTCCACAAATAGCGAGCAAAGCTTTTGAATCCTGTGACTGAGTCATACTAATCCTTTCCAAGAAAGAGTCATATACAAAGTCGTCGGTATTTAGGTTGTGTTAAACTGCAAATATGTCAACATTATATAACTTACTGATTACTCTGTCACAAAGAACTTGATGGCAACTACACTCCAACTTTTTCTGACAACAAATAGGTCGTCTGGTCTTAGTGTATACAGCATCTTTGTTTCAAATGTGATATTCTAAGATGATAATAAAGCCAGGGCAATCAAACCCTGGAATTAAAAACTCAACCTTTGACTTGTTACTACTTGCAAGAGTCTCACATGAAAACATCAAATATTAGTTAGAGGCACAACAGTAGAGATCAGGAAAATTACCTTAAGCCCCGAATACTTGAGTTTACTTTGCAATTGTTCTTAATGTAATGACTAACAGGCACAGGGTTCAACTAGATGTCTCCTGAAAGAATTAAAACTAACAACATAAAATCAGTAGCAAAATTAATATAGACTTAACAACAGTAACATTGTAAAAATCCACCGAACGATAAATAGTGCCATTAACAACGCCAGTATTTACATTATTTACAAAATATATATGTTGAAAGTATAAATAGCCGCGACCGTATGTCGACAAGGTGAGGCTGGCATACCTTGTAAGCAAATAAGAAATCCAACAAGTTTACCATAACAACGTGAAAATGGTAGAGACGAAGGTACTTTCCTGATAATCCAACGATCAACTTTTGCTTGTTCATATTATGTTATGAAGTATAACCCCATGCGTGTCATTTTGTCATATTTGACGTATTTTCGTCGTCATGTGATGATTTATGAGTATAGCCTTTCGGCGATGAAAACTGGAAAGACTTTACTTATAAAT
Organism: Macrobrachium nipponense; assembly: GCF_015104395.2. Taxonomy (NCBI): domain Eukaryota; kingdom Metazoa; phylum Arthropoda; class Malacostraca; order Decapoda; family Palaemonidae; genus Macrobrachium; species Macrobrachium nipponense. Next base: position 14,529,375 of record NC_061109.1, on the reverse strand, counting down.
GATCACATGTCGACGAAAATAAGTCAAATATGATAAAACAACGCGCAAGGGATAGCACTTGAATAAACATATAATGAGCACAGAAAATAAACACATTCCTCCAGCATTGTTCGTAAATTGTGCCTAGCTTATTTTATGACTGCAACATGGCAGATAAGTGCAAAAAACGACGGCAAAAGTTTTGGGCTAATTTAACGAATAATTTATTTACGTGATAACATATGCTGACTATGAAATTGAATCTTAACGGAATCACGCCAAGGATAAGCATATTCCTGCGCGCGCTATTGTACGTAAATGTTTCCTAGTTGCATGATTTCATATTGCCAATGATCACTTGGTACGTAAATATCGCATATATGATTTCAATGGTCACATATCCATGAAATGTCGATTATTTTGTCTAACCAACATGCAAATCTGTAAAATATGTGAACGTATACGGAGAATCACAAAGAAAATAAGTACGTTCATGGACGATGGTGCATAAAATATTGCTAATATTATTTTACATCACATAATATAGCCAAAACGTCGAATTTTGGCAAATGATTTAATCATTTTACCTTTTCACACTTATCAGATTTTACGAATTTTCAGTGAAATTCACAAAGATTTGTGTATGTGCTTTTCATACCTATACATTCCTACACATCACTGTAAGCACCTTGCACTTTCCCGTTAAAACACAGAGAGCGATTGGGGCAATGCAGCTCAAGGTCTTGACCGGAGCAGAGTCGGCGTTCAAGTGGCCGAGCGTAAAAGCACTTGACTTTTCGGCTTTTTTTTTTTTCCTTCGCCACTTGCACTGATCAAAGCAATATGTTGAGCTTCAAATAGTTACAAAAAATATTCACGTATACGTTGTAAATTCATAAATCGCTTACTGCTGCTGTTGTAGGAGTGAGGGTGATGGAGATGGGAGGATCAAAATTTATCTGAATTTTGATTTTGCCGAATTTGGTCAAAGAACAAATCAAAAAGGAATTTCAGGAAACCACAGCAATCTGTACATTTCAATGCAACTTGGTAACTGGGGCTGGAGTTTTACCCAACAAGTCTGGAAGTTTGATGGAGCGCCTTGTGCTGGAATTGCTCTTCATCTGTCTGCCTGCCTGTCTGTCTGTCTGTCATGATGTTAGGAAAAAGAAGGGAACAAGTTTTATCCCTCGCAAATACTTCAAGCTGCTGGAGGCCGGGTGCAATGTTGTGGCCGGCCGGATATGACCAGCGGCCTTTGTGGGTTGGGAGATGTCTCAGCTTTCTCATCATCATCTGCATTGTGCATGGATAGGCCGCCAGTCAGATTTTCTAGTTCCATCATCTATTTCATGACGGCTCGCTCTCGCTTGATGTTATTTCACATCATTTTCAAATTTCAGCTGAATCCTCTCTGCATGAAGAGATTCTCATCTGTGGATGTTTTTGAGTTTGCAAAAAGCAATATCTATATTTTTGCCATGATACCGTGACTGTACGAGTATACAGTAATAGCATTTTCGAGGACCGACGCAAACCATACTGCATACATTTGTAAATATTATATAAAAAAAAAACTAACCGATGTTGCTCGTGCTTAGACTAACTGAAATTCATTATTCCTTCGCAACAAAACACTTTGGGGGACGTGTCACAAATCTTCTGCTAAGGAATTATACTTTGAAATAAAATTTAGATGTTGGCGGTATGGCTCGAGATGTCAATATTTCGTTTACATCGTTTTCTCGTTTTGTCCATATTTTTTTTTTTTTTCAAACTTTAGTGAAACTGTTCAACTGTTCATGTGGCTATTTAACATGGTAGCGTATTTTCTGGTATTTTGATGATATCATTGATGGATTGTTTTATTTTATTTTTTTTTTTCTTTCTTTTTTTTGCCTCATAACTTTCAGGTGCCTTTGAGCCAATCACTTCCTTATAATGTACTAAATAGACTGATTATGTTTGTGACTTAGATTTAAGAAGCTTCTTTCTATAGTTTGAGGATAACAAATCATCGATTAATTTGCACACACACGCACACACGCACACACACACATACATATATATAATATATATATATATATATATATATATATATATATATATATATATATATATATATTTATATATATATATATGCATTTACGACAAAGTTTTTCTTATATGCAGGTTTCTTTTAATTCTATGCAGTTTGTATGTTCAACTTTCATTAGTTTTACAATACATTCTAAATCTTTTACATTCTTCCATGTATAATATATAATATATATATATATATATATATATATATATATATATATATATATATAAAACTAAAACTATATATATATACACTTCAGGGTGTGAACATCCCTGCCTATATAAGTTATGTAGAAGATACTCTTTAGCCTTGACAGGCATCTCTTTAGACTCTGGAATCAAACCAGTGGGTGAGAGGAACCCACCATTTTACCTTGGTAGGCAACCCCTCTAAGAGAAGTGTACTCTGAATACAAATGAAGTCCTTGCTTACCTTATTTTCATACAACACATTTGATTGCAGATAATGCCTTAGACATCAAGATAATGCCTCAGAACAATCCACAGTTAGGTGTCACAGTTAGAAGATATAACGGAATACTGCAGTTGTATTGTGCATTTTTATATGTACTTTCTTATTTCAGGTGCATTCCATTGCGTTAGAGCGAACACAGTGAATTGAGTCCAGTATTAATCTGCTTCAGCGATACTGATATTGTCATTGGTGATGACTGTGATTTCCAGGAAACTCCAAGAGCTGACTCTTGCAAGAAACCATTAAAGAAGAAAGCGACCTGTTTCCACCTCATAGTGGAAACAGGTCATTAAAAAAAAAGAAGATTGAACATCGCTGCTGTTAGCCATTTTTATATGATGTGTGAACATTTTCTCTATCACTCTTTTTCTCTGTTATATATATATAATGGCAGATTCGCCTTATCAACTTCACTGATGACAAGTTTAAATCACTGACGTACAATACTTTTTCTGTATACCCTGTCATTAATGCTGTCACCCAAGAATTTTTTCATGATTGCTGAAACACCTCAACAGAGTATTTTATGAAGTCATAGTAGCACACAAGGGCAATTATTGCCAGTATGTCAATAATAAGTTGTTCTGTAGGGTTGCTGTTGATAGCATCATCCATGACGCCATCATGCATCAGAGGAGAAAGGTCGGCAGTATGTGCAGACAATGTCGTCACTAGCATATCTTTCGTAGAGCATCTCATGGACAAGTGCAATTGTTGGTATATTGGCACAATAAATGAACAGCAAAATCAAGCAACAGGCAATCTGAGCTACAGAATAGTAGTGGTGGAACTGCCTCACAAGTGGAACGATAACAGAGCTATGCATTGACCCTCAGCAGATGCAGCAGTTGTACTGATGTGACGAGGAGGCAAAGAAGGTCCAAGTGCTATGTTCACACATCATCATCCAATGTAATGGCAAGATGGGAAGCATCGACGAGAGTAACTGCTGAAGCTTTCCCGGTACAAGATGCCATCATTCACATAACCAAAGGATGTGAGTGTAGTAATGAAGTAATTATTAATATATAACTGAAGTTATAATAATCATATTAACAATAATAACAATGAAATGGCTTTGTGATATTGTTTAATCTATTTCAGTGTTAACAAGTGATGAAGCGAGAGAGAGCAGCGAGATGGTACGCAAGTGCAATCTTTACAACAAATATGCCTAGCTAATTAATTAATGGCAACGTCTTCTGCATCAGAAGGTGACGGTGCGAGACTGTTGTCAGTTTGCCTCTTAACGCCATAATACTTATAATAAGGATGTTGATATTTTCTGTCTTGCACTAATATCCTCGTGGAGATTTATCTGTCTGAAAAAATTGTGCTTTTGTTCATGTTTTTCTTTTTGCCTCATGTTCGAGGTTGAAGATGTGTTTGTGTGTAAGTATGATTGCACACCTAGTCGGGTGTGGTTGATCCTGAAGACTCATCTTTTCATATTCGAGCCAAGACAGAGAGTTCTTAATTTATTTATTTCATAGCTTAGATAGCATAGCATCTAACTCAACCAAGATTTCTGTTTTAAAAAAACTAGGATGGTAATACCAAACATTATATATATACGAAAACCCCGTATTCATGCAGCATTCTTTGGCCACTGGTTATGAATTAAATATGCGGAGGAAAAGTCGTATATAGAGATTTTTAGCAGAAGGGCCGTGGATATGAAATGAGGCTTACAATATAGGGCTCTGAATTAAAGAAAACAATTCACATAGTTAAATGAGACTGCATTGTCGATGTTTATTTCAGGATTAATGATACCCGATCACTATCAAAGGTCGAGAGGTAAGGAAAAATCATGGAGATACTGTATAGGTTCAATGAAATGTTGTTAATAAAAAAAAACCTTCTTTAAAAGCTAAAAGAAGCAAAATATATAAACTTGACATGTTATCATATTCAGCAGTTACTCTAAATTGCAAATATTGCCCATTGACGCTTTGCCCAGCGACCAAGTCTTTGAATCGGAACTATTTCAATATGAGGACATCAAAACCCAAATGGACTCGCATCTTGTCCGTGTAACTCTATTGCTGAACTTTGTTCACATTTATGAGATTTATGAGATAATGTGTGCAGATGCTACCATGAGTATTTTTACACAACGGCGAACTTTGCTCTTGACATCAGAAATAAAATCAATACTAACATGACAAAACGTGTTTAATTTAATGCTAGAACAACAAGCACTGAAATGCAAAGTTCCCTCTACTTTATAGGGAAGAAACTTAAGGACGTTTAATGATTCACAGTTGGATGATTTCTATAAAGGTATATCCCTATTCTAATTATAGGAAAACGGTAGCATGTCTCTCTCTGTATGGATTAATTCTTGTAGAATAGTCCAACCACTACTTACACGGTTAAATTCCGTTGTTTTTACTAATAAGATGGGACGGTTAAATATTCAACACCAAATAAACTCTTTTTGAATTTAACCTCAAACTCTAGGCATCTCCCACAACAGAAACTTTTCTTTGGCCCGTTGCGAATTACAGTGAATCTTAAAGCAGAAAAATCTTTTCAGCCTTTTTGGTTTTATCTAGTAACGAGGGTAGGCATTTGTGTTTGTACTGCTACCCGTTTTAGTGCTTCTGATGGTTACTTTTAACCCCAGTGCCTTTCATTTTCCTTAAGGTTTACATTTTGCTGTTTTTTTTTTTTTTTTATTTTTTGCGAGTAGAAACGCCGTCATGGTCGGGGTGTTTTTGTTAATATTCTGAAGCTTCTCAAGCTTTTCCATTGGCTGCCGTTGATGCTTTGCCCTTTGAATATATCTCGAGTGTCATTTCCATTAGCTTAGCTTCAGAGAATACAACTGGATTCTGTTTCTGAATAATCTGTGCAATTTTTCCCCTTTGTAGAATAAAATGGTTACTTGTTATCGCTCTTCGTTGTTTTTTTTTATTGTACTTTACTTTCTTGAGACAGAATATTCGAAAAAAGAGAACATAATTAAAGAGAACTGGTAAATAACTAATAGGACAAACTATCTGCCTAAAGAATATAGATTCTACGAGAGAAGTGAACCCCAGAATTTCTCAATCATTTCCAGTCTAAATTCTGTCCGGGTTCTTTATGGATTACAACGTTGCATTGCCACCAGGTCCATTATGCTTACTCTAAGTACTAGAATGTCAGCTGCTATTTTGGCATCTACATAAAAGGCTAATTATAACGGCTTGTCTTTAGTACAAATACTGAGGTAAATACAGTTACATTACATGTAAGCAATATTCGTGGTCTATAAAAAATAAAACACAATAGACTACTTAACGGAGGCAGTGTATAACAAACAATTTATGCTGTTCTAGCAACAAAGAATCTGTAGACAATGGGAAAGCAAATAGGCCAAAAGAAGAAAAGAAAGGGACTTTCTCTGAAAGAGCGTTATTCGTTCTTATTAAAGTTAATGCAGCCTATTTGAAATAAATGGCCCCCCCCCCTGCCCTTCCCTGGTTGAGCTGAGGCCTTTCCCCCCCCGAGAGGGGCCCCCCAATCCGATTCCCCTTCAAACCGGCCCCCCCCCGTCCGTCCCAACATCCAAAGCGCGGGAGACTCCGTTGTGTACCTAAGAGAGACTTATTTCTTTTCTTGCGGTTTTGGGAGGAATTCCACCCATCGCGTAAGAAACTCTGGTCGGTCCAGTTTCTACGATTGATTTTAAACCATGAATAACGTTGAGGAACGTATCGAGGAAAGCAATACATCATGTGTGATTTTTTTATCACATCAACGTAACGCTTTTGATATAGTACTTAAACATAAATTTTACAAGTGTCGTTTGATATCCAACTGGCTCTACCTCGGATATAATACCAAAAGGGAATTATAACTCCACTTCGGTATCATTTCCGAGGCAGAGCAAATTGGATACGAAGTGACATTTGCAGCTTAATGCTTGTATGTTTATTATGTATATACATTTCTGTCTAGATATATGCAGTAAGTACTTTCAGTGGTAAGTCATAACTCATTGATATCAAATTCTCTGTCATTTTAGAATATTCTCTACATAAATTAATTATATAAGATAAAATAAAACTTCCCGACGATAAGTCGATTTTAATGCCCTTTTTTATGAGCAAAGGGACAAAGACTTGATCGTGTCAGCCACCAAGAGACGACTGAGTAGATTACCTCACTTTTGTCTAGGTTTTAACTAAAGAAGGCTAAAGTTCATGTCTTGGTCAGTGTATGTGCATTGATTTGATTTCATTCCTTTAATATGGAAATTATTCTCAACACGTCGCTGACCTGATAAAAGTGAGTTATTGGTTACTTAAAGCCAGGTCCCGAGAATAATCCTCTTAAGGTTAAGAACATCAAAAAAGCCCCTGGACAACTCCAGTAAAAAAATCCACTTATTTTCCAATATGCCAAATCCATCGAGAGTTCGCTCAAAAATTTATATTGGAATGAAAAAAGCAACCAGACGCAGCAACTGAAATGAAATTTACGTTTAGGGAACAGGTCGGTCCGGCTCACAAAGTTTAATTAAAGCCCCCTCCACGCTTGCTCGACGAACTTTGTTCGATGTGACGTCAGAAGCGGGAAAAGTCAGAATCTTATCCACTGTTTCTCCGCTTCTGACGTCACATCGAACAGAGTTCGTCAGGTAAAGCTCGACCGTGTTGACGGGCCTTTACAGAGCACAAAAGATCAGGGCAATATGCTTCAGAGAGCTCTGGGATTTTCGTGCATATGAGGGATAAAGGCCATACCATAAACCGAAGTGCGGCAAAGCAGGTTTTCAAAAGTAGGTGTCGTACATAAAGACGATTCTAAATTCTCCCATCGCCAGTCAGACTAACAACATGAACCTTTCTGAAGGGCGCTGGCAATCAGATTTCAGTGACGGGTTCGATTCTCGGCGGGGCCACCGTGGAATCAGAGGAATGTATTTCTGGTGATAGAAATTCATTTCTCGATATAAGCTGTAGGTCCCGTTGCTAGGTGACCAATTGGTTCTTAGCCACATATAAATATCTAATCATTCGGGCCAGCCCTAGGAGAGCTGTTAATCAGCATACTGGTCTGTTAAAACTAAGATATACTTAACTTCTTTTTTTTCAGTGACGGGTTAACCTTCTGGCTTATTCTCAAGCAGGTGTTCCAGCGAATACGCCCACCAGACGCTACTCGACACAAGTGGGAGTCAGCGATGAACAAAATACAAGGGACTGATCTCTATTCAACAGACTTCTACATAACACCAGCGTCGTATTGCTACACCTGCATATGGCATAGCCTGTAAATACTACTGTCCCTTAACAATTGCGTGTATTAATATGGTATATGCAGATGTGGCTGTAAGACGTTGGTGGTGTATATACAAGTATATATATATATATATATATATATATATATATATATATATATAGATATATATATATATATATATATATATATATATGTATATATAGTGAGTGTAAAGTGCAAATTAGATACCAAAATTTTCGAGGTTTCTGAGCTACTAAGCTCTAGAGCGTCTGGAATAAAGTAATGGAAATGGAATGTAATGGGATATATAGTATCTGCACTCTGCAATCATTCCGAAGTTCAAGATGTTGCCTCAGACTGCACTCCTGACACGCTCCCCACCCCACCCCCACCCCCACCCCTCAATTTACTCCGAATTTGCTTGCAGAGTTTAGGAATTATTCCGTCGGTGAAACGAAGGATGGACTGGAAAAGGCATTTTATGATATCACATTCTTCTCTCTTTTTTTCTCTACAGCGATTTTCTATTCATATACTTGATGCTAGATTCCCCCCCCCCCACCCCCCGAAAATGACACATTTCCCATTAATTATTCCATATTGACAAATTGAACTTAAACATTTCTCAGTTTCCTTTGATTCCTGTAAGAGTCAGAAGCTTAAATTTATGCATAAATATGGAAAGGCGACGAACACCATGACAAAGATGAAAAAGTGACAAAATGTACCTAGTGACACGAATTCAAAATCACGAGAAATGGACAAATACCACATTTGTGCAATGGATCAGGCGTAAGTAAATGAACGAAAACACAAAAAACAAAACTATTACAAGAGATATGAAACTGAAGTAAAACTGATATACTAAAAACTGTAATGAATAATAAGAATATCTCAATTTATGTTACTCTGTAGGATATGACAAAGACTGCTTCATCAGCATTAAAAAGATTTAGGGGGAAAGATAACGCAAACTTTCTGACTAGAACATGAATTTGAGCGAAAATGATACTCAATCAAAATTAATCGTTAAGAACAACACGGAAATTCAAGTATTTTTGTCCGGAGATTTTATACACTTCACTGACCTCTCTTATACGAAAATATTTGCCATTCGAAATCCAGGTCTTTTCTATGACAGTAGCGGTTATTGTCACACACTTATCGGTTAACATTTCTTATTCAATTTTGCAAAACGTGAAATGTTTTTCATACAACGAAAACACCGAATCAATAATCACTTATCAAGTGATAATTCACAGAAAGGGTCACATTAAATAAGCGTTTTGATAACATCTACCACAAGTTTACCAGCACGTGAGCATTGTTTATTTTCTCTCAGATACAGGGATATTGAAAAGTGTCTCTTAACAAGAGAATTTTAACAAAAGTATTTTTTCAGGTCTTAATTATGGGCGCTGCTGACTTAGTTTGTTAGTTCATTCTCTCGCTAAGATATTGGTGAGAGTTTTATGCGACCTGACAGGACTAGACTTTGAGGCAGTTGACCATTAATTAATGTCATCCAAATAAGAGGGTAAGGACGCCATCCCACGAGACACCTCTATCCAGAAGAATGATGTCATTATGTACCTTTGGCCCGGCATACGTCGACAGAGGGGGGGGGGACATTGAGGTCATCTCCTATCGTGACCATCCTTCCCTTTGCTTGTGTTTTCACTGAGATTACACCTGGATCTTCCAGTATCTGTATACCTGGTTTGGAAAGAATCCTGCTGGCTGGAGCTTCGGGGCTGGGATAAGTCGTGTATCAGTTGGAACTGTAACAGTTTAATCAAAGGTGCTTGAAGACATCCGAGTTTAATCTTGATTCCAATAGGAAGAGAGGGAAATGAGTTATTCTGGAATGTAATATATCATCAACAGAGTTATGAGAGATCAAAAAGCATAGGCAAAATAATATAAGGACCGCCTGGCATTTTTCCCCCCTTCTGTTTCTTCCAAAACTGAGTGTTTGAACTCAACCTATTTTCCAGAGGTAATCAAGAAAATTGCGTTTCTTTATCCCTGTTGCAATACTGAATACATTACAACTGCAGCAACGTGTGTAACTTCAGTTGTGAAAGTTCCTTCTAAGCGTTCGAAGGCAATCATCACATACCAGTCAATATATCATCATGAAAATTTAACGTGATTCGTTTGTAGTCCGGTAACGGAACTGTTAACTTGAGCTTTGGTTGCCTCTCGCCGCCAAACGAGGGGTTAGGCTCTTTTTCCCTCAACGTCGGGGATTTCGCTTGTTACTAGCAACACACCCATGTGTGACCATTTTCTGTGTTACATTCATATTGTTGAGTCGTTGGGTGATTCGGTGGAGGTCTGGTCTTTACGGGATCGTCACCTCACGCCAACAGTCCCGCCCGGTAATTCCTGAGATGTATGCTAGATTGCACCAGCCCCGGTTGTATGCCGTGCCCCTAGGTTAGTTAAGTTAGATTGGGCTAGTTAGGTTAGGTTAAATTAAAACCCCGGTCATAATTTGGGTGTAGGGAACACAATAAGATTATTCTCAAGAAAATTCTATGACTAGTTATTAAGATATGGCGACCCGTTTTATTTATTTTTTTTCTTTCAAGGAAAGAGCCCAGTACTCGATAATATTTTGGGAAAATGCCGCCCGCCCCGGTGTTTTAAGCGAGAAGTCTACTGCATTTTTCATCTTTGCCGTTGCCTGCCCTTTAGTGTGGTTTGCTCCTTCTGGCTGCTTTGCGGCAGGTGTATGACATATTGCAGCTTTGCCCAGGTTCGCTGCTGCCTCCTGCCTCCTGCCTCCAGTGAATGTTTTGCGGCAGGACAATATTAAGCGATTCTGCGCCTGCGTCTGGTCTTTTGACTCTTGTTCTGCGTGAGGGCAGTCGAGAGTACTTCTTCATCACTGACAGCCCAAGCTTTGGATCAGGCCTTCACTTCTGTGGCACCTTTTTTCTGACGGCTTCGCTGTTGTGGAGCTCTACGGTGCCCCGAGGGAGACTTCCCTCCGGTCAGTGCTTGTTGAGAATTGTTGTGCGCCACTGTTGATGCTGTCTCATGTTGAGGGCAACACGGTGGCCGATGATTATTGGCAGAATCATCTCCAAGTGGAACTCGTGAGGTTGCGTTTATACATATACTTCTTTTTCGTGAAAGCATTATTTATCCATCGTTGATGTTATCACTTTATATGCATAGGAAATCATAAATTTGTATCATGTCATCGCCAAACAATTAATGATTTAAGAAAGGAAATATGATACTATTGCCCCAAGCTAACTTTGATAATGGAGTATTCTTTTATTTATTTTTCCTAATGGACTTTAGAATTCTTTTGTATCGTCCGATACAAAAGAATTCGGTTAAATGATGGAGGAAGGTCCAGGAGACATTCTCATTAACGGAAGAGTAGTATTCAGGTCCTTATCATTATATATACACATGCACACGTTATATATATATATATATGATATATATATATATATATATATATATATATATATATATATATATATAGTATATATATATAGTATATATGATATATATATATATATATATATAAAATTTTCACGATTTTTTTGTTATACGAGAATCTCGGATGTTAGCGACTCCTTGAGATTTTTTTTTATCAAGCTGTATGAAGTCTCAATAGAGATGATGCTGAAATCATGAGGTTTTAATTACTTGCGCTTTATACTATACTGTAGTGAGATTCTTTAGAAATGCAAAAGCCTAATTAGAAAGACGAATGTGATAGATATTGCTTCCTGACAGTGTTTTTTAAATGTAATTTTATACGGCATACATACCATTAATATTTTCATGGTATTCACACAACACACACGTGTATATATATATATATATATATATATATATATATATATATATATATATATATATATATATATATATATATATATACGTGTGTGTGTGTGAATATATATATATTATATGTATATATATACACACACACACGTATATATATATATATATATATATATATATATATATATATATATAATATATATATATATATATATACACGTGTGTGTGTGTGAATACCATGAAAATATTAATGGTATGTATGCCGTATAAAATTACATTTAAAAAACACTGTCAGGAAGCAATATCTATCACATTCGTCTTTCTAATTAGGCTTTTGCATTTCTAAAGAATCTCACTACAGTATAGTATAAAGCGCAAGTAATTAAAACCTCATGATTTCAGCATCATCTCTATTGAGACTTCATACAGCTTGATAAAAAAAAATCTCAAGGAGTCGCTAACATCCGAGATTCTCGCATAACAGAAAAATCGTGAAAATTTTACTCTTCTAAACTGGGAAGTTGTGGCATTCCTTCACGGTGTCTTCTTATAATGCGCAATCGCCTTCAAACATTGAGAAGAAGTTGGATCACTTCAGTGCAGGCAGAATGAAGTCAACAGTAACGATATCTTCTCCGTCTTAAATGTCTGTCTTTACAAGCTCTTGGTAATCAAGATTCGACAAGCATTCACTGGGACGACATTCGCAATTACCTGACATGCTGATAAGTTAAGTATATCTTAGTTTAGCCAGACCACTGAGCTGATTAGCTGCTCTCCTAGGGCTGAACCGAAGGATTAGATTTTTGTTTGCATGGCTAGGAACCAATTGGTTATCTATCAACGGGACCTACAGCTTATTGTGGGATCCAAACACATTAACTCGAGAAATTAATTTCTGATCACCTTAAGTAAATTCTTCTGACTCCACGTAAGCAGAGCGGGGAATCGAACTCGGGACTATCGAATCGGTAAGCAAGCACATAAACCACTCGTCCAACGAGGAACTTATGCTGATAACTCATAGTCTTCCGATGGGGTAAATTTCCCTTTAAATACAGTTCTTAACAGCTATCTTCCGATGCAGTTAAACTAAATCCGTCGTGGCGTCGTAGAAAGGGCAGGGATAAAGTGCATCACCAGGCCCCCCAACCCCTCCCCCATTCAATCACTCCCTGGGACATACACTAATCGTTCTCGAAACCTTACCTCTGGGCGCAGCGCCTCTCTCTCTCTCTCTCTCTCTCTCTCTCTCTCTCTCTCTCTTCTCATTCATCGTTTATCGTAGCCATCGCCAATTTTCTCTTTCCCGTTCATAAAGGAGTTGTATTATTTTTTATGCCTTTATTAACGATCCGTTATGAGAAATGATAAATGGAAGCAAATAAAATAACCTAATATTACCTATGTTCTCTATTCTGTGTTCAGATAGCCTCCTCATTAACCAGTATAGACACATCTTGAATTTTGGAGCATTATTTACCATATACACAAAATACAAGATTTTGCGAAGAATAATGAACTAATGAATTACTTTGAGACAAAATATGAGAGAGAGAGAGAGAGAGAGAGAGTAAACAGAAGAAGAAGCTCTTGACAGGAACGTAAACCTGATCCTCTTCATTAATTTGGCCCGTTTTAGAGTACCCTGCCCTTAAACTGCTGTTTAACCTGTCTGTATTCGTGCATGAATATGTGTAGGATTCCCTAATCCACTTAGTGACATAAATAGTGCTGTGAAAGTGCGTTCTAACTTAGTGTATTAGGGCCTAGTTGACTTTATGCGCATTCTCAAACGGCCCCCGCGCAGATTTTCCTTAGTTACGTCACGGATACGTCATTGTTACGTCATAATTTCTACCAACTAACAGAGCCTTGCTATGATTTGAAAGTGAAGTTTTAGTTTTCTTGTGAAATGGCATCTTGTTATTGCGATCGTCAAAACGATGATAACCAACTGGACTGCTCTTCATGTAACAGGAAAGTACATCGGAAATGTGAGGGAATATCTATGGAAGACTACAGAAAGGCAGAGAAGTCAATTTCTATTGGATGTAAGGGTCTTAAATTCTACTGTAGAAGATGTGAGCCCAATTTTTCGGAGACAGCTACCTTGAATGAGCTTGGCCGAAAAATGGAAACGTTAGAATTAATGGCAAGAGATATGTTTGCTTCATTAGAAAAACAAATAATTGAACTGAAGACGGAAAATCAGTTTCTTAGGCTTGGGGTTACTGGTGAGCTACCTGTAAAGGATTTGAAACTAAGTTATTCTGACGTGGTGAAAGAGAGAAAGTTGATTTTGATTGCTGATGAAGATGAGAATGAAGCTACCACAATGGATGAGAAGAAAGGTGTATTAACAAAAGTCCTTGGGAATATTCAAATTAGTAATGTAAAGCCTACGAAAAAAGGTTCATTGGTCGTTGACTTTCCAGACAAGAAAACAAGAGAAAATGCTAAACGAACTCTGGACCAGACAGCTGATGACCATAAATTATGTTCAACTGTACTTCAGAAGATGTCGCCTAAAATCACCGTTGCCAATGTTAGTAATCAAGAACAGATGGATGACGTCCTGCCTGCGATTTTGAAGAAGAATAATATATTTCAAGGTATTAATGTAATTCCAGATGATATGAAACTAGTATCAACTAGAGAAGCTAAAGATGGTAAATCGTATAATTATACTTTTAAATGTACACCTATCATTAGACGCAGGATATACGAAAATGGAGATATACTTTTCACCAACTTTGGTCGACATAAGGTATGGGATAGTTATCATGTTATAATATGTAACTACTGTCAAGGATATGGTCATTTTGAATAACTATTTATCGAATAGATCTTTCAAGGTGAAGGTTAAAGATAGATATTCTGAAAGTAAAAAGCTCACCACGGGTGTTCCACAAGGAAGCGTACTTGGCCCGGTTCTTTTTAGTATTTATACAATCGAGTTGTCTTGGATATTTAAATTACATGGCGTTCAATGTAAATTTTTTGCTGATGACACCCAGTTCTATTTAATAGTGGATGACATTATTGAAGATCAAGCTGTTATTGATAGACTTATGGCAGATGTTTCGAAATGGATGCAAAAGAAAAAGCTGAAACTAAATGAAAATAAAACTGAATGTATTCTAATTGGCACTAAATATAACTTAAGAAGGTTTGATAACGTTAATAGCATCTCCATCAATAAGTAAAATATTTTGTTAACTGATAAAGTCAGAGATCTCGGGGTAGTAGTCGATGGTTCTTTGACATTTGATGAACATATTAACAATGTGGTTAGGACCGCAAATTATCATCTATGGAATATCGCATCCATTAGAAAATATCTTAACGAAGATGCCACTAAGCTGCTAATTAATAGTTTGGTAGTTAGTAGAGTAAGACTATTGTAACTCGTTGTATTACAATTTACCTAATTATCGTCTTAAGAAACTTCAAATGATTTTGAATAGAGCTGCTAGACTAATTGTTGGTATATCCCCGCGAGAACATATTACTCCAACCTTAATTAAATTACACTGGTTACTAGTCAAAGCAAGGATTATTTTTAAACTTTGCGTCTTAACACATCAAGCTATTAACACGAGAGAGCCATTGTATCTTAAAGGTTGCCTGAAAAGGTACGTAGTAGGGCCTGGTGTTCATACACGCCTTTCCCGTTATGATTTCAGACTTGATGAGCCTCGTGCAACGACCACTCTTGGTACGAGAACTTTTAAGCACGGCGCTCCTAGATTGTGTAATCAACTTCCGGCATCAGTTAAGTGTGCTGAAAATATCTTTCTGTTCAAAAAGCTATTGAAAACCCATTTATTTTCACTCAGCTATAATACTGAGACAAACGCAATTAATCCTCTTTACATTACATAGACTTTTAAATTTTTAACTATAATATAAATGATTTGGAAATCCCGTCTGAACGCTTAATAGCGAAAGCAGGGATACTTGATAAACCGTTAGACATAGACATAGACATAGAGAGAGAGAGAGAGAGAGAGAGAGAGAGAGAGAGAGAGAGAGAGAGAGAAAGTTGCTGTGGGGCCATATTAAGCCAGAGGTTTTCAACCTTGGGTATGCGTATCCCAGTGTGTACGCGCTTCCCTTGGGTCTCGAATGAATGTACGTGTCGACCTTCGATGTGCTTTTAGCAAAAACTGCTCCTCGGCCAACTAGGATAGTTAATGGAAAACATTTCATCAACTACCTTTGAGGCTGATGTGATAATAATGTATTTTGTTTTTGCAGCTCAGTACCATAACCTTGAACATTTACTGCATAGCCAGAGGTAAATAAATATTAAAAGAATGTCTTTATTTTCATATAGGATTTTTTATGTTTACAGTATTATTGGTTATGTCTGGAGAGTTTATGTACTTACCACCATCTGTACAGTTCTTGTTTTCTGCATTATACATTGTGAAGGGGGCACATTACGGACATTACAAATGCCCGAAAGGGTACGGGGGTGGGAGGAAAATGTTGAAAACCCTTGTATTAAACAGTATCCTGCCAAAAAAAAATAGTTTAAAGATAACAGATTTAAGATCCTTATTGCAAGAGGCGTTAAATACTATAACTTCAGAAAATAGGCTTAATAAGATAAGGCAAAATACAGAAAGATTTTCAGCGTAAATGACTGAAGCTGACAAGTCAGCGATAGAACACCTCATGAATTCCTTTGTGAATGACATGGAATTGTCTGATGAAAATAAAGTATCTTTATGTGTACTGCATAGGTGAAAGAGCGTAGCTACATACAATTTATATATCAATATTCTTATTTGCGATTTTTTAGCATTCGTTCCATTGTTCCTAATGGAGAGCTTTTTCCTTTTTAAAAACAGATTCCCTGTTGGTCTTCGGAAAATTGTTTGCCACATCACATACGAATCACAAAATTTTATTAAGAGAGAAGAATATTTTTGAGACCGAATATGAGAGAGAAGAGAGAGAGAGAGAGAGAGAGAGAGAGAGAGAGAGAGAGAGAGATAAGATTAACAAACTCTCATCATGATTAATTTGATATTCAGGAGCAATCATACGACAGGCAGAACTAGCCAAGATGGCTGAATAGGTGTACCCACTACTCACACAAACTGAACTGTCTTTGTGTTTCCAAAGACAAGGCAACGTTTGTGCAAAATAATTCAGAATAACATTTTATTTCATCATATACTATCAATGTAAGGACCGGATACAAAATTGATAAATGGTTCAGTGCAAAAACGGTTGTCAAACAAGGAAGTGTACTACCTCCACTTGTTCATCGCTTACATTGAGAAAATTATATCGGATTTCAAAAAAAAAAATATATATCATTACATGAGACATTATGCTTATTGCAGATGATATAGCTTTTTGGACAT
Organism: Macrobrachium nipponense; assembly: GCF_015104395.2. NCBI lineage: Eukaryota > Metazoa > Arthropoda > Malacostraca > Decapoda > Palaemonidae > Macrobrachium > Macrobrachium nipponense. The sequence goes on along the minus strand of NC_061109.1, from coordinate 14,512,401 downwards.
TTGACCCACAGGAATTAGAAGGAGCACTAGTATGCTTAAATGATTGTTTAAGAGAAGCAGGATTAAGAATGAATATAGGAAACAGACATAGTAACAGTCAGCAAATAGCCTCAAGCACCGACAAACATCGTGATAAGAAATGCAGTGATAACGGTCACCGACTTATTCAAATATTTGGGATGTGTGTTTACAGATAAAGGCAATAAGAACAGAGAGGAAATCACTGAAAGAATAAAGAAATATAACAGATGCTCTGGAGCTCTTTGTCCAATGATGAGAGATGCGTATGTGCCTAGAGAAGTAGAGTGAATAATATTTCAGGGATTGTTAACACAAATAATGACATACTACGGATCGGAGAGCTCGACAATGACAAGTAAAGACAGAAGTAGGGTCCAAGCCTCAGAGATGAAAAGCCTGAGAACAATAACAAACAAAACAGAAAGAGATAGAATGAGAAGTGAGAATGTTAGGAGAATTGTAGAAGTGGCACCTGTGACGAACAAGATTGAGAAGGGACAGCGGAGTTGGCTGGGTCATTTAATGAGAATGGATGAAAATAGAACTTCAAAGAGAAGATGGAACTGGATGCCTGAAGGAAGGAGATCGTAAGCGCTGGAAGGATGAGTGGAGGAGATCCCGACAAAGCATAAAATGCCAACAGTTGAAGGGCTTAAAAGAGGTGGAATATTTGAAGACAGAAGAGATCGGAGAAGATGACTGACCCCACTGACAGGCTTTCAGCCTACCTGGGAGTGGAGGTGAAGTGAAGTACTATCAATGGTTCAGTTTCCATTAGCGTAACTTATCATGTGACCATCTGTCGTATTTCGTATTTAATCTCTACCCATTTTTTTCAAACATGTAGCAGCGTAGCATTTTGTCCCCTTCCCTCACCACCCCAACCCCACCCCTGCGCCGTCACAATGGAGTGGTTTGACTATAGGAGTCAGAGTGTCAAAGTTAAGATCTGGTACAGGCGATTTTTTTCAACCAGCACGTTCAGAATTATTAACAAGGGGTTCACGGGCCAGAGTGGTTCCCTAAACACCCTGCTGCACTTGTAAGTATAATAGTAGATTTTTATTTTTCTTTCTGCCTATGCAAAAGTTTTGATCTAAATTGTAGTGGCTCACTTGCCCCTATGGCTCGACCTGGCGTAAACGTGGATCTACGCCACATGAGGATGATTACTTGTTAATTTGGCGATCTAGCCATGTTCTCCTTAAAAATGTTCGCAAGAATTTTCTTTTTAAAATTTTGGACACCTGTTCTGACCTTCTGACCCCATCCCGCAACCGGGGACATGGTTTAAACAATCTTAAGTCTAGTCTGCATGAGCAACAATCCGCTAAGTCTTGTCATTTAAGGTCTATTAGTTCCAGAGAAGGTGTTGCCTTACCCCAGAGGTTCACATTATATCTTGTCACATATCCATAATGTTCTCCTCACTGCAGTCCCGTTTCTGTGCAGGGTCGCTATTTTGGATGAGCCGCTTCCATGTTGTTACATATCCATAAAGCAGACAGAATATTCAGACCGTCAAACATGGCTTTAGTACAAGACAGGGTCGAGACATAAGTCCCAACCCTATGGACGTAACATACAGTTCTGAAGTACGGACCTTCATAGTGCACAAATATATAGGGGCCTTAGGTTGAAGAGGCTAAACGTGGAATTATAAAACTTTAGACTCTCAAGATAATTACTCGTTTGCAAAATCCACACACACACACACACAGATATATATATATATATATATATATATATATATATATATATATATATATATATATATCTGTGTGTGTGTAATATATATGTACTCATATAACGTTTTGGAAAGCTAGAAGTATAGCTCTACCAAACCCTGGAGAAAAAGGCGGTAAATGCCGTGCGTAAGAAATATCACGGAATTTTATTATTAGGTTGGTTAAATTAAGTTCATCAAGCAAGTGAATTTTATACATTCCATGATAGAGACTGTGTGCACTTCACTTCCATAAACGAAGGCAACCTCTAAGTATTCATTCGCTCTTCTTTCCCGCCGTTATCCCTACATTAAGGGGTCGGTTGCCTGATGCGCCTTCTCCACTGCCTTCTAATTCTCTGTCTCCTTCTCAATCCTCTAACAGGTTCTTCCCAAACCCTCTTCACTCCCTCCTCATCATCCATCCTCAACTCATGCCCATACCATCTCAATCACGAATCTCATATCACCTCTGTAATCTTTACCAAACCTTTCCTTCTTATTTCATCATTTTCCAATCTGTGAAGCAGCGATATTCCCATAATCCACCTCAGCATTCTCATCTCTGCTGTCTCAAGCTTTACTTCCTCTTTTCTTCTTAGAGTCCATGTTTCTGCTCCATCCATTAACACTGGTGTTATAGATCGTGAGTTTTAGCTTGACTGGCATTTTCTTATCACGTACTGCTCCAGCTACCTCTCTCCACTTTCCCCATGCAGCTTTTACCCTACTGTCAACTTCAGCCTCACATTCTCCCTCTAGGCTTAAAGTAGATCCTAAGTATTGAACTTTTCTGCCTGTTTTCTAATTGAGCCTCTTCTTTCTTGTATTACCATTCTGTCTCTATCTTCCCTACTGCTCAGTAAAGCCTCTATCTTATTCACATTCACCTTTAAGCCACCCCTCTCTCAAAACTCCTGCCACTCTCCAACCCTTCTCTGTAGGTCCTCTTCATTTTCAGCAGTAATCACCAAATGTTTACAAAGATTATGGTGGCAACATCCATTGCTCTATCTTCCTGATTTCCAATGAGCCTCGTACCTTGATCTTGCTCACAGTTAAATTCACCTTCTCCCTCCTCTTACCAACATTTTCAAACTTACCTCGCATAAGGAAGGTTATATCAAATACGAGGAAGAGCTGAAACAGAGGGGAATGCATTGCCAGCTTCCCCAAGGTATTAGCTCCTAACTTTCCCCTCGTTTTTTGAGAACGAGTTCACTGTTTATGTCAAATGTTCAATGGCATTAAATTCGCATAATGTAAATATCACTTTTACAACAAGATGTGGGGAAATGTGTAAGTACAAAGAAATTATTTGGCAATAGAATGCCCTAATACTTTAAATAACGTGAGACACGTATGTTAATTTTCCGCAAGATCATGTCAGTCTAAGGTCTAAACTAACTAACAAACCACGTACAAGATTTTGAATGAGTCACTAAACCGCCACAACCTTGGTCAGAGTTGGTACCTTTAAGTAGGACTACAGTTATTGCAATCAAGTACCAACCTTTGGCCTACACAAAATATAGCTTACTTCAACTTAAACGCTTGCTGTAACGTAACAAATAAGATTTTAAGCTTAGTCATTTTGAATTTGAAAACTCGTTCAATCACTGACGCTGAGGAGGGGAGACTATCAATTCTCCTTTGCTGATGGAGATTTTCTCTCTGTATCTCCCCTCTCCTCTTGGGTCTGCGACATTCCATTCGCTTTCTGTCAGGAGGTTTTAGCTTGAGCTTTGTAACATTACGTTCCTCCAGTTTAGCACTTATTTTATTTCTCTTTCCATCTTAGATGATTTTAGCTGCTCTCTGGCCTATTTAGCACATTCATATTCTTTATTTATTTTGGTCTCTTCTCATATAATAATAATTTTATCTTTTTTTTTACTCTTATTTTAAGAATACCTATAATAGTACAGACATGCTACAAGGAAATACAAACTATTTGTAGACTATGGTAAACAATTGTTTAGATGAAAGCCAACATTCACTTGTAGTTCCTTGGTTCAAACTATTTTGGGTTATCACTGTAGACTTTACTATAGGTTGTCTGCAGCGTCCTCTCTGGCCTTAACTGTACCAGCGCTTATCCTTGCACATTACCTTTAGTCCTGTTTCGTTTCTGTTATTTCTCAGTGCAGCTGTGGGGTTTTGTCCCAGTTCCACCTTTAGACCCTTGTCTCGTCCATTGTTTTCTGGATATCTTAAATCTTGCTGTCCAACCACTTCAACTCTCTCTTCACTGACGTAGCTCTGAATGGCCGAAAATGGACCGGTGCTTGGCTTGGCAGCCTAAACTCCACAAACTAAACACCTTTTAAAGGAGGCATTCATACAAGTGTAGCAGTCATTACTATGTGTAGCAATCAGTGATCCAAGGATAAACAAACTTCTAAATGACGTGTTTCAGAGCAGTTCAGTGAAGTGAGCCCTGTTCCCATTCCCGGGCCCCACTGTGCAATCTGACAGCTTAATTATTATGAAGGGCCATCTATGCTTATAATAATTAATACAAAGTGAGATCATACATTTGCAATCATGTAAAAGAATCAATGTCTCCTTCAGTAGTTTGCAAACAGAAATGACAAACTGCAATGCTTACCGATGTGAATTTTGACTAGGGACTGTTTAGAAAAGGAATTGGTGTGGTTTAATAGCTTGATGAAAAAAAAAAGTCGTTCCTTTATCGCGCTCCATTTGATCATGATTCCTTCGCAATGATTCCATTCTCAAATTAAGAACAGAAATATAAGACTAGGAAAACAAACGGAAATGTTTAGTGTTCCTTCGAACACTTTTAACATTACTCGACTTCAAGCACTTAAAAGTTACCAAGTGGGAATTACATTCAGAACATCATATTTTCCTGCCCATCAAAAACCACTCACCAAAATTCATAGACCTTTGTGAACAATTCACATTTTGTTTCGCAAAATGTGTCGCTTCCTTGTTTGTACCGCCAATATTATTGGTTTCGCTTTGCTTTTTTTTCATTTTGTTATTACGTTTCTTTACCTTTCATCCTAACGTTTACCTAATCAGGACGCATGAGATGTTCTGATGATTTTAGATGATATTTCAGAAATGCTCCGGTTTAGTCTTGGGCCACTGGGATCAATTTGTCTCTAGAATACATTTCACAGATCTGCAAATACCGAAATGTGTCGTAGTAGTTTTACATTTCCATTAAGGGTTGATAAATTCATAACCTTGTAAATGATTAAATTTGAGTCAGTTATTTAGGTTCATGAGTTTCTGGATATTATTTTTGGGATCTTTTCATACAAATCTGAAATGTTGATTTTGTATCTGCACTTAGCATTTTAACTCCCAGGTGTTCTATGTAATGTCACAGCTTTGTTCAGTCTGTAAACTGCAGTGACGGCACAGCGCTAAGCTTACCACTGCTTCACCGTCAACTGGTTATGAAAAGTAAATGTTCCGTATTTGGCTCATGATTCCAATCCGATAAATCTCTCGTGATTATGCATTCGATTAGTGAGCTTTGAGTCACGGACTGGATGACTCTCTGTGGTAAACGTATATGGCATGATAGAGAGCTTCCAGTTCATGATATTGCAAATACTGTGAAGGGAAATGGAAGTTCTGAACGCAAGAAATGAGTCTTGTAGCTGGATACAAGGGTACTGTTCTCAGTAAATTGAATCTGGGAACGCCAGGGCCGTCAGCTTAAGAGAGTTATGGCCCATGAATTACAGTTTGTATGTATACCAAGGATGGATAAATATTTAGCACTATTGTAAATATAAATAGGTCATTTGGGAATCAATTTCTTTTTACGTATTGAATATTTGGATTATTTTGTGTGTTCTCCATTACAGTATGTTTGTTTAAGATATTGTGTAAAATAATAAAAAAAAGATTTGATCACTTGAATTTCCTACCTTCGTCTATCAATTGAAATGTTTACTAAGAGTTTTGACATATGAAGCTGTATTTTTTGATAAATTAACTGACACTAATAAATATTGAGGTTATAGGTAAACTACAATTAAAAGAGAAGTAATACAAAATTGAAACTATTACTGCAAAGACAAAGAAGGATAGGGGAACTTGCTGTTGTATCGTCGAGCCAGCACCCACCAGTGGCCTAGCTGACATTCCCTCAGTGTGGGCGCCTCCTAGGGTCAAGATATTATTTGGTGGGCCAAAGAAAATTAAATAAAACTAATGTACCAATTCTGAAACTTGTAAAATATAATGTCCTCAAATTAACATATCCATTTGAAAGAAGGCAAATAATAGTGTTAGTAAACCTGTATTTGAAATTTGAGCTCAATTTTCAATTCATTTTCAACTCTTACTAGTATCTGCAAATGTGTCAGATACTGTAATGTAAAATTTCCTCACAACCTTATATTCAACATTGGCCTCATTTCTTTTATCAAGTTTTAATTTTCAACCATAGTGTAATATCCTTACCATGAATATATATCAAAATAGTATATAATTATCATCAATAACACAAAGGACTCATGACCCTCCAAAATTTCTTCTTCATGATTTCAACCGATGCCATTCCCTCTCCTTCATCTCCTCTCCCTGGAAATTATCTCTAAGCAGCAGTAGCAAACTGGATTGTACTTATTCAAAACTGTACTATAGTTCCAATCACTTTACACATAAGTTGATAACATTAATCAAGTTGGATCAAAATATCATGAACAGACATGATGTCATTTGTGTTAAAAACCGATAAATATGATCTGGGGCCGAAGCATCTGACGATGTGGTCCGGGGCCCCCACCCATAGTGATGCTACTGCGTGACTCACTTTAGTGGGTCCTCCCTTCAAAGAAACAACCCATGTGACGTCATTGACTGGCCATTAACGCCCAGTTACGCCTGCACAGTATAAATGCACAGTCGGGCTGTGCAGTCATAACTGCGCGAGCATAACTGAGCGTTAGTGGAAGGGAATTAGTGGGAGCTGCCTGAGTGCTTCAGTTTTGAGGCTACTCGAGGCTATGAAGAAGCACAGATCTCTTTTCATCCTCGGGATTCAGAAAAGTAAAATTCAAATACCTGGATAGTTTTGGCAGAGCTTCACAGGAATTAAGCTTTTACCAGACATTTTGGCAGATATTTCAACAGCCAAACTAATGTCGGTTTGGAGCCTTTCACCAATATATTATCATTTTCCAATTTCAAGTCATAGATAAACTCGTCAAGGTTTATGACCTGAAATATTGATTTGATCTCACTCACAAGGTACCTGAAGCCACTGCTTAGATTCTAGTAGGCTGACTAATGCTAAGTCTAGGTATTGTCCTTTCCTCTTTCATCGATGTGGTACATCATTTCTGTTTCATTCAATTTTCACATGTTAAAGTATGCAAAATGGACCAGAAATGTGTCTAAGAAGTATATAAACAGGTAGCAGTATTAGTCGTAACCTATTTGTTCTAATCTTCGCCAAGAGAGGCATCGGCAAAGGAAGTAGTTAGAAGAATGGCCTTATCTACAGCTTTCTTTGGACTTTAAACAATATAAAGAACGTGCCCAGGATAGCGCCGAAGTTTCTTCTCCACAATCGAGGTTTCTGTACATCGTATAACGCTGTATAAAACCAACAGCTACTACGACCGGTTCGACTTCAATTGCCTCCCAGATGCGGTAGAGTGAGGGTACTCCCCATGCCTACGGAAAGCTCTTCCTGATGCGCTATCCAAGGCTTAGTTTAACCTTATATATAATAAAAACTACTGAGGCTAGAGGGTTGCAATTTGTTCTGTCTAATGATTGAAGAGTGGATGCCCAACATGCCAATTTGCAGCCCTTTAGCCTTTGCAGTTTTTTAGATCTGAGGGCAGACAGAATAAAGTGCGGAAAATATTATCACAAACAAACTTAAAATAATACTAGAAGATGAAGCGTGGGGTGTTTGTAGAGAATGAGGAGACCTTTTACTTATGGAACAAAGCTTAAACTAAAGACACGAATTGTAATCAAGAGAATCAGTGTTTGGTTGCATAATCTAGTTATCAAAAACATAAAGGCTTTAAAAAAACAAATCTTTGCATAAACATCCAGTTCAGGCGGAAACTGTCAACACTGGTTTGAGTGTTTGGGGTCATTAGTTCATATAAGTAAACTGATGATCTGTTCCCGGAAGCAAAAAGCCATCATACCTATTACTATTCCACAAATGGTAAAGCCCTCATTTTTGCTATGGTCCTTATCAAATGAGAAACATTTAGTGACAAAAACAGAATTTATTGTTTCCACTCATTTATTTCATTACAAAAGGAATAATCATCATTATAATTGTACTACTGTTATGATAACAGAGGTAGTCGCATTAGCAGTATCAGTAACAGTAGTACTAGTAGTATTAATCTAAACTGAATGAAAACAGGGTCGGAATGATAACAACAATCTGGACCCTATTAACCCAAGGCAGGTCGGACTGCCTGAAGCCTCATCACCTGGAAAGCTCTACTCTTGGCATGTGAAAACTTCACATCTCAGAGGCCATTGGCGAATATATATATATATATATATATATATATATATATATATATATATATATATATATATATATATATAAATTACCATAACGTGATTGTAAAAGTTTGAAGTGAAAAAAGTCCACACTTATGTAAATGTGTATTAAAAATTCTTAAAAGACGGGAGCTTTCGTCTACTTGATCAGTAGACCTCATCAGCCATACTGATTTTTTTCTTTATAAAATATACATGAAGTCACGAAGGACAGAAAAGACGCTGGAATCGTTTCCAAGGGAGATTACAACAAAAACAAACTATCCTAATCATGTTATTCCCTCGTTCAATTGTTGTCTGGCCAAAAGACGAGTTGCTTGATCGACGTGTTTGAACCACTTTTTCCCGTCCAGGCATTGGAAGGAAGAGCCCCCATTGATTGCAGGTGCCGATGCAGAAGGTTGGACGAGGGAACAGCCGAACAGACAGAGGAAGTGGTTCAACCATGGCGATCGGCTCGTCAATTAAGTAGATCCTGGTGTGTTTCAAAAAAAGTTATTTTTCTCTATCTAGTGCATTTTAATAAAAGCCTGTTTTAAAAAAAAGAAAAAAATAATTTTTTTCATATATTATAAAAAATGGAAAATCAGTACGGCTGATGAGGTCTACTGATCAAGTAGACGAAAGCTCCCGTCTTTTAAGAATTTTTAATACACATCTTACGTAAGCGTAGACTTTTTTTTACTTCATTCTTCAATATATATATATGACATCATATATATATATATATATATATATATATACATATATATATATATATATATATATATATATATATATATATATATATATCTATAAAATATATATATAATCGAGTTACAAATATCCTTTGATATCCGGTTCGCTCCACCTCGGAATTAATATATTTTCATTTGTGTTAACCGAAGTGGAATTTTTTTGTTGATAATAATTTCGTCCTCTCCTGGGTTCAGACCAGTTCCCAGAGGGCTGAGGGGAAATCAGGACTCCAGCGACATTATCGCCTCGGCCAACAAGTGAGATATAAGTTGATACCGACTCCGACCTTACAAATCACTGTCGAACTCAGGTATTTGTAATTAGAATCGATATCCAACACCCTCTCTCATGTTAACAAAGTCGAACGTTTGCTGCTCGTAGCTATTTTACGAATTTTTATCACATCACCGTGATTCATATAAATACGCTGGTTCGAACTCACGAAGGGACGAAATTATTATCAACTAAAAACTTCCCCTTCGGTTAACATATATGAAAATAATATATTAATTCCGAGGTAGAGCAAATTTGATATTAAAGGACATTTGTAGCTCGATGTATTTATATGAATCACGGTGATGTATTAAAACTTCATATATATATATATATATATATATATATATATATATATATATATATATATATGTGTGTGTGTGTGTGTGTGTGTGTGTGTGTGTGTGTGTGTGTGTGTTAGGTATACGGAGCAGGTATTTCCATTTTAGAGATACATGAACTATTCTAGCTGTCTAATTGCTGCTCTGCGAAAAAATAGCAGAATCTCAGTTTGGGAGATTGGAGAGTGGATATGTCAAATACTTTATATGATGACGTCACATTCTTGGCAATGATAGCAGTCAGTATTCAGTTGTTGTTCGACTTTAGTGAACTTGGCTCGAGAGCATAATCGGAAGTATGAAAGCAACGTGATCGGGAGCGTGCAAATCGCAAGTTCTGTTCGTGGAACTCGTCGTGATGTTCGTGTGCCCATCACTTAATTGTCAAGTGATACGTGATATCTCTCCCTCAATCGAACTCGTTACGTGTCAGTGACGTCACAATGAAGGGTCGTGGCTTACCAGGACATTCGTGCGTTTGTATGCATTATACTACACTTTATTGTTGGGTACTGTAGAATTTTTGTTCTCTACCATTTTTCAAATTTGCCTCTTTTAGAGTGGTGCTGTGAGACCACGACTGTGAGAGATGGCCATAGAAAGTGAGTAGAACATCTTACTAATATCTTTTACTTCTATGTTTTCCAGTTTTGTGCAATGAATTTCATTATTTCTTGTTTATTTTATGTCTGATATGTTGCTAAATTTTAATGGGGATCATGCTTTTCCTTTGACAGGAACTTTGACAGAAACGTGATGAATATACAAATAAAGGTAAAAGCCACGAAGGAAAGCGAAACAATGGAGTGCTTCGAGATCTTTCGACCCACCATTTTAATCCTGTCCAGGTCTTTGAGGAAGCGATCCATAAAGCAAACGTGATCTTCTACCGACCCCCTCAAGATAAGACCAGAGAGACCACCCAACAATAAAATAAAAATCCCACACCTGGACAGGATTAAGATGATAACACGGACTCTCTGAAACTCTAACCCTTTTGCCTTTACTTACCCAAATACCTTAGCCAAATCCCTGATTAACGTCCAACAAAAGCCAATCCCCAAAGACACAGGAGTATACAAATTCCCATGCCTGGACTGTGACCAGTCTTTTATCGATTTTACAGATAAATCACTCCACCAGAGATTGATACAACATAAATGGACTGTATGGTATGGACGACAGAGCTCAGCTATTTTTTACCATATAATTAAAAATAACCACAGTATAAACTGGAATTTGTCACGTATAATTTATATCAGCAATTGTCGGTACAAAAGCCAGATGGTGGAGTCAGCTTTGATTAAACAAAGAAAGGTAATGAATGTCTCAAAGGGATCCTGGGATTTAGATATCATAGATAAAATCTTCCTCCAACCAACGCTTAAGAAGATTAAAGAGAAATTATTAACCGGGGTCACTTAGTCAAACGGCTGACCTGTGGATGGATCTCTTGGTATAAATACCATTTTTTCTGTTACTTTTCTCATCCATTACCTACCTGAAGAGAGAGACAGCAGTCTCTGAAATGTAATACTTACTTTCTAAAATATTTTGGCATCTTTATGGGCTTCTTTTATTAGATGGAATTCTGTTGTAACAGAACAATTTTCCCAGTCATATATATATATATATATATATATATATATATATATATATATATATATATATATATAACATACTATATATTTATGTGTGTGTGTGGACATCAATGCCGTTTAATATCACAGTCACCATATCTTGGGAAAACATACACCCAAAGGGAATTAGTGTAATTGATATTTGCATATGCACTGGCAAAGATTCGAACCATAGCAACGACAGTTATTGCTTAATATTTGTGAATATATGTATCCATATATATAAACACATATATACATGTATATATAAATGTATATCATATAAATACATAGCATATAGTAAAAATAAATTATATATAAATAAATATATATAATATATATATATATATATATATATATATACATATATATATATTATATATATATATATATATATATATATATATATAGATTATAAACATCACCAAAGGTGAATAGCAAATGTTTTTTTGAAAAAACTAAAAACAAGATATATATTTTTGAGACAATTGATCATGTGAACAAAAATAAAAGCGTGGTTGCCAAACATGGAAGGAAGTTCTCAACCAAAAGAAACATATTTTTTTCATTTCTTGTAGCATTTACTTCTATATTTTGCGCCCACACTTTTATTTTTGTAGACCTGATCAATTAAGTAGATCCTGGTGTGTTTCAAAAAAAGTTATTTTTCTCTATCTAGTGCATTTTAATAAAAGCCTGTTTAAAAAAAGAAAAAAATAATTTTTTTCATATTTCTCATCTTATACTTTTTAGTTTTGGGAGAAATTGTAAACGATTTATGATTATTTCTAACGCAATTTAATATCTTGTCAAGCCAAAGAAGGTTTGAAAAACCCACTGAGTTAATAAATCGTGAAAATTCAAAGAGTGTCATACAAATCCGGAGACACTGGGAGAGGTCACTGTGGTGTTATTAGAGGTCACTGTTGTATTGTCACTGAAATTGAGTAGCCATACAAAATTTCAAGTCGCTCGGACGAAGGGAACAGGTCGAAAATTGAGTCAAAATTTCGACCCAAACAGAGAAGTCAAGTTGAATAAGAGCAT
>NC_061109.1:14459583-14494583 GCF_015104395.2 Macrobrachium nipponense | reverse complement strand
CACTCTACCGCATCTGGGAGGCAACTGAAGTTGAACCGGTCGTAGTAGCTGTTGGTTTTATACAGAGTTATACGATGTACAGAAACCTCGATTACGCAGAAGAAACTTCGGCGCTATCCTGGGCACGTTCTTTATATTGTTTAAAGTCCAAAGAAAACTGTAGATAAGGCCATTCTTTTAACTGCTTCCTTTGCCGATGCCTCTCTTGGCGAAGATTAGAACAAATAGGTTACGACCAATACTGCTACCCGTTTATATACTTCTTAGACACATTTCTGGTCCATTTTGCATACTTTAACATGTGAAAATTGAATGAAACAGAAATGATGTACCACATCGATGAAAGAGGAAAGGACAATACCTAGACTTAGCATTAGTCAGCCTACTAGAATCTAAGCTGTGGCTTCAGGTACCTTGTGAGTGAGATCAAACCAATATTTCAGGCAGGTCATAAACCTTGACGAGGTTATCTATGACTTGAAATTGGAAAATGATAATATATTGGTGAAAGGCTCCAAACCGATATTAGTTTGGCTGTTGAAATATCTGACAAAATGTCTGGTAAAAGCTTAATTCCTGTGAAGCTCTGCCAAAACTATCCAGGTATTTGAATTTTACTTTTCTGAATTCCGAGGATGAAAAGAGATCATTGCCTCTTCATAGCCTCGAGTAGCCTCAAAACTGAAGCACTCAGGCAGCTCCCACTAATTCCCTTCCACTAACGCTCAGTTATGCTCGCGTATTAATGACTGCACAGCCCGACTGTGCATTTATACTGTGCAGGCGTAACTGGGCGTTAATGGCCAGTCATTGACGTCACATTGGTTGTTTCTTTGAAGGGAGGACCCACTAAAGTGAGTCACGCAGTAGTATCACTATGGGTGGGGGCCCCGGACCACCTCGTCAGATGCTTCGGCCCCAGATCATATTTATAGGTTTTTAACACAAATGACATCATGTCTGTTCATGATATTTTGATCCAACTTGATTAATGTTATCAACTTATGTGTAAAGTGATTGGAACTATAGTACAGTTTTGAATAAGTACAAGGCAGTTTGCTACTGCTGCTTAGAGATAATTTCCAGGGAGAGGAGATGAAGGAGAGGGAATGGCATCGGTTGAAATCTTGAAGAAGAAATTTTGGAGGGTCATGAGTCCTTTGTGTTATTGATGATAATTATGTACTATTTTGATATATATTCATGGTAAGGATATTACACTATGGTTGAAAATTAAAACTTGTTAAAAGAAATGAGGCCAATGTTGAATATAAGGTTGTGAGGAAATTTTACATTATAGTATCTGATACATTTGCAGATACTAGTAAGAGTTGAAAATGAATTGAAAATTGAGCTCAAATTTCAAATACAGGTTTACTAACACTATTATTTGCCTTCTTTCAAATGGATATGGTAATTCGAGGATATTATATTTTACAAGTTTCAGAATTGGTACATTAGTTTTATTTAATTTTCTTTGGCCCACCAAATAATATCTTGACCCTAGGAGGCGCCCACACTCAGGGAATGCCATCTAGGCCACTGAGTGGGTGCTGGCTCGACGATACAACAGCAAGTTCCACTATCCTTCTTTGTCTTTGCAGTAATAGTTTCAATTTTGTATTACTTCTCTTTTAATTGTAGTTTACCTATACCCTCAATATTTATCAGTGTCAGTTAATTTATAAAAAAAATACAGCCTCATATGTCAAAAACTCTTAGTAAGCATTTCAATTGATAGACGAAGGTAGGAAATTCAAGTGATCAACATCTATCTTTTTTTATTTTTTTACACAATATCTTAAACAAACATACTGTAATGGAGAACACACAGAATAATCCAAATATTCAATACGTAAAAAGAAATTGATTCCCAAATGACCTATTTATATTTACAATAGTGTTAAATATTTATCCATCCTTGGTATACATACAAACTGTAATTCATGGGCCATGACTCTCTTAAGCTCACGGCCCTGGTGATACTTCATTAATCTGGGTCTGGCCGACCTTTCTTAGTGGGTCATGCACCCAGGCGTTCCCGGATTCAATTTACTGAGAACAGTACCCGTGTATCCAGCTACAAGCCTCATTTCTTGCGTGCAGAACTTCCATCTCCCTTCACAGTATTTGCAATATCATGAACTGGAAGCTCTCTATCATGCCATATACGTTTACCACAGAGAGTCATCCAGTCCGTGACTCAAAGCTCACTAATCGAATGCATAATCACGAGAGATTTATCGGATTGGAATCATGAGCCAAATACGGAACATTTGCTTTTCATAACCAGTTGACGGTGAAGCAGTGGTAAGTAAGCTTAGCGCTGTGCCATCACTGCAGTTTACAGACTGAACAAAGCTGTGACATTACATAGAACACCTGGGAGTTAAAATGCTAAGTGCAGATACAAAATCAACATTTCAGATTTGTATGAAAAGATCCCAAAAATAATATCCAGAAACTCATGAAGTTGACTATCATTGAGTTCTGTCCAGGATTTAATTAACCTAAATAACTGACTCAAATTTAATCATTTACAAGGTTATGAATTTATCAACCCTTAATGGAAATGTAAAACTACTACGACACATTTCGGTATTTGCAGATCTGTGAAATTTATTCTAGAGACAAATTGATCCCATTGGCCCAAGACTAAACCGGAGCATTTCTGAAATGTCATCTAAAATCATCAGAACATCTCAAGCATCCTGATTAGGTAAACGTTAGGATGAAAGGTAAAGAAACGTAATAACAAAATGAAAAAAAAAGAAAGCAAAGCGAAACAAATAATATTGGCGGTACAAACAAGGAAGCGACACATTTTGCGAAACAAAATGTGAAATGTTCACAAAGGTCTATGAATTTTGGTGAGTGGTTTTTGATGGGCAGGAAAATATGATGTTGTGAATGTAATTCCCACTTGGTAACTTTTAAGTGCTTGAAGTCGAGTAATGTTAAAAGTGTTCGAAGGAATACTAAACATTTCCGTTTGTTTTCCTAGTCTTATATTTCTGTTCTTAATTTGAGAATGGAATCATTGCGAAGGGAAGATAGAGCGCGATAATGGAACGACTTTTTTTTTATCAAGCTATTAAACCACACCAATTCCTTTTCTAAACAGTCCCTAGTCAAAATTCACATCGGTAAGCATTGCAGTTTGTCATTTTCGTTTGCAAACTACTGAAGGAGACATTGATTCTTTTACATGATTGCAAATGTATGATCTCACTATGTATCAATTATTATAAGCATAGATGGCACTTCATAATAATTAAGCTGTCAGATTGCACAGTGGGGCCCGGGAATGGGAACAGAGCTCACTTCACTGAACTGCTCTGAAACACGTCATTTAGAAGTTTGTTTATCCTTAGATCACTGATTGCTACACATAATAATGACTGCTGCACTTGAATGAATGCCTCCTTTAATAGGTATTTAGTTTGTGGAGTTTAGGCTGCCAAGCCAAGCATCGGGCCATTTTCGGCCATTCAGAGCTACGTCAGTGCAGAGGGAGTTGAAGTGGTTGGACAGCAAGATTAAAGATATCCAGAAAACAATGGACGAGACAAGGGTCTAAAGGTGGAACTGGGACAAAACCCCACAACTGCACTGAGAAATAACAGTTAGAGGTTGGATAACAAGACTGCAAAAACGAAACAGTACTAAAGGTAACGTGCAAGGATAAGGGCTGGTACAGTTAAGGCCAGAGAGGACGCTGCAGACAACCTATAGTAAAGTCTACAGTCATAACCCAACAAAGTTTGAACCAAGGAACTACAAGTGAGTGTTGGCTTTCATCTAAACAACTCTTTACCATAGTCTACAAATAGTTTGTATTTCCTTGTAGCATGTCTGTACTATTATAGGTATTTTTAAAAAAAGTAAAAAAAAAGATAAAATGATTATTATATGAGAAGAGACCAAAATAAATAAAGAACATGAATGTGCGTAATAGGCCAGAGAGCAGCTAAAATCATCTAAGATGGAAAGAGAAATAAAATAAGTGCTAAACTGGAGGAACGTAATGTTACAAAGCTCAAGCTAAAACCTCCTGACAGAAAGCGAATGGAATGTCGCAGACCCAAGAGGAGAGGGGAGATACAGAGAGAAAATCTCCATCAGCAAAGGAGAATTGATAGGTTCCCCTCAGCAGCGTCAGTGATTGAATGAGTTTTCAAATTCAAAATGACTAAGCTTAAAATCTTATTTGTTACGTTACAGCAAGCGTTTATGTTGAAGTAAGTTATATTTTGTGTAGGCCAAGGGTTGGTGCTTGATTGTAATAACTGTAGTCCTACTTAAAGGTACCAACTCTGAACAAGGTTGTGGCGGTTTAGCGACTAATTCAAAATCTTGTATGTGGTTTGTTAGTTAGTTTAGACCTTAGACTGACTTGATCTTGTAGAAAATTAACACGTGTCTCACGTTACTTAAAGTATTAGGGCATTTTATTGCCAAATGATTTCTTAGTATCTACACATTTCCCCACATCTTGTTGTAAAAGTGATATTTACATTATGCGAATTTAATGCCATTGAACATTTGACATAAACAGCGAACTCGTTCTCAAAAAACGAGGGGAAAGTTTGGAGCTAATGCCCTGGGGAAGCTGGCAATGCGTTCCCCTCTGTTTCAGCTCGTCCTCGTATTCGATATATCCTTCCTTTTCCGAGGTAAGTTTGAAAATGTTGGTAGGGGGAGGGAGAAGGTGAATTTAACTGTGAGCAAGATTAAGGTACGAGGCTCATTGGAAATCAGGAAGATAAAGCAATGGATGTTGCCACCATAATCTTTGTAAACATCTGGTGATTACTGCTGAAAATGAAGAGAATCTACAGAGAAGGGTTGGAGAGTGGCAGGAGTTTTGAGAGAGGGGTGGCTTAAAGGTGAATGTGAATAAGATAGAGGTTTTGCTGAGCAGTAGGGAAGATAGAGACAGAATGGTAATACAAGAAAGAAGAGGCTCGATCAGAAAACAGGTAGAAAAGTTTAAATAATTAGGATCTACTTTAAGCCAAGAGGGAGGATGTGAGGCTGAAGTTGACAGTAGGGTAAAAGCTGCATGGGGAAAGTGGAGAGAGGTAGCTGCAGCAGTACGTGATAAGAAAATGCCAGTCAAGCTAAAACTCACGATCTATAACACCAGTGTTAATGGATGGAGCAGAAACATGGGCTCTAAAATAAGAAAAAAGATGGAAGTGTAAAGCTTGAGACAGCATCAGTATGAGAATGCTGAGGTGGATTATGGAAATATCGCTGCTTCAGAGATTGGGAAATGATGAAATAAGAAGGAAAGGTTTGGAAAAGATTACAGAGGTGATATGAGATTCATGATTGAGATGGTATGGGCATGAGTTGAGGATGGATGACGAGGAGAGAGTTAAGAGGGTTTGGGAAGAACCTGTTAGAGGAAGAGGATTGAGGAGGAGACAGAGAATTAGAAGGCAGTGGAGAAGGTGCATCAGGCAACCGATCCCATAATGGAGGGATAACGGTGGGAAAGAAGAAGAGCGAATGAATACTTAGAGGTTGCCTTCGTTTATGGAAGTGAAATGCACACAGTCTCTATCATGGAATGTATAAAATACACTTGCTTGATGAACTTAATTTAACCAACCTAATAATAAAATTCCGTGATATTTCTTACGCACGGCATTTCCCGCCTTTTTCTCCAGGGTTTGGTAGAGCTATACTTCTAGCTTTCCAAAACGTTATATGAGTACATATATATTACACACACAGATATATATATCTATATATATATATATAATATATATATATATATAATCTAATATATATATACTGTGTATGTGTGTGTGTGGATTTTGCATACGAGTAATTATCTCGAGAGTCTAAAGTTTTTTAATTCCACGTTTAGCCTCTTCAACCAAAACTAAGGGCCCCTATATATTTGTGCACTATGAAGGTCCGTACTTCAGAACTGTATGTTACGTCCATAGGGTTGGGACTTATGTCTCGACCCTGTCTTGTACTAAAGCCATGTTTGACGGTCTGAATATTCTGTCTGCTTTATGGATATGTAACAACATGGAAGCGGCTCATCCAAAATAGCAACCCTGCACAGAAACGGGACTGCAGTGAGGAGAACATTATGGATATGTGACAAGATATAATGTGAACCTCTGGGGTAAGGCAACACCTTCTCTGGAACTAATAGACCTTAAATGACAAGACTTAGAGGATTGTTGCTCATGCAGACTAGACTTAAGATTGTTTAAACCATGTCCCCGGTTGCGGGATGGGGTCAGAAGGTCAGAAGGTCAGAACAGGTGTCCAAAATTTTAAAAAGAAAATTCTTGCGAACATTTTTAAGGAGAACATGGCTAGATCGCCAAATTAACAAGTAATCATCCTCATGTGGCGTAGATCCACGTTTACGCCAGGTCGAGCCCTAAGGACAAGTGAGCAACTACAATTTAGATCAAAACTTTTGCATAGGCAGAGAGAAAAATAAAAATCTAGTAGTATACTTACAAGTGCAGCAGGGTGTTTAGGGAACCACTCTGGCCCGTGAATCCCTTGTTAATAATTCTGAACGTGCTGGTTGAATAAATCGCCTGCACCAGATCTTAACTTTGACACTCCTATAGTCAAACCACTCCATTGTGAGGGGTGGGGTTGGGGTGGTGGGGGAAGGGGGCAAAATGCTACGCTGCTACATGTTTGAAAAAAATGGGTAGAGATTAAATACGAAATACGACAGATGGTCACATGATAAGTTACGCTAATGGAAACTGAACCATTGATAGTACTTCACTTCACCTCCACTCCCAGGTAGGCTGAAAGCCTGTCAGTGGGGTCAATCATCTTCTCCAATCTCTTCTGCCTTCAAATATTCCACCTCTTTTGAGCCCTTCAACTGTTGGCATTTTATGCTTTGTCAGGATCTCCTCCACTCATCCTTCCAGCGCTTACGAGGTCTAACTCTTGATCTCCTTCCTTCAGGCATCCAGTTCCATCTTCTCTTTGAAGTTCTATTTTCATCCATTCTCATTAAATGACCCAGCCAACTCCGCTGTCCCTTCTCAATCTTGTTCGTCACAGGTGCCACTTCTACAATTCTCCTAACATTCTCACTTCTCATTCTATCTCTTCCTGTTTTGTTTGTTATTGTTCTCAGGCTTTTCATCTCTGAAGCTTGGACCCTACTTCTGTCTTTACTTGTCATTGTCGAGCTCTCCGATCCGTAGTATGTCATTATTGGTGTTAACAATCCCTGAAATATTATTCTCTCTACTTCTCTAGGCACATACGCATCTCTCATCATTGGACAAAGAGCTTCAGAGCATCTGTTATATTTCTTTATTCTTTCAGTGATTTCCTCTCTGTTCTTATTGACTTTATCTGTAAACACACATCCCAATTATTATTGGGGTCTCACCTCAGTGGTCGCGGGTTCGATTCTCGGCCATTCCATTGAGGAGTGAGAGAGATGTGTATTTCTGGTGATAGAAGTTCACTCTCGACGAAGTTCGGAAGTCACGTAAAGGCATTGGTCCTGTTGCTGAATAACCACTGGTTCCATGCAACGTAAAAACACTATACAAACAAACAAATATTTGAATAAGTCGGTGTCCTTTATCACTGCATTTCTTATCACGATGTTTTTCGGTGCTTGAGGCTATTTGATGACTGTTACTATGTCTGTTTCCTATATTCATTCTTAATCCTGCTTCTCTTAAACAATCATTTAAGCATACTAGTGCTCCTTCTAATTCCTGTAGGTCAAATGTCCAAAAAGCTATATCATCTGCAATAAGCATAATGTCTCATGTAATGATTTTTTTTTTTTTTTGAAATCCGATATAATTTTGTCAATGTAAGCGATGAACAAGAGTGGAGGTTGTACACTTCCCTGTTTGACAACCGTTTTTACACTGAACCATTTATCAATTTAGTATCCGGTCCTTACATTGATAGCACATGATGAAATAAAATGTTATTCTAAATTATTTGGCACAAACGTTGCCATGTCTTTGGAAACCAAAGACAGTTCAGTTTGTGTGAGTAGTAGGTACACCTATTCAGCCATCTTGGCTAGTTCTGCCTGTCGTCCGATAGCTCCTGAATATCAGATTAATCCTGATGAGAGTTTGTTAATCTTATCTCTCTCTCTCTCTCTCTCTCTCTCTCTCTCTCATATTCGGTCTCAAAAATGTTCTTCTCTCTTAATAAAATTTTGTGAATCGTATGTGATGTGGCAAACAATTTTCCGAAGACCAACAGGGAATCTGTTTTTAAAAAAGAAAAAGCTCTCCATTAGGAAAAAAGGAACGAATGCTAATAAATCGCAAATAAGAATATTGATATATAAATTGTATGTAGCTACGCTCTTTCACCTATGCAGTACACATAAAGATACTTTATTTTCATCAGACAATTCCATTTCATTCACAAAGGAATTCATGAGGTGTTCTATCGCTGACTTGTCAGCTTCAGTCATTTACGCTGGAAGCCTTTCTGTATTTTGCCTTATCTTATTAAGCCTATTTTCTGAAGTTATGGTATTTAACGCCTCTTGCAATAAGGATCTCAAATCTGTTATCTTAAAACTATTTTTTTTTTTATTTTTGGCAGGATACTGTTTAATACAAGGGTTTTCAACATTTTCCTCCCCCCCGCCCCGTACCCTGTCGGGCATTTGTAATATCCGTAATGTGCCCCCTTCACTATCTATGTATAATGCAGAAAACAAGAACTGTACAGATGGTGGTAAGTACATAAACTCTCCAGACATAACCAATAATACTGTAAACATAAAAAATTCCATATGGAAATAAAGAATTCTTTTTATATTTATTTACCTCTGGCTATGCAGTAAATGTTCAAGGTTATGGTACTGAGCTGCAAAAACATAATACATTATTATCACATCAGCTGCAAAGGTAGTTGATGAAATGGCTGAAACTGTTTTTCATTAACTATCCTAGGAGCAGATTTTGCTAAAGCACATCAAAGGTCGACATGCACATTCTTTCGAGACCCAAGGGGAGCGCGTACCCCCCTGGGATACGCATACCTAAAGTTGAAAACCTCTGGCTTAATATGGCCCCAAAGCAACTTTCTCTCTCTCTCTCTCTCTCTCTCTCTCTCTCTCTCTCTCTCTCTCTAATATTTTGTCTCAAAGTAATTCATTAGTTCATTATTCTTCGCAAAATCTTGTATTTTGTGTATATGGTAAATAATGCTTTAAAATTCAAGATGTGTCTATACTGGTTAATGAGGAGGTTATCTGAACACAGAATAGAGAACAAAGGTAATATTAGGTTATTTTATTTGCTTCCATTTATCATTTCTCATAACGGATCGTTAATAAAGGCATAAAAAATAATACAACTCCTTTATGAACGGGAAAGAGAAAATTGGCGATGGCTACGATAAACGATGAATGAGAGAAAGAGAGAGAGAGAGAGGCGCTGCGCCTAGAGGTAAGGTTTCGAGAACGATTAGTGTATGTCCCAGGGAGTGATGGAATATGGGGTGGGGGGGGGGGGGCGGGGGGGGGGGGGGGGGGGGAGGGGGGGGGGGGGGGGGGGGGGGGGGGGGGGGGTGGGGGGGGGGGGGGGGGGTGCACTTTATCCCTGCCCTTTCTACGACGCACGACGGATTTAGTTTAACTGCATCGAAAGATAGCGAAATTTACCCCATCGGAAGACTATGAGTTATCAGCATGACAAGTTCCTCGTTTGGACGAGTGGTTTATGTTGCTTGCTTATACCTATTCGATAGTCCCGAGTTCGATTCCCCCGCTCTGCCTACGTGGATCAGAAGAATTTACTTTGGTGATCAGAAATTAATTTCTCGAGTTAATGTGGTTCGGATCCCACAATAAGCTGTAGGTCCCGTTGATAGATAACCAATTGGTTCCTAGCCATGCAAACAAAAATCTAATCCTTCGGTTCAGCCCTAGGAGAGCAGCTAATCAGCTCCTCAGTGGTGTGGCTAAACTAAGATAGACTTCACTTATCAGCATGTCAGGTAATTGCGAATGTCGTCCCAGTGAATGCTTGTCGAATCTTGCTTGCCAAGAGCTTGTAAAGTCAGACATCTAAGACGGAGAAGATATCGTTACTGTTGACTTCATTCTGCCTGCACTGAAGTGATCCAACTTCTTCTAAATGGTTGAAGGTGATTGCGCATAATAAGAAGACACCTTGAAGGAATGCCACCACTTCCCAGTTTAGAAGAGTAAAATTTTCACGATTTTTCTGTTATGCGAGAATCTCGGATTTTAGCGACTCCTTGAGATTTTTTTTTTTATCAAGCTGTATGAAGTCTCCATAGAGATGATGCTGACATCATGAGGTTTTAATTACTTGCGCTTTATACCATACAGTGAGATTCTTTAGAAATGCAAAAGCCTAATTAGAAAGACGAATGTGATAGATATTGCTTCCTGACAGTGTTTTTTAAATATAATTTTATACGGCATACATACCACTAATATTTTCATGGTATTCACACACATACGTGTATATTATAATATATATAATATACGTATGTATATATATATATAAGAATATATATATATTTATATGATATATATATATATATATATATATATATATATATGATATATATATATATATGTATATATATATATGCATATATAATATATATATATATATCTATATATATATATATATATAATATATATATATATATAATCATATATATATATCATATATATATATATATATATATATATATATATATATATATATATATATATAAACGTGTGCGTGTGTGCATATAAATGATAAGGACCTGAATACTACTCTTCCGTTAATGAGAATGTCTCCTGGACCTTCCTCCATCATCTAACCGAATTCTTTTGTATGGGGACGATACAAAAGAATTCTAAAGTCCATTAGGAAAAATAAATAAAAGAATACTCCATTATCAAAGTTAGCTTGGTGCAATAGTATCATATTTCCTTTCTTAAATCATTAATTGTTTGGCGATGACATGATACAAATTTATGATTTCCTATGCATATAAAGTGATAACATCAAGGATGGATAAATAATGCTTTCACGAAAAAGAAGTATATGTATAAACCCAACCCCACGAGTTCCACTTGGAGATGATTCTGCCAATAATCATCGGTCACCGTGTTGCCCTCAACATGAGACAGCATCGGCAGTGGCGCACAACAATTCTCAACAAGCACTGAACTGAGGGAAGTCTCCCTCGGGGCACCGTAGAGCTCCACAACAGCGAAGCCGTCAGAAAAAAGGTGCCACAGAGGTGAAGGCCTGATCCAAAGCTTGTGCTGTCGGTGATGAAGCAATACTCTCGACTGCCATCACGCAGAACAAGAGTCAAAAGGCCAGACACAGGCGCAGAATCGCTTAATATTGTCCTGCCGCAAAACATCCACTGGAGGCAGGAGGCAGCAGCGAACCTGGGCAAAGCTGCAATATATCATACACCTGCCGCAAAGCAGACAGAAGGAGCAGGCAACAGCGAAGATGAATAAAGTGGAGTAACTTAGTACTCCAACCGAAAACCACACTAAAGGGCAGGCAACGGCAAAGCTGAAAAATGCAGCAGACCTCTTGCTTAAAACACCGGGCTGGGCGGCATTTTCCCGAAATATCGAGTACTGGGACCTTTCCCTGAAAAAAAAACAAAAAAAAACGGGTCGACATATCATAATAACTAGTAGAATTTTCTTGAGAATAATCTTATTGTGTTCCCTACACCCAAATTATGACCGTGGTTTTAATTTAACCTAACCTAACCAGCCCAATCTAACTTAACTAACCTAGGGGCATGGCATACAACCGGGGCTGGTGCAATCTAGCATACATCTCAGGAATTATCGGGCGGGACTGTTGGCGAGAGGTGACGATCCAGTAAAGACCAGACCTCCGCCGAATCACCCAATGACTCAACAATATGAATGGAACACAGAAAATGGTCCCACATGGGTGCGTTGCTAGTAACAAGGAAACCCCCGACGTTGAGGGAAAAACAGCCTAAACCCTCGTTTGGCGGCGAGAGGCAACCAAAGCTCAAGTTAACAGTTCCGTTACCGGACTACAAACGAATCACGTTAAATTTTCATGATGATATATCAACTGGTATGTGATGATTGCCTTCGAACGCTTAGAAGGAACTTTCACAACTGAAGTTACACACGTTGCTGCAGTTGTAATGTATTCAGTATTGCAACAGGGATAAAGAAACGCAATTTTCTTGATTACCTCTGGAAAACAGGTTGAGTTCAAACACTCAGTTTTGGAAGAAATAGAAGGGGGAAAAGAAGGCCAGGTGGTCCTTATATTATTTTGCCTATGCTTTTTGATCTCTCATAACTCTGTTGATGATATAGTACATTCCAGAATAACTCATTTCCTTCTCTTCCTATTGGACTCAAGATTAAACTCGGATGTCTTCAAGCACCTTTGATTAAACTGCTACAGTTCCAACTGATACACGACTTATCCCAGCCCCGAAGCTCCAGCCAGCAGGATTCTCTCCAAACCAGGTATACAGATACTGGAAGATCCAGGTGTAATCTCAGTGAAAACACAAGCAAAGGGAAGGAGGGTCACGATAGGAGATGACCTCAATGTTCCCCCCTCTGTCGACGTATGCGGGGCCAAAGGTACATAATGACATCATTCTTCTGGATAGAGGTGTCTCGTGTGATGGCGTCCTTACCCTCTTATTTGGATGACATTAATTAATGGTCAACTGCCTCAAAGTCTAGTCCTGTCAGGTCGCATAAAACTCTCACCAATATCTTAGCGAGAGAATGAACTAACAAACTAAGTCAGCAGCGCCCATAATTAAGACCTGAAAAAATACTTTTGTTAAAATTCTCTTGTTAAGAAGACGCTTTTCAATATCCCTGTATCTGAGAGAAAATAAACAATACTCACGTAATGATTGTACGTCCCGTCCCTTCTCAAACATGCTGGTAAACTTGTGGTAGATGTTATCAAAACGCTTATTTAATGTGACCCCTTCTGTGAATTATCACTTGATAAGTGATTATTGATTCCGTGTTTTCGTTGTATGAAAAACATTTCACGTTTTGCAAAATTGGATAAGAAATGTTAACCGATAAGTGTGTGACAATAACCGCTACTGTCATAGAAAAGACCTGGATTTCGAATGACAAATATTTTCGTATGAGAGAGGTCAGTGAAGTGTATAAAATCTCCGGAAAAAAATACTTGAATTTCCGTGTTGTTCTTAACGATTAATTTTGATTGAGTAACATTTTCGCTCAAATTCATGTTCTAGTCAGAAATTTTGCGTTATCTTTCCCCCTAAATCTTTTTAATGCTGATTAAGCAGTCTTTGTCATATCCTACAGAGTAACACAAATTGAGATATTCTTATTATTCATTACAGTTTTTAGTATATCAGTTTTACTTCAGTTTCATATCTCTTGTAATAGTTTTGTTTTTTGTGTTTTCGTTCATTTACTTACGCCTGATCCATTGCACAAATGTAGTATTTGTCCATTTCTCGTGATTTTCAATTCGTGTCATAAGGTACATTTTGTCACTTTTTCATCTTTGTCATGGTGTTCGTCGCCTTTCCATATTTATGCATAAAATTAAGCTTCTGACTCTTGCAGGAATCAAAGGAACTGAGAAATGTTTAAGTTCAATTTGTCAATATGGAATAATTAATGGGAAATGTTGCATTTTCGAATCTAGCATCAAGTATATGAATAGAAAATCGCTGTAGAGAAAAAA
The DNA here is from genome assembly GCF_015104395.2 of Macrobrachium nipponense. Taxonomy (NCBI): domain Eukaryota; kingdom Metazoa; phylum Arthropoda; class Malacostraca; order Decapoda; family Palaemonidae; genus Macrobrachium; species Macrobrachium nipponense. Next base: position 14,480,838 of record NC_061109.1, on the reverse strand, counting down.
GAGAGAATGTGATATCATAAAATGCCTTTTCCAATCCATCCTTCATTTCGCCGACGGAATAATTCCTAAACTCTGCAAGCAAATTCGGAGTAAATTGAAGGGGGTGGGGTGGGGTGGGGAGCGTCTTAGGAGTGCAGTCTGAGGGCGACATCTTGAACTTCGGAATGATTGCAGAGTGCAGATACTATACATATATCTCATTACATTCCATTTCCATTACTTTATTCCAGACGCTCTAGAGCTTAGTAGCTCAGAAACCTCGAAAATTTTGGTATCTAATTTGCACTTTACACTCACTGTAGATACATATATATATATATATATATATATATATATATATATATATTATATATATATATATATATATATATATATGTATACACCACCAACGTCTTACAGCCACATCTGCATATACCATATTAATACACGCAATTGTTAAGGGACAGTAGTATTTACAGGCTATGCCATATGCAGGTGTAGCAATACGACGCTGGTGTTATGTAGAAGTCTGTTGAATAGAGATCAGTCCCTTGTATTTTGTTCATCGCTGACTCCCCACTTGTGTCGAGTAGCGTCTGGTGGGCGTATTTCGCTGGAACACCTGCTTGAGAATAAGCCAGAAGTTTAACCCCGTCACTGAAAAAAAAGAAGTTAAGTATATCTTAGTTTTAACAGACCAGTATGCTGATTAACAGCTCTCCTAGGGCTGGCCCGAATGATTAGATATTTATATGTGGCTAAGAACCAATTGGTCACCTAGCAACGGGACCTACAGCTTATATCGAGAAATGAATTTCTATCACCAGAAATACATTCCTCTGATTCCACGGTGGCCCCGCCGAGAATCGAACCCGTCACTGAAATCTGATTGCCAGCGCCCTTCAGAAAGGTTCATGTTGTTAGTCTGACTGGGCGATGGGGAGGAATTTAGAATCGTTTTCTGATGTACGACACCTCACTTTTGAAAACCTGCTTTGCCGCACTTCGGTTTATGGTATGGCCTTTATCCCTCATATGCACGAAAATCCCAGAGCTCTCTGAAGCATATTGCCCTGATCTTTTGTGCTCTGTAAAGGCCCGTCAACACGGTCGAGCTTTACCTGACGAACTCTGTTCGATGTGACGTCAGAAGCGGAGAAACAGTGGATAAGATTCTGACTTTTCCCGCTGCTGACGTCACATCGAACAAAGTTCGTCGAGCAAGCGTGGAGGGGGCTTTAATTAAACTTTGTGAGCCGGACCGACCTGTTCCCTAAACGTAAATTTCATTTCAGTTGCTGCGTCTGGTTGCTTTTTTCATTCCAATATAAATTTTTGAGCGAACTCTCGATGGATTTGGCATATTGGAAAATAAGTGGATTTTTTTACTGGAGTTGTCCAGGGGCTTTTTTGATGTTCTTAACCTTAAGAGGATTATTCTCGGGACCTGGCTTTAAGTAACCAATAACTCACTTTTATCAGGTCAGCGACGTGTTGAGAATAATTTCCATATTAAAGGAATGAAATCAAATCAATGCACATACACTGACCAAGACATGAACTTTAGCCTTCTTTAGTTAAAACCTAGACAAAAGTGAGGTAATCTACTCAGTCGTCTCTTGGTGGCTGACACGATCAAGTCTTTGTCCCTTTGCTCATAAAAAAGGGCATTAAAATCGACTTATCGTCGGGAAGTTTTATTTTATCTTATATAATTAATTTATGTAGAGAATATTCTAAAATGACAGAGAATTTGATATCAATGAGTTATGCCTTACCACTGAAATACTTAGTATTACTGCATATATCTAGACAGAAATGTATATACATAATAAACATACAAGCATTAAGCTGCAAATGTCACTTCGTATCCAATTTGCTCTGCCTCGGAAATGATACCGAAGTGGAGTTATAATTCCCTTTTGGTATTATATCCGAGGTAGAGCCAGTTGGATATCAAACGACACTTGTAAATTTATGTTTAAGTACTATATCAAAAGCGTTACGTTGATGTGATAAAAAAATCACACATGATATGTATTGCTTTCCTCGATACGTTCCTCAACGTTATTCATGGTTTAAAATCAATCGTAGAAACTGGACCGACCAGAGTTTCTTACGCGATGGGTGGAATTCCTCCCAAAACCGCAAGAAAAGAAATAAGTCTCTCTTAGGTACACAACGGAGTCTCCCGCGCTTTGGATGTTGGGACGGACGGCGGTGAGATCGATGGGAGCCTCAGCTCAACCAGGGAAGGGCAGGCATTATCAAATAGGCTGCATTAACTTTAATAAGAACGAATAACGCTCTTTCAGAGAAAGTCCCTTTCTTTTCTTCTTTTGGCCTATTTGCTTTCCCATTGTCTACAGATTCTTTGTTGCTAGAACAGCATAAATTGTTTGTTATACACTGCCTCCGTTAAGTAGTCTATTGTGTTTTATTTTTTATAGACCACGAATATTGCTTACATGTAATGTAACTGTATTTACCTCAGTATTTGTACTAAAGACAAAGCCGTTATAATTAGCCTTTTATGTAGATGCCAAAATAGCAGCTGAACAATTCTAGTACTTAGAGTAAGCATAATGGACCTGGTGGCAATGCAACGTTGTAATCCATAAAGAACCCGGACAGAATTTAGACTGGAAATGATTGAGAAATTCTGGGTTCACTTCTCTCGTAGAATCTATATACTTTAGGCAGATAGTTTTCCTTTTTTTATTAGTTATACCAGTTCTCTTTAATTATGTTCTCTTTTTTCGAATATTCTGTCTCAAGAAAGTAAAGTACAATAAAACAACGAAGAGCGATAACAAGTAACCATTTTATTCTACAAAGGGGAAAAATTGCACAGATTATTCAGAAACAGAATCCAGTTGTATTCTCTGAAGCTAAGCTAATGGAAATGACACTCGAGATATATTCAAAGGGCAAAGCATCAACGGCAGCCAATGGAAAAGCTTGAGAAGCTTCAGAATATTCAACAAAAACACCCGACCATGACGGCGTTTCTACTCGCAAATAACAGCAAAATGTAAACCTTAAGGAAAATGAAAGGCACTGGGGTTAAAAGTAACCATCAGCAGCACTAAAACGGGTAGCAGTACAAACACAAATGCCTACCCTCGTTACTAGATAAAACCAAAAAGGCTGAAAAGATTTTTCTGCTTTAAGATTCACTGTAATTCGCAACGGGCCAAAGAAAAGTTTCTGTTGTGGGAGATGCCTAGAGTTTGAGGTTAAATTCAAACAGAGTTTATTTGGTGTTGAATATTTAACCGTCCCATCTTATTAGTAAAAACAACGGAATTTAACCGTGTAAGTAGTGGTTGGACTATTCTACAAGAATTAATCCATACAGAGAGAGACATGCTACCGTTTTCCTATAATTAGAATAGGGATATACCTTTATAGAAATCATCCAACTGTGAATCATTAAACGTCCTTAAGTTTCTTCCCTATAAAGTAGAGGGAACTTTGCATTTCAGTGCTTGTTGTTCTAGCATTAAATTAAACACGTTTTGTCATGTTAGTATTGATTTTATTTCTGATGTCAAGAGCAAAGTTCGCCGTTGTGTAAAAATACTCATGGTAGCATCTGCACACATTATCTCATAAATCTCATAAATGTGAACAAAGTTCAGCAATAAGAGTTACATGGACAAGATGCGAGTCCATTTGGGTTTGATGTCCTCATATTGAAATAGTTCCGATTCAAAGACTTGGTCGCTGGGCAAAGCGTCAATGGGCAATATTTGCAATTGAGAGTAACTGCTGAATATGATAAAATGTCAAGTTTATATATTATGCTTCTTTTAGCTTTTAAAGAAGGGTTTTGTTTTCTTAACAACATTTCATTGAACCTACCTATACAGTATCTCCATGATTTTCATTAACCTCTCGACCTTTGATAGTGATCGGTATCATTAATCCTGGAATAAACATCGACAAGGCAGTCTCATTTAACTATGTGAATTGTTTTCTTTAATTCAGAGCCCTATATTGTAAGCCTCATTTCATATCCACGGCCCTTCTGCTAAAAATCTCTATATACGACTTTTCCTCCGCATATTTAATTCATAACCAGTGGCCAAAGAATGCTGCATGAATACGGGGTTTTCGTATATATATATGTTTGGTATTACCATCCTAGTTTTTTAAAACAGAAATCTTGGTTGAGTTAGATGCTATGCTATCTAAGCTATGAAATAAATTAAGAACTCTCTGTCTTGGCTCGAATATGAAAAGATGAGTCTTCAGGATCAACCACACCCGACTAGGTGTGCAACATACTTACACACAAACACATCTTCAACCTCGAACATGAGGCAAAAAGAAAAACATGACAAAAGCACAATTTTTCAGACAGATAAATCTCCACGAGGATATTAGTGCAAGACAGAAAATATCAACATCCTTATTATAAGTATTATGGCGTTAAGAGGCAAACTGACAACAGTCTCGCACCGTCACCTTCTGATGCAGAAGACGTTGCCATTAATTAATTAGCTAGGCATATTTGTTGTAAAGATTGCACTTGAGTACCATCTCGCTGCTCTCTCTCGCTTCATCACTTGTTAACACTGAAATAGATTAAACAATATCACAAAGCCATTTCATTGTTATTATTGTTAATATGATTATTATAACTTCAGTTATATATTAATAATTACTTCATTACTACACTCACATCCTTTGGTTATGTGAATGATGGCATCTTGTACCGGGAAAGCTTCAGCAAGTTACTCTCGTCGATGCTTCCCATCTTGCCATTACATTGGATGATGATGTGTGAACATAGCACTTGGACCTTCTTTGCCTCCTCGTCACATCAGTACAACTGCTGCATCTGCTGAGGGTCAATGCATAGCTCTGTTATCGTTCCACTTGTGAGGCAGTTCCACCACTACTATTCTGTAGCTCAGATTGCCTGTTGCTTGATTTTGCTGTTCATTTATTGTGCCAATATACCAACAATTGCACTTGTCCATGAGATGCTCTACGAAAGATATGCTAGTGACGACATTGTCTGCACATACTGCCGACCTTTCTCCTCTGATGCATGATGGCGTCATGGATGATGCTATCAACAGCAACCCTACAGAACAACTTATTATTGACATACTGGCAATAATTGCCCTTGTGTGCTACTATGACTTCATAAAATACTCTGTTGAGGTGTTTCAGCAATCATGAAAAAATTCTTGGTGACAGCATTAATGACAGGGTATACAGAAAAAGTATTGTACGTCAGTGATTTAACTTGTCATCAGTGAAGTTGATAAGGCGAAACTGCCTTATATATATATAACAGAGAAAAAGAGTGATAGAGAAAATGTTCACACATCATATAAACATGGCTAACAGCAGCGATGTTCAATCTTCTTTTTTTTTTTAATGACCTGTTTCCACTATGAGGTGGAAACAGGTCGCTTTCTGCTTTAATGGTTTCTTTGCCAAGAGCAGCTCTTGGAGTTTCCTGGAAATCACAGTCATCACCAATGACAATATCAGTATCGCTGAAGCAGATAATACTGACTCAATTCACTGTGTTCGCTCTAAGCAATGAATGCACCTGAAATAAGAAAGTACATATAAAAGCACAATACAACTGCAGTATTCCGTTATATCTTCTAACTGTGACACCTAACCTGTGGATTGTTATGAGGCATTATCTTGATGTCTAAGGCATTATCTGCAATCAAATGTGTTGTATGAAAATAAGGTAAGCAAGGACTTCATTTGTATTCAGAGTACACTTCTCTTAGAGGGGTTGCCTACCAAGGTAAAATGGTCCTTTCTACCCACTGGTTTGATTCCAGAGTCTAAAGAGATGCCTGCCAAGGCTAAAGAGTATCTTCTACCATAACTTATATAGGCAGGGATGTCACACCCTGAAGTGAATATACATATATATAGTTTTATATATATATATATATATATATATATATATATATATATATATATATATATATATATATGGAAGAATGTAAAAGATTTAGAATGTATTGTAAAACTAATGAAAGTTGAACATACAAAACTGCATAGAATTAAAAGAAACCTGCATATAAGAAAAACTTTGTCGTAAATGCATATATATATATATATATATATATATATATATATATATATATATATATATATATATATATATATATATGTATGTGTGTGTGTGCGTGTGTGCGTGTGTGCGTGTGTGTGCAAATTAATCGATGATTTGTTATCCTCAAACTTATAGAAAGAAACTTCTTAAATCTAAGTCACAAACATTAATCAGTCTATTTAGTACATTATAAGGAAGTGATTGGCTCAAAGGCACCTGAAAGTTATGAGGCAAAAAAGAAAGAAAAAAAAAATGAAATAAAAACAATCCATCAATGATATCATCAAAATACCAGAAAATACGCTACCATGTTAAAATAGCCACATGAACAGTTGAACAGTTCACTAAAGTTGAAAAAAAAAAAATATGGACAAAACGAGAAAACGATGTAAACGAAATATTGACATCTCGAGCCATACCGCCAACATCTAAATTTTATTTCAAAGTATAATTCCTTAGCAGAAGATTTGTGACACGTCCCCCAAAGTGTTTTGTTGCGAAGGAATAATGAATTTCAGTTAGTCTAAGCACGAGCAACATCGTTTAGTTTTATTTTTATATAAATATTTACAAATGTATGCAGTATGGTTTGCGTCGGTCCTCGAAAATGCTATTACTGTATACTCGTACAGTCACGGTATCATGGCAAAAATATAGATATTGCTTTTTGCAAACTCAAAAACATCCACAGATGAGAATCTCTTCATGCAGAAGAGGATTCAGCTGAAATTTGAAAATGATGTGAAATAACATCAAGCGAGAGCGAGCCGTCATGAAATAGATGATGGAACTAGAAAATCTGACTGGCGGCCTATCCATGGACAATGCAGATGATGATGAGAAAGCTGAGACATCTCCCAACCAACAAAGGCCGCTGGTCATATCCGGCCGGCCACAACATTGCACCCGGCCTCCAGCAGCTTGAAGTATTTGCGAGGGATAAAACTTGTTCCCTTCTTTTTCCTAACATCATGACAGACAGACAGACAGGCAGGCAGACAGATGAAGAGCAATTCCAGCACAAGGCGCTCCATCAAACTTCCCGACTTGTTGGGTAAAACTCCAGCCCCAGTTACCAAGTTGCATTGAAATGTACAGATTGCTGTGGTTTCCTGAAATTCCTTTTTGATTTGTTCTTTGACCAAATTCGGCAAAATCAAAATTCAGGTAAATTTTGATCCTCCCATCTCCATCACCCTCACTCCTACAACAGCAGCAGTAAGCGATTTATGAATTTACAACGTATACGTGAATATTTGTTGTAACTATTGAAGCATCAGTATATTGCTGTGATCAGTGCAAGTGGCGAAGGAAAAAAAAAAAGCCGAAAAGTCAAGTGCTTTTACGCTCGGTCACTTAACGCCGACTCTGCTCCGGTCAAGACTTAGAGCTGCATTTTGCCCCATTCGCTCTCTCGTGTTAACGGGAAAGTGCAAGGTGCTTACAGTGATGTGTAGGAATGTATAGGTATGAAAAGCACATACATCAATCTTTGTGAATTTCACTGAAAATTCGTAAAATCTGATAAGTGTGAAAAGGTAAAATGATTAAATCATTTTCCAAAATTCGACGTTTTGGCTATATTATGTGATGTAAAATAATATTAGCAATATTTATGCACCGTCGCCCATGAACGTACTTATTTTCTTTGTGATTCTCCGTATACGTTCACATATATTACAGATTTGCATGTTGGTTAGACAAAATATTCGACATTTCATGATATGTGACCATTGAAATCATATATGCAATATTACGTACCAAGTGATCATGGGCAATGTGAAATCATGCAACTAGGAAACATTTACGTACAATAGCGTGCGCAGGAATATGCTTATCCTCGGCGTGATTCCGTTAAGATTCATATGTCAGCATATGTTATCACGTAAATAAATTATGTTAATTAGCCCAAACTTTGCCGTTTTTGCATTATCTGCCATGTGCAGTCATAAAGCTAGGCACAATTTACGAACAATGCTGGAGGAATGTGTTTATTTTCTGTGCTCATTATATGTTATCAAGCGCTATCCCTTGCGCGTTGTTTGATCATATTTGACTTTTTTTCGTCGACATGTGATCATTTATGAGTAAAGTCTTTCCAGTTTTCATCGCCGAAAGGCTATACTCATAAATCATCACATGACGACGAAAATACGTCAAATATGACAAAATGACACGCATGGGGTTTGTACTTCATAACATATAATATGAACAAGCAAAAGTTGATCGTTGGATTATCAGGAAAGTACCTTCGTCTCTACCATTTTCACGTTGTTATGGCAAACTTGTTGGATTTCTTATTTGCCTTACAAGGTGTGACAGCCTCACCTTGTCGACATACGGTCACGGCTATTTATACTTTCAACATATATATTTTGTAAATAATGTAAATACTGGCGTTGTTAATGGCATTATTTATTGTTCGGTGGATTTTTACAATGTTACTGTTAAGTCTATATTAATTTTGCTACTGATTTTATGTAGTTAATTTTAATTCTTTCAGGAGACATCTAGTTGAACCCTGTGCCTGTTAGTCATTACATTAAGAACAATTGCAAAGTACTTAACTCAAATATTCGGGGCTTAAGGTAATTTTCCTGATCTCTACTGTTGTGCCTCTAACTAATATTTGATGTTTTCATGTGAGACTCTTGCAAGTAGTAACAAGTCAAAGGTTGAGTTTTTAATTCCAGGGTTTGATTGCCCTGGCTTTATTATCATCGTAGAATATCACATGAACAAAGATGCTGTATACACTAAGTCAAGACGACCTATTTGTTGTCAGAAAAAGTTGGAGTGTAGTTGCCATCAAGTTCTTTGTGACAAAGTAATCAGTAAGCTATATAATGTTGACATATTTACAGTTTAGCACAACCTAAATACCGACGACTTTGTATATGACTTTCTTGGAAAGGATTAGTATGACTCAGTCACAGGATTCAAAAGCTTTGCTCGCTATTTGTGGAGACTAATGCAAAACACATCGAGTGGCTAAATTCAGATCCCACAGATCAACATGTCTGGTCTGCTCTTGAGTTCTGTGTATCCTCCGATTTTGTCCAGCTAATTGAGGAACCCACGTATATTTCTGGCAATGGATCAGACTTCTTATTCACTAATGTTCCATCTATTGTCAAGTCCAAGGTTTGTCAATATATAGGCACTTCTGATCATTGCACCATTGACTTAGACATAACTGTCAATGAGTATATTTTTAATGCCACCATTGGCAAAATGGTCTAGCTGAAATCTAAAGTCAACTAGGGTCGTATTATTGAAGCTGGTCAAGTAATTGATATTTCAGATGTTAAATTAGATCTTGATCCCAAGGGAAGTTAAATGAAATACTGATGGCTTTTTAAAATAAGATTTGTCTCAAGAAAGGTCATCAAATTCAGAGCAAATGATTGGTCAGCCATGGTTTGATAGATATTAGTAGACGAGCTTACCATGACAAACAAACCAAATACAATATATGGAGAGAGACGAAATCATTCAAATGAAAATGACACCATTTTTGTTGAGTCTCGCCGTGCTACAAATAGAACTTATCATACAGCTGGGAGAAATTACAATAATGCCTTGAAGAGGAAACTTGAAAGAATTACTCAGCCTCATCTGTGGTGGACCAAATTGGCATTATCTATCTTTGATTGAGGCTCATCTTCCATTCCACCACTGCTAACTGATGAAGGTAGATTGGTTAATGGCCCTAGTGAATACGATGAACTGTTTCATCGAGCTTTTGAAGCTAAGCAATTAGCTAAGTCTCCCTGATACTTTGCAAATCCTGAACCTCTTTTTACAAAATTTGCATTTCACTCTAGGGACGTTAAGAAAATTCTTGACAATCTTGATAGCTGGGTTAGAGAAGCTCCTGATGGTCTCCCAAGATTAGTAGATTCTATAGATTTTTACGTCGATGTAGTATCTTTGTGGATAAACACAAACTTAGTAATAGAGCGCCTGATCCAAAGAGTGGCATACCTCAGGCTGCAGTAATTAGAGGTTAATATCTATTCTCCCTGTACTCTCTAAATTGCTATAGATAAAACATACTTTTTAGCCACTATAGTATGTGGAATCTAAATCATTCTTAGCTTAAGTCAATATGCATATAGGGAGCAGTTAAGAACCTTTGATGCTGTTTGAGACTTGATATGTCATTAGCAAGAGAACTTTGATAAAGGGTTTGAGCGCAAAGTAATTAAAACAGATTTTAGTGCTGCTCTCAGTTTACTAAATCACAAGGCTTTTTTTTTTATATAAACTTCAGAATCTTGGAGTGGATGTATATGTTTTACACTTGCTTCAAGATTTCCTTACAGGTAGGCAGCAGTGGGTTGCTGTTGAAGGGATTTTTAGTGAACCAGGCCCTATTGTACCTGGGGTTCCACAGGGCAATGTTCTTGGTCCACTGTTATTTTTAGTGTATATAAGTGATATGGTTGTTGGCCTGGAAAACAGGATTGATCAGTATGCCGATGATGCAATACCTGTGGGTATAGTAGTCTCCATTTATGAGAAATGTAACTGCCCTCAGCTTCAATTGGGGCATAGACCGAATCAGTGCATGGTGTGGTCGGTGGGGTATGAGGCTGGATTCCAGTAAACGGAAACTACTGATTAGTAGATTTTGTCCAGATTTTCCACCTCATCCTCCCTTTTAGGTGGATGAGACTTTGCTGAATGAGTCTTAAACTTTATCTATTTTAGGTGTAACTTTGGACTGGCATCTTACTTTTGAGAAACGTCTCATGAAAAGTTTGGCAAAGTTGGGTATTTTTAAGGCCTCATTTATTTATAACAGTGATAATATCAGTGCAATCTGTTTTAGGTCATTTGTGCATCCTTTACTAGAACACTGTTCTCCGGTGTGGATGGCTGCATCTGCAGGAGATTTACGTCTTTTAGATAGAGAGGACCGTGGTGGTAGCCAAGGTCTAAAGAATTCTTTAGACCTTGGTGATAGGTTTCTGTTTCTTAATATCAACAGCTAAGACTTGGACCATCCACAGATGGTCTCGTGTTTGTTAGTTTCTCAGAAGATGTCTTTTACATTCATAACTGAGCAGTGATTCCATTTTCCTGCCGAGAGGAACGAAATTTGCTGAACCGTAGCACCAACATGCAGCAAATGTGCCTCGCAGTCGAGCGTCCCAGTTCCAGAGGTCCTTTATTCCTCACACCATTGGACTGTGGAACTTCCAGCCTCCCAGAGTAGGAAGCCGGGCAACTGGAACTTCAGAAGTTCAAGCGAGGATGCAGTGCATTACTCTCCTAATACAATTCAACTTGAATTGTAATATTTTACAGACATTTTGATTTATTGACTAATTTGTTGATTTATCTATTTTCACAATAGCTGATCTCCTTTTCCTGTATTTACCATTATCTTTTGTTATTTCTTTCGAATGAACACCATATTCTTTGGTTGCTTGAATTTCAAGACAATGGCTTCGATGTATTTTTTGCATATGAATAGGATTCATGTTCTGAATAACAACAACAACAACAACAACAACAACAACAACAACAACAATAGTAATAATTTATAATAATAATTATAATACACACATATACTGTATATATATATATATATACATATAAAATCTGTGCAAATGATAAGAGGGTTATTGCCATAAATGCTGACATGCGAGAGGCTTTCATAGAGAAAATTATTTGATGACAGAAGCGAGGTGCACAGACAGATAAAGTTAAACTTTGCTCGCCGTAAAAAGGTCTCCCCTTTAGATGGTGGATGTTCTCGATGGACGGAAGTGCTTACTTAGTTCGACTATATTCGATAACCATAAAGAGCTAAAATCTCACATTTCATTGCGGGATACAACTTCATTATATCATGAGATCCAGACCTCATATATAAAAGTGATGAAATACACGGACACAAACAGATATACATGTATATATATTTATATATATACACACACACTCACATATATAGAATATATATATATATATATAATTATATATATATATATCATATATATGTATATTATATATATTATCTATAAATATTTTATATATATATATATATTATTATTATAATATTTTATATATATATATACATATATATATATATATATATATATATATATATATATATATATATTTATATATATATTGCTTCCCGGACAAACTATCTTGTAGAGTACTTAAGAAAATGCTAGATGCATTTTTTTTCATGACGACCCTTGCAGAAATAGAGTTCCTGACTGATATTGAAAAAAAACCTTAAAATCATTTCCAAAAATCCATTAACAATGGCATCTCTGTTCAAGACGAAAGACCGCCTTAGTCCTCTTCTAAAATCTAATGTTGTATATAAATAGACGTGTCCGAGATGTGATCACGGGACTTATGGGGGTTGTACGAAGAGGTTACTTAATTAGAAAAGGCAGCAGATTAACAAACCCCGAACAATCAAATATTAGGAACCACTCTAAGTTATAGGTCAAGTACATAATGGAGTCTGTTATGATAAAAAAGAGAGTTCCATCTTTATGTACGTAATCCTCCTCTGTTCAATTGTTTATCGCCTAAGGTGCGTTGTTTGCTTTGATGAAATTCTTCAGTCGCTGCGCGTCCTTTGCGAGGATAAGGTACAGAATGTCTTTACTGTTTTAGTGTTTACGTAATTTTACTGTCTTTAGAATCTTACAGATATTTTGTACATAATTTTGATATTTAGTATATTGTACTGTTTTAAGATATTCATAAATTATTTTCAAGTTTACTACATGCTGATTTCCATTGAATTTTATTAGATATTGCATAATTTTTATGGGTTATGCTTTGCTTGGTTTTAATGAATATATACTTTTGTATCTTTATTATAGCTTTGAGGATGCGACTATGAGTCGTGAAACGTTGGCAAATTAAATGGACCTGATTACATTGCGTTTCCCTATGGCTCCCTGGTGAGATGAATACCTGGAGCTGCAGCTCCGTCTTCTAAGGGTATATACTATGTATATATATATATATATATATATATATATATATATATATATATATATATATATATATATATATATATATATATATATATATATATATATATATATATATATATATATATCTGTGTGTGTGTATGCGTATGTATGTTAACGGGGTTACATTCCCCTTATACATTGCAACAGTAACGTAGCCGATCTGTCACCTGAAATCTCTGACCTACAAACAAGACAATAGCAGAATTGAACTCTGAACCACAGAAATAGACTTTATTCAAAGGATAAGTAAGAGTCTAGCTATCATAGAAAAACTAAATTAATCAAACTCTAAGTGAATAAAAATTTTTCAATTGAGCCCGTTACAAAGAAAACAGACTGTTTAAACAGGACCTGGCTAACTGAAATAAACCCACAAATAAAACAGACTCAAACACCTCTCTTCGGACCCGGACATGTTCGTTCCACAAATTGAAAAGTCACACCGTATAAAATAGTCTCTTCACTTCGTAACACACAAGGGCTTATCAGAACTGGAAATTATTCGGCTCACAAAGGCCGACAGAGTTCCTGTCAAGGAAGATATAACCGTCATTAACACACATCAGGTGAAACAATAAATTCCAGAAATAAATCAAAACAAATAAAATATGAAATAAAGGGGTCCACTACATCCTCTTGTGGTCTTGCACGCCACATCCTATTTTCGCTTGCAAGGCTCGACAGATAGTGCACAAAAAATCTATGGAAAACCCTCAGGAAGGGTGAAACATGACGCACAAATGAACAAACATTCTCATACGCCACACCCCCTTTGAATGACGTCACTGACACGTAACAAGTTCATTACACAGGAAGAGTTTGTGACGTCACTCATCACTTATTTCATAACTCTCAATCTTCAAATAACAGGGTTTTCTACATTCTAAAATTTCTTTGGTAAGGGAATTAATATCTCAAGATAAAATCTATCTTTCGCTGGTTCCGCCCATCGGAACAAACTCACGCACAAAGTTTCAGTCAATGATCACGGTGACCTTAAACAGTAAATTCCCCTTAACAAAGAACATTCCCTTCTGTCTCAATGAGAGCCAATGCTAACGTCTATTATTTCAAATAATGTAATGTCAACAGATCAGATGTTCGACACACTCGCTTTTCTGATAATTTTCATAGGACGGCATACAGTATATGCCTGTGCTGAATATCTGCCTTCATATGAAATATATATATATATATATATATATATATATATATAAATATATATATATATATATATATATATATATATATATATATATATATATATATATTTGATATATATATATATATATATATATATATATATATATTTATATATAACGTTATATATATATATATACTATATATATATATATATATATATCATATAGATATAATATATATATATATATATATATATATATATATATATGCTAGTTGTTTATGACATGCTGAACCAGCTGGGGTCTGATGAACGTCAAGCAACACAAATCTAGTCAGTACTTAATTGGTGATGCCAGGAAATGACATTCGTCATCTGCATGCAGATGTTAGTAAAGTTCATGTTAGGCAGAGGATGGGGTATCAACCTCAACTCCATTTTTTCAGGATTTATGACAGGATCGTTATGGCTCTCTCGCTGGTAAGGCGAGGCTGGTAATGAATTGACCATACTTATCTATCTGCTCAGTTACCTATCAATCTGTATGTATATATATATATATACCGTATATATATATATATATATATATATATATATATATATTACATATATATATATATATATATATATATATATATATATATATATATATATATATATATATATCTAAGGGTATTGCCTCACAATTGTTACACTAACAAGGGACCCTGTTGATCTGCGATGATATCAGCAGATGTCGGTTGGTATACACTATCTCCTTCTTCCTAAGTCTCATTGACGGTGATGATAGTTCTAAATTTTGTTCAATATCTTCTTTCTGGTATGAAGGCGAAGACGTTAAAACTCATAGTGGAAATTAGAAGTTATATATTTAACAAACTACATAACTTGGATAGATTTGCAAGAAGATTTGGTAGGTCTTGAAGCTAGGAGGAGAGGTGGAAGTCTGATATACAATTCTGTTTACAAGAACATTGCTCAATTTTGTACACACAGATAAATATACAGATCTGGGTCTGTCACATAGGCACAGACTGTTGATGGGAACGACAACATGTTTTCCCAGAGGGGCAGGGGTTGGCGTTAACTTTTTCAACATTAAAACGCTGATCCCAGGTGTCAACAAACCAAGACGTTATACAAAGCGACGTCAGAGCAACGTCAAGGCAACGTCAACTCTTCGCTAATTATACATTAACAATTCTGCAAGTTCCTACAGGATCCGTTGAGTCATGTTTCTAAGTCAATAACATATTGCATCATTTATAGAATGTCAAAATACATTCTTTATTATAATGTGGCTTCAGAAAAAAAGAACACAATGTTGTTGCTGCCATATTCATAATGGAATTGTTGAAATGGATAATTCCTTTATACAGTAACAGCTATTTTCCAATATGTTTTATTAAGCCGTTTAATCATGCCACATTCAGAATAAACCTATATAATCTTTGAAATAACACTCCTTGACATTCTCATCCTGCACGTAAGACCTTTTCACTTCCTTCTCACCGAAGACAAGTCTTTCGGCTCTCTAATCATAAAAAAAATCAGTTGTGATACACCTTTTTTATTTTCCGTAAAAGAAAACTATTGTGCCGGATTTGTGTCTCCGTCCGTACATTATGCTGCCCGCATATTTTCTGTCCCCCCCAGATGTTAAAAACTATTGAGGCTAGAGAGCTGCAAATTGGTATGTTAGTCGTCCACCCTCCAGTCTTCATACATACCAGATTGCAGCCCTCTAGCATCAGTAGTTTTGATTTTATTTAAAGTTAAATTTAACCATAATGGTGCGTCTGCAACGATATAAGACAGGCCACCACCGGGTCATGGTTCAAGTTTCATGTGCCTCGCCACCTATCCATCCAGATTTTTATCTGAAAAATGGACTAATTTTCCATACATGGGCGTAGCACAAAAGCTTGTATCTACGTATAAGCGAGAAATAACCGTACCACTTGATAGAATATCGTTCAATACTTCATTTTTACTTTAATTTTAAAACTCCAGAATCTTATCTATAACAGTCAAGTCTGTATGTTAGACTATGCGGTCAATGATTATTCCCAGCAGCTCCAAATATGAGTGTGGAGAGGACAAGTCATTGTGACTCTAACCTTGACTCACCACCACAAGGACAAAACATGACTGCATCACAAAACGTGATCCACACGAGATGAGTTCATCTCTGCCTCCTCATAATTACCGATGCACGTTCTCGTAGTACCTGAGTAGAGTTCGTAAATGGCTCATATGGAATAATCATAGACACATCAATCAAAAGTGAGTCTGCCTGTTACCTTAACAAAACAAAATGTGTGATGTTCGCTGCTTTTAAATGACTAATTAATAGACTAATAACAGTCTCTTTTAAAGAAAAAGTCCAGAATGAGCATAAATGGTAACCATTTAGATTAAGCTGGCCATGTGCCCGCACGGGCTCTTTCAGAAGGGAAGCTCGTCATCAGCATTAATTGCCCTGATCTGTAACAGAAATGAAATAACTTGAGAATCAGCAAACTCCTGTTAGCCTTTGCAGAATGTTCTAACTTGAACATAAAATACTTCAAATATTTTTAGCACTAGATTTTATTTACATAAGCGCAGTCATTTTCAGTGCTTATGGAGGTCTGGAAATAGACTGCAAAAATGATGGAGAATAAAGGCAGCTCATAAATTTACGACGAGTTGTATTCAGGGTACACGCTTGATAAACTCTGGTTTAAAATGCAATTACTCAGAGGAGCATTAAATTTGTCACCGGGCGATCTTGTAAAATACAGCACAATGCCATACAGTCTGTCGAATGCTAAATAAAGTCAGTCTCCCAGGTTAATTTACTTCTGCGGTTCGCGCGGTGAAATAATAATTCATATAATGAAAATAAGAATTACGACCTCTATGTGCGAAAGCAATTGTTTAACATGCATATATATATATATATATATATATATATATATATATATATATATATATATATATATATACACACACACACACACACACACACATATATATATATACTATATATATATATATATTCATGTATGTTATATGTGGTTCGAACCCACGAGAGGACGAAAATTATTATCAACTAAAAAATTCCCTTCCCCGGTTAACATATATGAAAATATATTAATTCCGAGGTAGGGAGAATTGGATATTAAAGGACATTTGTAGCTCAATGCATGTGTATAAATCACGGCGATATATATTATATATATATATATTATATATATGAATATATATATATATATATATATAGAATATATATATATATATATATATAATATATATATTATATATATATAATATATAGTATATATATATGTATATATATAATATATATATTAAATTGTATATATATATATATATATATATATATATATATATATTATATTATCTATATATATATATATATTATATATATAGTATATATATAATATATATATATATATTATATATATTATTAATATATATAATATTATTATTATATGTATGAATATAATTCTATCTATCTATCTATCTATCTATCTATCTATCTATATATATATATATATAATATATATATAATTATATATATATATATATAAATCGAGCTACAATGTCCTTTAATATCTAATTCGCTCTACCTCTGGAATTAATATATTTTCATATATGCTTAACCGAAGGGGAATTTTTTTCTCGATGATAGACTTGCCTGGACGGGGCGCGAACCCACGGAGCCTTTCAAATCCAAGAACGTCAGTTAAGCTTTTAGCTACTATACCACCGCAAGAGGTGTAGTAGGTAAAAGCTTCACTGACGTTCCTGGATTTGAAAGGCTCCGTGAGTTCGCGCCCCGGTCCAGGCAAGTCTATCATCGAGAAAAAAATTCCCCTTCGGTTAAGCATATATGAAAATATATTAATTCCGAGGTAGAGCGAATTAGATATTAAAGGACATTGTAGCTCGATATATGTATAACTGAATCACGGAAATATGATATGACTTATATATATATATATATGCTTAAAAAATTACAGTAGATGCACGTGACTTCATAAATAAGCGAATACCACTGGAAAATGATAGTCAGGAATCCAAGCGCTTTCGTCATTATTCAGACATCGTCAAGGAGCTCCTTGACGATGTCTGAATAAAGACGTAAAGCGCTTGGATTCCTGACTATCATTTTCCCCGTGGTATTCGCTATATATATATATATATATTATATATGTATATATATAGATATATATATATATATATATATATATATATATATATATACATATATGCAGAGACGTCTAGTGTTTGTACCAGATCGGCATTGACATTGGTCATTTTCATTGTCCCATCTTATTGAGGTCATCTATTGTTCTGTTCACGGGGCACACCGATAATCCTGACAGGTACCTGAGAAGGTCATTGAAATCCATCCAGTAAGAAGTTTGAGGGGAAGAGGTTACAATGGAGAGATGATTAGATTTAAGAGTCAGGGTCACGAGGGGCAGAGATTCAGGTGTGGGACAGGTCAAGGAAACGACTTATGCCAGTGTTTGCAGGTGGTAGGTTAGGGTGAGTTGTCCCTCTACTGGTTCTCGGGAAAATTGACTGGGGACCGCTTTACCAAGATTTGAAGGGTGTGAAGTCTCAGAAGGGCTTCCCTTAATGTGCTACAGGAGCTACTAACTTCCCCCCGTGTGAGGATCATTGGATTTGGCCAGGTGCCTTAATTACTTTAGGAATGTTTGCACCCTGTCTGGGTTTGAACTCAAGGGGCTCTTCTTCTAAAGTTCTTCTGACAGGACATTAAAAGTGGCTTTATTGCCTGCCCATTGGACACCTGGGCGGCCATAAGGGATAAGGGAGTGGCGTGGGAGAAATGTTAGTTAACTTCACACAAACATCTTGTAGTTCTTTAGTATTTTACTTTTTTTCGTATCTGATTATCAATACGGAAAAAGCATAAAACAAACGGTCTAAAGGTCATTTGTAACAATTTAATATACCGCATACCAGAGAGACAGATCAAATTTAGTTTATTACTAATATGCTGAGACAACATAATATAGATTTATAGCAGTAAATGAGAAACTTAGATTAGATTTAGGTTTGCCAAATGTTTGAATAAAATATCTACAAAAACTTTTTGTGGTAAAATCTCATGACATGGCCCGTGCAGGCTCCTAGCCTAGGTCTCCATAAAATTACGTATTACTGTGCATAATCATAAAAGATTTCTTGGATTACCAAACCTGCTGAACAGCAGCACCATTAGCTATATTATAGCGTAGTTTAGTAATCAAATTATATACGAATGTACGGGAAAAGCAAGCACGGCACACATGGTAACACACCTGCTTGACCGTTGGTTGAAGTACACGATATGTACTAAGTAACTAACGACGATAGGCTGCAGTAAACTATGACCCAGTAGATGGTAGTCGTTCGTCAAATTAGCGAAAAAGTCATGAAATTTAGAATATTTATAAAAAAGGCCAGATTTTGAATCAGACAGCTAGCGGAATTTTCTTGAAGAATTGCGTCTTTATCTGGCAAAATGCTTAATTCAGCCATTGTCTGGAAAAAGTAAATATTTCAGAGAATCGTTAATTGAATACGTATATTTTAGTTACTTTATTGCTCTAATTTTTCTTAATATACATCATATGAAAGAAAACATGATAACCAAGGAGATGCCGCCACATTCTTGTGAATAAGTTTAGAATTAAAAGTGAATATAGTAATAATAATATAATAATAATAATAATAATAATAATAATAATAATAATAATAATAATAATAATAATAAAAAGACAGCTATGAATAAGCATAATATTATTAGAGTCACATAGTCTTATACATTCTCTATCATCAAGATCAGCGGACCTGAAATATGAAAGAAGTATAGAGTATCAAATATGTCGGTAAATTTTAAATGCAAACATTTCCCCTATACCCAATCATAATCCTATTTCCTTCTCAGGCAGGGAACCAGTCTGACGTCACGATTACCAGTGGTAATGCGTAGTGAAATTTATGTTACGAGTTGAAAGTTGCGCCCTCTACTTTTCTCACAACTGCCTGTTCAGGGGGTCAGTAAGATGGTCGTTATACTTCGCCGGTTCACCGAACCCATAAAATTCCGTGAGACGGTCCGCACCGGTTCCAATACTTCCTGGAGCTGCAAATAGAATGGAGGATGCTATCGGTCCTTAGTCCTTGCTCGACAAAGCCTGCGACACAGGCGAAACGGACCGTAAGAAGTGAAATAAGTGGAAACCACACCCCGACGTCTGCAACAAAAATTGTGAAAGAGAATCCTGCCCAAAGGCATAAAGAACAGTGGCAGGCAGAGACGCACCTGGAAGGAGATAGATGAGAGTCTTCGACAGAGAACTGCAGACATCACCAACAAATTGAAAACATTTCAAGAGAAGAGGGATAGATAGGAGACCATGCAAACTCGTGGACGAACAGCAATAACAGCAAATCAAGAACGCCATTAGGATGGAGGTAAGACGACATGAGGCAACATCAGATACCAGACAAGCGAAGAACTACGCAACTTGTATGGTGGGAGAGTAAGGAATTGACAGCAAAAAGGTTACGTCATCTGACTGAAGTAGTGCTTACTAATAACCAAAAAGAACACCTGAACTACAGATTGAACTGCCATTACACTGGAAGAACAAACAAGCAAGAAAAACGAACAAACAGGAAAATTGATGGACAACATGCAGCAAACGGAACACGAGGGCAAGATCAACATGGATTATGGATGCATCGAAGAGTTGCTGGGAGAGGCTACTAAAACAAGAGGACAAAACCAGAGTAAAATATTAACTATGAGTTTAAAACAAACTGCCAAAGAGCTCAAAAACAATAAGGACATAATTATAGGCAAAGACAAAACAGCAGTGTGAGTAGTAATGTACAAACAAGAAAATGAAGAGAAGATGAAGAACATTTAAATGACAATAAAATTCATGAAAATCAACGAAGACCCAACAGGCCAGTTAAAGAAGAAA
>NC_061109.1:14444583-14454583 GCF_015104395.2 Macrobrachium nipponense | reverse complement strand
TCGTAAATCCTTACCGTAGAGAGAGATTTTTTTTTTTATGTTACATGGGGGCCTGTCAAACGAAACCCGAACGTATCCCTACTCAGTTTTTGCTCATTCTATCGAACGAAACCCGAACGTATCCTTATTAATTGTTGCTTTCTTCATGTCGAACGTATTCGACCATAACTTGACGTATCCCTACTGTTAATTGCTTTTCAGTACTTCCATGTACTTTAGAGAGGGGGGAGAGTTGTGATAGTGTTAGTGCTATAATAATTTGTCTTGCTGTGTTATTTGAGCAGGTTATTAAAGATGTTTGATTTGAAAGATTTCATACGTAGTCCTAGTGGTGAAAAGTTAGAAGGTATAACTAAAATAGACTGGATTGTTCTAGCTAGGTACTATAATGTAGAAGTATCAGAATCTGCAAGGAAGCAAGAAATCTCAAATAAAGTAAGTGAGGCGCTAATGTCTTTAGGCATTTTGTCTGATAAGGAAGGGTTGTTACTAATGAGTTGGGAAGAGGAAGAAACTGATAGCCAGCAAAGCGCTAGTGAAAATAATACAGAGGGTAGTGCAAGTGAAGAGGAAGGTGCCAAAGCCGTACGTGAAAAAAACCAAGTCACGCAGGGGGGGTTAAACCAAAAAAGTCCAAACTTTTTATGAAGGGATGAGTGTTGAGCAGATGCAGATTCATTTGCAAATAGTTAGATTAGAGAATGAGAAAGCTGTTGAACTAAAGAAGTTAGAAAATGAGAGAGCTGAAAAGGTTAGGAAGATTGAGGTTGAGCAAAAGAAGGTAGAAGCTGAAGTTGAGCAAAAGAGGATAGAGCTAGAGATGAAGAAACTTGAAGTAGAAGAAAAGTCCAGAGAAATACCAAAATCTTTTAGAATAGACAATGCAGTAAAAAGTGTACCAATTTTTGTTGAAAATGAAGTGGATGCATTTTTTTTTATTTTTTTAATTTGAATTTGAAAGTAGCAGAACAGCGTGAATGGCCGAGAAACGTCATGGAGCACGTTGGTTCAAACCTCCTTTCGAGGAAAAGGCTAGGGAAGTATTTGCTGCCTTATCTTTAGATGATTCTAAGGATTATGAGAGAGTTAAATCCGAAGTTTTGAAAGCTTATGATGGGTGCCCAGAGAGGTATAGAGAGAAGTTCAGAAGCTGGATAAAAAGAGACAGTCGCACTCATATGGAGTATGCACGGGAACAACGCCTGTGGTATGATAGGTTGGAAGAATGCCCAACCCGAGAAGTTAATGGTGATTTCGGTAAACTTCAGGAACTTATCTTGCTTGAGCAGTTCAGATGGTATTAATCCACTTATTAAAACATATTTGGATGAACGTGATGTAGATAATGTCGATGAAGCCACTAGATTGTCTGATAATTATGCATTGACCCATAAGCTAATATAATACTGACGTCACTCCTAAAATTGGAAGGAGCAGTTTGGGAAGAGCAGCAGCAAAAATTACAAGGCACAAGGTAAAAGACTACGAGTTCACAGGTATCCATCTCGTGGAGTCTATAATAAATCCTTTAATAGAGGTGGTAGAGGGGCAAGTCGATATAAATTTCTGGTCCTAGTGTTAGTGCTGGACAAGCAGGATACAGTGTAAATGATCAGTTTACACCTAGTTACCAAA
Organism: Macrobrachium nipponense; assembly: GCF_015104395.2. Classification (NCBI taxonomy): domain Eukaryota; kingdom Metazoa; phylum Arthropoda; class Malacostraca; order Decapoda; family Palaemonidae; genus Macrobrachium; species Macrobrachium nipponense. The sequence goes on along the minus strand of NC_061109.1, from coordinate 14,452,948 downwards.
ATATAGGCGAAAATTTTAGAGATTTTGTATGTTCAGTTGTGGCAAACCAGGACACATCAGTAGGAGTTGTCCACATCGCAACAATCAAACCGTCCAATTCAAGTGGTAAATAAAGTTAAAGATAAACCTGTACATTTTAAGGGATGATCATAAACCTGAAAATACCATTGCATTGTTGAATCAACCACAAGCATGTGGTGACAGAGATCCTTGTTTGTTTGCTTCTCCCCTTAGGCCAGGTAAGAGGTATTGTAACGATAGCATAGACAGTAATAATATATGTGATGTTGATGAGAATATAGGTTACAAAATAGGTAACAATGATGTTCAAAATGTTAGTAATGTTAGTTGTATTGAGGATATTGTAAAAGGAAATGGAGTGAGACTACCTGAAGAGAAGTCCACATCCAAAGGTACTGAAATTGTATGACCCTTTTATGGGAGATGGTTGGTTACACCTCCCGTTTTGTTGAAAAAAAGGAAAGTAAGGTGGTTAAGAGATACCGGAGTGGTACAGTCTGTAATGATAAAAAATATGTATGACCAGTGGAACGGATACTGGAGAGTATGTACTTCTGCGTGGGTTTGGACCTGAGTTTTCAGCTCCATTAGTAGAAGTAAGGTTAGAAACTCCATTAATTTCGGGATATGTTAAAATTGCTTTGGTGAGAGAAATCCCAGTGTCAGGAGTAGAGTTAATTCTTGGAAATGATGTATGTGGAGACACAGTTTTTGGTAGCAGTAATCCAATTTTGACAGAAAAAACCTTTAATTCTTCATTTATTACAGAAGTTGAATGTACATTTCCAAACTTATTTCCTGCTTGTGCAGTTACTACAAGAAGTAAGAGTGCCGAAGGAAAGGTAAATGATGACGACGGTTGGATTTACAAAACTTGTTTAAAGATAGTCGGAACACTACAGTAAGTAAAGTCGAGTACTCCTTTTGCGAATGCCTGAAAGTTAATAAGGAAGAATTTGTTAAATCTCAAATTGAAGATGATAATTTGAAGGTAATAAGAGATAATGCCCTTGTTGATATAAATGATATCGAGAAGGAAGGCAAGTGTTACTTTTTAAAGGATGGAATCCTAATGAGGAAGTTCAAGAGTAGAAATGTTAATGATGTTGTAGAACAAGTGGTCATTCCAAGTACTTATAGGAATTTTGTTCTAGGTATTGCTCATGACTGTAGTTTATTCTGGTCATTTAGGTATAAACAAAACCTACGAGAAATTATTAAGGTATTTTTTTTGGCCTAAGATGCAGAAAGATTGTAGTGAATATTGTAAAATTGTGATTTATGTCAAAAAGTAGGTAAAGCTCAACATGACCCTAAGGTGATGCCATTGCAACCCATTGAAGTTCCAGGAGAACCCTTTGAGAAACTGGTTTTGGATTGTGTAGGACCTCTGCCTAGGTCTAGCAAAGGTAACGAGTATTTGCTGACAATTATGTGTAGTGCTACCAGATTTCCAGAGGCTATTCTTTTAAGAACGTTGAGTGCTGATAAGATAATTGAAGCGCTTAACAAGTTCTTCTCGCTGGTAGGTTTGCCAAAAGAAGTTCAAACCGACCAAGGACCAACTTTACGTCTAGAAAGTTTACCTCATTTTTAGCCTGTCAGAATATTAAGCATTGCTTTATAGCTCTCCTTATCACCCACAGAGCCAAGGAGTGTGTCGAACGATTTCATCGAACCGTTCAAAACCATGCTTCGCACGTACTGTTGTGAAAATGAAAAGGAATGGGATGTCTACATACCAATGTTGCTATTTGCCGTTCGTGATAGCGTACATTCATCGTTGGTTATTTTCTCCTTTTCAGTTAGATAATGTCCATCAGGTAAGGTCACCCATGGAGGTGATAAATAAATCAGTTGATTTCAGATGAGAAGGATTCTAGCACGTTACAAGAAATGAAGGAAAAAATAAAGAAAATATGGAAAGTAGCACATGAGAATCTTAAAGTAGTACAAGAAGAGATGAAAAGAAATTACGACAAAAAGGCTGCAAAACGTGAACTCGACATAGGAGATAAGGTTCTAGTGTATCTTCCCTACAGCTGGTAAGGTTTTTAACCAGAAGTATATAGGACCTTGCACGGTGAAGAAAAAGTAAGTGATGTTAATTATCGAATTCAATTTCCTACAGGACGGAGGAAAGTTAAAACTTTCCATATTAACAAATTAAAGAAGTATAACGAATCCAGTGGAGTGTTGTCAATTGCAAAAGAGGATGATGAAAAAGACGTTGAAGAAGAAATTGAACTTCGATTAATAAATACAGATTATTTGAGTGATGAAGAAAAATTTAGGAAGTTATGTATTCATTTATCTGATGAACAGCAGCATGATTTTAAAGTGCTAATTCAAAACTTTTCAGATCTATTTTCAGACCATCCTAAAAGGATAAAAGGAGTACAGCATAAAATCAGGTTGAGAGAAGAGACGCCAATAAGTCAGCGTCCATACAGAATGTCGCCGAGGCAACAACAACAGTTAAAGACCGAAGTTGCTTATTTACTGAAACACGGACTAGCAGGAGGAAAGCCATAGTGAATGGGCTAGCCCATGTATTCTAGTCGACAAAAAACCTGACGGAAGTGCAAGAATGTGTACAGACTATCGAAAGGAAAGTGCTTGTTACCAACGACGTGGCAGTCTCCGACAGTTGCTAAATGGAAGTAGCTAATGTTTAAGACTGTAAGAGTGAAAATTCAGAATGGACTGAGGAGAGAGCCGCTGAGTTAAAAGGGGGGGAATGTAAAGGAATATTGATTTATTGAATGTAAAATTGCAGAAAAGGTTGAAAATTGATATTTGCATAGAAAAAAAGTGTGTACACTAGACAACAGATGGCAGTAGCGCTTGGCGTAGGCGGTAGTCGCCAAGGATAATGTACCGAAACAATGATATTTGGTCCATGGATGTCTAGCGTGAGTCTGGTATATAAAGGCCCAAAACGGACGATTTTCGTTGGAGCTGAAACAAACAAGTGATTATAATAGTGTATCAAGTTTTGAGGAATATATGGTAATGTATTGTTTATCCATTTGGACGTTTTCTTGTGTGATGTAACGTTGGTTGCCACTAACTTTTTGATGTTACAGTGAATTATATGTTGTGTTGATGTAAAGCTTTGTGACTTGGGTATTATACTGTAAAATGCAGTGATTAGTGATTAGTTGTCTTGATGAAGTGTTGTATGGCGAGTCTTTGCTTTTGTGCAATGCGTCCGTAATTTGTTTAATGTTCTGTTTGTGACTTTAATTTCCTTACTGATTGTTATTAAAGTACATTTTAAGTTATAGTGGGTTGTCACTGTTTCCTGATATATTCTCCTCGTAAATCCTTACCGTAGAGAGAGAGTTTTTTTTTTATGTTACAATATATATATATTATATGTATATATTTGTGTGTGTGTGTGTTGTGTGTGAATCATTATCAGAATGAGGAGAGCCTGAAACTAAAGGCGCCAGCGATAGTTTACGATTGAGGATGCGGTATTGTACATCACACGGACATAATCCTTTAACTCTGAAGGTTAAAGTTCACCAACTTCACCGCCGTTGTTTTGTAACATTTGCTTCGCATGATTCAGCCTGGAAGCCAAAGCCTCGGTGCAGGATGGGAGTCACGAAAGGAGGACTACACTCAATGATGCGTCCTTGCCTTTTTCGAGTCATTTCCTTCCCGTTCCCGCTTCACCTTTCGTCTTTTATCTCAAGGAATCACTGTTCAATGTCCATATCCACTTTTTGTCAGCTTTTGATTCCCTAGAATGTAGTGGCTTATATTTTCACCGCTCAGCAGTTCATTCTTCTTTCGCCATGCAAATTATATTTGGTATTGTGTAATTTGATGTTGTATTAAAAATGCCAGAACCTCTCCGACAATTCATCAAGTGAAAAAAAAAGTCAAGAAACCATTAATTTCATCAAGTATTTTTTCAGGATACATTTAAAACAATATAACATGACATTTCATAAACAGGAAAACAAATGAACTATGTGCAGCTGGTAAATTTGTTTACATAACAATGTGAACTTTCATCAGTCCCAAACTACATTTCGACGTTGGGGCCAGATGCAATGCATCTGCTTCCCTGCACCTAACCTTTTCCGGTCACCGAGGAGGAGGCACATCCGGGTAAGCTTCAACTAGACTGACGGAGAAACAAAGTGACTGACTCGCTATGACCTGGTTTTCGGGAACAATGTCCTCAAGGAAAAAATGAAGCAATCATGGAAAATATTTCTTTCTCATCTTCTCGAAGATGGTTTACTCACTTTGCATAATGAACAAGCCAAGAAGCTGACTGTTGAGCTTACATACACAGTCAGCGAGAGGATATCAGACGTAGCATTGTCTCAGAGCATTACTGAAGATACTTTATTGAAGTAATGGCGCTCTTGCGGAGGTTTACGCTTTTTGTCGGAGTTCCTTATCCGTTTCACTTGAAACCCGGCTTCACCTCTACTATAGTAGATGTTTTCACAGCTAAAAACAAATGGTTGGTGATGTCCTTCAAAAGCTAATAATCAATTGTCCTCACGTCATGTTTCCCTTGCATGCCTTAGTTTTTAGAATTAACCTTTTTACGTGTTTCCACTCGTTAAACACACATTCTCAGCAGTGTATAGGTATAGTTGTGTATGGGCGTATTACGTCCCATGGGAAGCAACCAACATATTCATACATATATATATATATATATAATATATATATATATATATATATATATGTATATAATATATATATATATTATATATATATATATATCTATATATATATCATATATATATATATATGCCTGAAAAATTACCGCCTAACAAGTTTACACTCAGTAACATATAATATATTTACAAAGATCATATTAGGCCGAATAGAAAGACAGTAGACTTTAATCAACCAAGAGAGCAGGCAGGTTTTAGAAGAGGGTATTCAACAACTGACCATATTCATGTAATCAACCAGCTAAAGGAAAAATAAACAGCGTATGACAAACCACTATTTTTGGCATTTGTAGACTATGAGAAAGCGATTCCGTCAAAACTTCAGCAGTAATGAAAACTCTTCAAAAGCGAGGAATAGATGATTCTTATGTTAGAACACTTGAAGATATCTATACGGGAAGTAGAGCAATCCTAAAACTACTTAAACACATTGAGAAATTCCTGATTGAGAAAGGAGTTAGACAGGCAGACCCCATCTCTCCTAAATTATTCACAGCTTGCCTAGAAGAAGTTTTTAATATTTCAGGTTGGGATAATGTGGGAATTAACATTAATGGGGAATTCCTTAACAACTTAAGATTTGAAGATAACATAGTTCTACTCAGTGAATCAGGGGAGGAATTACAAAAGACGATAGAAGATTTGAATAGAGAAAGGAGAAATTTAGGACTGAAAATGAATATGAATAAAACTTAGATAATGTTCACTGAAAATGCAGAGATAACCAATGAGGGTTATGGATGAACCTCTAGAGATTGTTAATGAATATTCGTACTTAGGACAGACAGTGTTTCCCCACGGCATGAGAACGAAATTAAAAGAAAGATAAGCATGGGATGGAGAGCTTTTGGTAAACGAAATGAAAAGTAGAATACCACTTTCTCTAAAAAGAAAAGTATTTAATCAGAAGGTCCTACCAGTATTAACTTACGCATCAGAAACTTAGAGCTTTACTAAAGCCTTAGAACATAAGCTAGTTACAATTCAAAGAGCTATGGAAAGAATAATGATGGGGATAACACTAAGAGATAGAAAAAGTGCAACATGGATACGAGAGCAAACTAAAGTAGTGGATGCTCTAACAACAAGTAAGAAAAAGAAATGGGCGTGGGCAGGACAAATAATGAGAATGTTAGACAATAGATAGGCAAAAAGAATAACAGAATGGGTCCCTAGAGATTACAAACGAAGCAGGGGAAGGAAGAGAAGACGATGGATTGACGAGCTAAGAAAATTTGCGGATATAGAATGGCATAGGAAGACCGTAAAGAGACGGGAGTGGAAGGACATGTCTGAGGCCTTTAGCAGTGGACTAGAAACGGCTGATGATGATGATGATGATATATATATACATACATACATACATACACACACACACACACACATATATATATATATATATATATATATATATATGATATAATATATAATGTGTGTGGTGTGGTATATATATATATATATATATATATATATATATATATATATATATATAATATATATATATGTGTGTGTGTGTGTGTGTGTGAGAATGTAGAAGCATGATTCTTTTAGATCTGATCGTCGCATTTTTAAGGGGGATATGCACTGCACATACTGAATTTTAAGCACACAAAAATAAAGTGTTTCGAAAAAGAAACAGGAAATCACTGTATGAAATACGAAGGATACAAATACAATGAAATCGAAATTCCACGAAAAATAAACCATTTTCAAAGAACATTAGTTCTGTCCTTTCTAAATGGAAGAAAGTTTACCCTTAGACTACCGAGTCATCATGAACGGGAAATTACAAAAAATGTTTCCAGGAAGGTGGTCATGTGATCTGGAGTTAATACCTTTCGATGTCAGACACTTCACTTAGCAAAGTCCTCTTCCTGTCTCGGCAATGCCATTGCTTGGATTCCACCGAAGATAATGGAACAAGGCGTGACCCGACTTCCAGCTTACTTGGACATGTGCAAGATTTTCCTCTCACGCATAAGTTGTAAACATTATATTCCTAACTTAATATGAAGTGGTCTTCATAATTAATACTTACTAGAACTCATGGTAACAAAACGATCAAATAAAACAGGACACAAATTAAATACTCCCATATATTCTCAGTTGTAAGTGGCAATCAAAAATAATCGAACAGAAACATAGTAGACTCTAAATTCAGTAAACCAAATAGATCAAAACGCCCTAAAATTTACGGTCAAATAGAGCCTTGTTTCACCAACGAACACCAAGAATATACTCTATATTTTATTATATTAAGGAATAATTTTCATGTACTGTTGAACATGTACTTTATTTATTTTTTACATTTTCATTCTAGTAAATAAATCATAAATATCCTATCCTACAATTCCTGTATCTTTAACTCAATGCGAAAAACCTTTTTCAGATCTTTTTAAGCTCGTCCATAGACCTTTCCTACCCACCCCTAACAAGAACAACAACAACAAAGTATTTTGTAGGCTTACTCCCCGAGTAAGCGAAAATGGAACTTCTTCTGTCAGACCATCGTTAGCCCTGCCTTCCTTGTCAGCAAACCTCCTACTGTCTTATTAGTTTATGTTACCTGATATCTTGCAGGTACTAACAAATATTTTTGTTTCTCTCTAAAGATTATTTTTGGTACTGCTGCTTATCCTAATAAAAAGGTATTACCATAAATTGTTTTTCAATTGTTTGTGTGGCTTATGAAACCAGTTCAGATCAATCTTACATTTTTTTCAGTCTAAAATCCAAGAATTACTTTTAATTAATTGACATTACTGTAACTGTGATCAAGATTTGGTTAAAATTGTCACAAACATTCATTTAGTCAGCTTATATCATTTCTACGCCTAACATCCATAAAATTGCATATAAGATCTAGTTAAAACTGAAAACGAAAGTTTGCATCCTTCGAAGAAAACAAAGATTCGTCGACCAGCTTCATTAAATATTCCGCTTGATTTATATAAAGCATCGTGCATTGGGCATGCATTGAGGAAACAAGCCCTGGTTCACAGGTCTAGAAGGGGACTCGCCCAGCGAGTGCCACGCAATCAGGGGCACGGAACACTCATGTGGTATGCGTGCGTGCGCGCACTTATTTCACTAGAGAGATCAAATATGTCTTTCCCATCACTTCCTGGTGGTAATCACGACCTAGACTCTCTCAGGGAAATTACCGTCTTTCTGTACTATTTTAAGGTTTGGGAAAATGCCCTTCAACGACCATAATATTTCTATGTATACTGCATGATATCTCTACATACTTTAACAAACTATTTCATTGTGAGCCGTGCCTGTGTAGATTTTACATGGCAGAACCGACAATCGCAATGGGGATTCAATAAAAAACAGAAGCTGTGAATTAATGCATATAACTGGGATCTTAGTATTAAGCTTCCTCCTTAACGACTGCAGTACACTCAGGAAACTGCTAAGCTTTACCAATTTTCTCGTCATGAATTTATAGTACATTTGAAGTCATTAACAAAACAAACAGTTGTGCCTTGAAAACTGAGGCCAGTGTGCACTAAGAGCCACTGCTCTCAATTTCACAAGAAAAAACAAGCAAACCCGATGCCATCCAGCATAGATTTGGAATCACTGGTTTATCAGGCATAATTTCATCTGAAACGTTTTTTTTT